>NW_006399865.1:7043692-7080693 GCF_000299155.1 Elephantulus edwardii
CATTTATTCATGTATCTGTTGGACATCCAAATATCTTCCTCTGTGAAAAGTCTTTCCATGGCAATGACTTGTTTTAATGGATAAAATGTGGCAAAGTTGATGAAATGTCATCTGATTACCAAAAGTGGGGGGGAACCCACCAACAACTCATTGCCATTGAATAGATTCTAACTGATAGCAGCCCTCCATTGGATTTCATGTAAGGAGACTCATCTTTCTCTCAAAGGGGATTGATGGATTCAAACTGTCAGCCTTTCCATTAGCAGCCCAGCATATAACAAACCAGGGCCCCCTACACAATTAGGATAAAAGAAATTGGGACTTTTGTTTTGCTCTCTCTATTGCCTTTCCAAGGGAGTTCTGGTGGCATAGAGCTTAACAAGGCCATCAGTTGGAATCCACCAGCTGCACCAAGGGAGAAAGATGAGCATTCTCCTCCCATAAGGATTTACAGTCTCCAAAAGGTGATGGAGGGACACCATGAGTCAGAATCAACTTAGCGGCAGTGACGTTTGGTGTTTTGTTTGTTTTTGCTTTTGTTTTGCTCTGATTGCCTTTTCAGCTTTCAAACTTTGATCAGGCAAACAGCCATATCGGAAAGGCCCATATAGGAAGGAATTGAGGCTTATTTCTGTCCAACAGACAGAAACTGAGGCCCTCGATCTAGCAACTTTCAAGGGACTGAATTCTACTAAGAATTGTGTAAGGTTAGAAGTAGATCCTTCTTCTTGTGAGTCTTCAGATTTCAGTCATTTCATTCAATACTTTGGTTGTAATCTGTGAGAGACCCTCAAGTAGAGGTCTCAGCTAAGATCCTGCCAGATTCGTGACCTACAGAAACTGAAAGAGCAAACATACAGTGTTTTGAATTATTAAGTTTTGGGGTAACTTGTGAAGCAGCAATAGATAATTGTTACAAACGACATCAGCTCTCTTCATTAGTAAACTAGGTTCACAATGATGCCATTTTTATTGTCTATAAAGTATCTTTTAAAAATGTCATTTTTGTAAGTTAGTGTGAAGATTAATAAGATAGTTTCCATGAAAGGTCCTCATACAAATTAAACTCTCTGTCAATGTTCTGCCTCCATTCCCTAAAATTTAGTTGGAATTCTATACAATGAGGGCATTAATGTTTTGGTTAGAGTGGAAGAGGGTGGGAAGAAATCATTCTGAGTCGGAGCACTTAATGGGATGTGAAAATCAAATCCCTGTTACTCCACCAATTTCAAAGAACAATGAAAGGATTCAGCAGGTCAGGAAAGAGGGAGGATGCACCTAGGGGTGGGTGCAGAAGAGGAGCTTGACCAAAGGCGAATGACACACTGCTCCAAATGATGAAAGCTCCTTAAAAATGACCAGGAATAAAGTGGGAGCACTCTTCCTCTTCCACTTTCCTCCTGTTCCACAGGTTTCACAGTTTCTCAGGCACTATATACAGTCGGGACAGTATGAGTTTAGGAGACATCTATGGTTGGTTTTCCACATAACCATCAATCGTAGTATTGTTGCCCTGTAACATGTGGCCTGAGTCCTAAATAGTCAACTTACCAGTTTCCAAAAATGTTTTACAATTTTGACTTTATAACACTTTCCAAAGTTAGGAGCTAGAATCACTCAATGAGGAAAGACCTTTGGAAAGTATTGATACTGAAGCACCAAATGTAAATTGAAAACAGTTAGATAGGTAGAAAATGAGCCTCCCCTTGAGGGCAAGTCAAAGCTATATAGCGGAGTATACAGGAAATCTAGGGAGGAGAAGATTTAGATGAAGAAGAAGAAGGGTGTGGAAGACACATGCTATAACAGAAGTGCCACATAGGAGTGACTTTAATGGACCGAAATTTATTTTCCTCACATTTAGGAGCCTTGTTATATACCATTGAATCAGAATCAACTCATAACTGATCCTCGCGTGGGTTTTCAGAGGCACTAAATCGCATTGGAGGAGATTCCCCATCTTTCTTCCACAGAACAGCTAGGAGATTTGAACCACAATCCTTTGGGTTGACAGCACAACTCCCTATCACTACGCTACGCTACCAGAGCTCCTCTAGGAGGCTGGAAGTTTGACTCTCAGGGGAGGCTTTCTCTTTCAGTGAGTTCTGGGGGAAGGTCCTGTCTCTTTTAAGCTTCTCTTCCTAGGAGCTTTTCATATAGCATAAATCTTCCGAAGTAGGTCCTTGCTTGTTATTATGACTAAGCTGCTCCTTTTATTGCTCAAAAGTGAATGGCTGAAGACATACTCCACACTGTTATGGTACTAATATGAGACGCTCCCTGCCTCCAAGATGGCCAGGGCACATGGGAACCTCCGAAGACCATCTCACCTAGAGATGCCAAAGGGAATAAAGACTTTCCTTGAGAAATAACAGAAGGAGCAGGACTTGATCTAGAGCTGTCGTCTGACTTTGGACTTTTAGCCTCCTGAACTAAGAGAGTACATTTCTGTTTGTTAAAGCCATCCACTGCTGCCATTTCTGTTAAAGCACCACTAGAAAACTCAGACAGGCAGCCGCTTCTTTTGTTTTGTAAAATGAATTCGATGATGTTCTTGTGACCACTCTCCTTGTAGCAAATTGGGAGGGGATTGGCCATCCTCACACCATCTTCAAATCATCGTTGTTCCAGTTAGTAAAACAGAAGATCTAGCTCTGCTCAAAGCCAGGCTCTTGGTTATTACAAAATGTAATAACTTTTCAGCCAGCATCAATTCTCGCAGGAGCTCTGCTATGAGGTCTGAGGTCAGTACCAAGGATAAACCTATTTCTTTTGAGAGTTGGAAGGCTCTCATCTTTATGCTTCACTTATTCCCTGAAACTCACTTTCTCATACTTTCATCTTTATCTGAAAATGGAAAGAAATAAATTTGGACCCAATCCACCATCTCTCTTGGTTACCCTTCTCAGAGTCTTCTGTGACAGGTTTGATAAATTCAAAATGATGCAGAACTAAGATATTCCTTATACCCTCAAATCCTAGTTATATTTATAATTTTATGCTTCTAATCATATGTAGTAAATGTCACTTTCCTTAATATATGCAATTTAAGCAGACGGGTTTAGAAATCTTTGATTTACTGTACTCCCCAGGTTACAGATTAGATTCATCCCTAAGTGTGTCTTGAAGTCGAATTTGTAGGTATGCCAGAAAGGGTACATACGGTTCTTATGTAGCCATATTTCAAGCAAGAAAAGGTTTGAAGGCTTTTCAGCAATTTTAAAGCTGCACATGCAGCAAGGGAAGGTGACTGTGATGAAGAATTTGTCAAGAGTAAGGGTTGGTTGCATCCTTTCAAAGTGAAGGCAAATTTACAGAAAATTAAAAAGAAAGAATTTTCCACAAGTTGGACATTTGTTACCAAGTGATTACCTGTACTCTGAAAAAGAAAGGAATCAAGACTGTGTTTGACTGGATACAGGCAGAAGAGCTAACATTAAGAAGACATGGCTTTTTCATTAGTTTTTAGTGGTGTTCATATGACTACCCTCCTATAGCCATTTGTCATTTGAATGGAAAGTTACAAATAACTTGGCTTTTCATTCACTCATTTATACCGATGCAGCTCCCCTTCTCCCTTCTTCATTCCCTCATGTATATCCTCTACCATCTTGTTTGCTTGTTACTCATATAATGTCTTCTTGTCCATTCTTTTCAGAATTACCTTCTCTTCACCTATTGCAATGCCTTATCTATCCAGGTTCACATCTTTAATACCTTCCTCTGTAACAATGGATACGGTTAAGGGACTGCTGGAACATTATAGAGCAGAAACTGACACACAACTTTAGGTCAAATCTAGCCCAATTCCTGGGTTTGTAAATAAAGTTTTATAGGAACACAGCCATGCCCATTCATGGCTCATTCATGAAGTCTGTGACTTCATTTAGGCTATAATGCAGAGTTAACTAGTTGCAACATATCTGGCTCACAAAGTCAGAAGTATTTATGATGTGGACCTTACAGTAAAAGGTTACCAATTTCAAGCAGTACAATATGTATAGAGGAGATAGAAGAAAATCCAGTGACTTCTGGCTGCTAGCATTCATGATGGTTAAACATGATGGCCATACCTTAACTCTTTATGGGATGGGAGACCCCCACAGTAACCTGATGAGGTAAACAGCCAATGGCAAGCTCGGTATTTTTCAGAATCATAAAATCTTAAATTTCCCAAGAACTTTGAAAGTCAACCATATCAAGACCTTTGTAATGTAATGACTATCATTATCATTGAAAGGATTAAATTCAAGCTAACCAGTGCTCACCTCTTAGTAACAGTATCTGAATTAGGAAATGCTTTCACTTGAGTGGAACATTGAGACTGTGGTTTGGTTTTGTCCACCTGTAAAGTAGTATGTACATCTCATTAGGAAGAAGGCCTTCAACAATGGGCTCAAACACAGAAATATTGTGAGAATGGAACAATGCCAGGCAGTATTTATTTATTTTCTATATAGCATCATAATTCATCAAACCTGTATGATGGCACCTAACAACAAAGTGGATGCAAATCTAATTTTAGATTAATGTCTCCTATACTTTGGGTTTATTGTCAGGAGAGACCACTCACTGGAAAGGAATGTCGTACTTGGAAGGAGAGTGAGGGGAAAAAAGGACCCTCCAGGAAATGTACTGGCAAGTGACTGCAGCAATGAGCTTGAATGCAGCAGAGATTAACATGTTAGAATGATGTGAATTTGCTAAGTTTCCATTTGTTTTACTTAAGTTGCCCTAAGTCAGAGTCAACACAACAACAACAAGAATCCAATGAAGTGAAAACACCCTCCATTGAAATGTGATTTTGCTCTATTAGTTTGTAAGCACAGCTCCTCAACCAAAATATGACTGGGACTTTTACTTCATACCATTCTCCTCTATTTTTCTTTGCTTTCTTTTCTGACTTACTTCCACCAATCATTATTGTACCTCTTTTGTAAGAGTTATGATAGTAATTAGGGAGTATGCCAAATAAAGACTTTACACTTTTGAAACTTAGAGCCAAGAAGGAGAATAAATATGTGCATTCACGTGTTCTGTAAGACACAAATTGCAATGTAAGGAACTGGAGATAACAGGGTTCATTGGAGGTATGTTTCTACTCTGGGCCTACCTGTCTTCTCTTCCCAGAACCATGTAGGAAAGGAGGAGACTGTCATCTGGATGCTTAGATCTGTGTGGCCTAATGTAAGTGTCTTAGTTCAGATGAAAGAGAGAGAGGAGGAGGGATAGATATATATTTATCTCAAGGAAATGCTCGCACGCCTGTAGAGGTTGGCAAGCACCAGGTCCATAGGTCAGACGTTGGGATAGAGGCTTCCCCATGACTCATGTAGCTGAGGAACCCAAGATTAGTCAGTGAGAAGACAGGATGTTGGCCGTGGATGCTGAGGAACACAAGAACAGTAAACAATGTAGCTCAGTCCCAGGAACTAGTAATGGCCAGCCAGATGCAGAATACAGATAGTGCAAAGGTGCGTTAGCTTTGTCAGAGTCCATATAGTCCATGCACTGTTGGTTTCCTTTATTCTGACAAATTTTGTGGTATTTTAGTAAAATGAGCCTTTGTATACCCATATCCCTAACTTTTTAGAGAATTAAGTAGTAATTAAAGGAAAAGGAACATAATTTGGAAACATTATTGTTCTGCTCAACTATTAGTAATGTTGCAATACAATGTAGAAAGAGTTTTAAAAAATTATTTTAATATTCACAGTATTTAAGAAATATTACACTTAAATATTTTAAAACTAAATCCCATGTGAGCTTTGGTGGCCCAAAGCACATGGCTCTAATCCCCCAGCTTCGGCACAGGAGAAAGATGAGCTTATCTCTCATGTAATATACTGCCTCTGAAAACCTGCTGGGTAGTCAGCTATGAGTGGATTCCAACTCGACAGTACATAGCAGCAACAACAGCAACATAACACATAGTATTCGGTGCTTAAAATGAGAATAAATAGTAATGATTCTGTATGGTAAGAGGTCCCTGGTGGAAAGAGAAAATAGCATCAGCCGTAATGAACTCACTGCCCACTGCCCAGCCATATGTTTTTAGACACAAATACCGGTAAGCCTGAGATTGAACAGGAAAGAAAGAATTTGCAATTTTGAATGAAAGAAAAATGCTGGCATGTTAATTTTGATCAGGGATTTCTTTAAAATATTTATTTGGTTTCATGGGTAAGAAATCCCCCAAATCAAAGCAAAATGAAAGTCAAGTCAAAGTGGTTGCCATGATGATCTCAATTCATACTGACCCAGTAGGACAGAGCAGAACTTTCCCATAGGGTTCCCAAGGCTGTCATCTTTCTAGAAGCACAATGGCACATCTTCTTTCTCCTGTAGAGCAGCTGATGGGTTCAAACTGCTAGCCTTTCTAGTGGCGGTCAAGTGTTTTAACCACTGTGCCACCAGGGTGCCTGTTAAATGTGTATTAGTGGCTCAACTCCCTCAATGGAAACAGATATGAACACAACAGTGTCTGGCTCTCAGGATGCACACAGAAATTCCTACTACTTACTGTTAAAGGAATGCACATGAAAAGTGAAGGTTTCAGAGGAAGAACAAAGCCTTGGATGAGTGCTGAAGTGTGGTTTGGTAGTTACTAACAACTTGACATGACCTGTAGCTGACTCTCTCATGGGTTTTCTGAGATAATAAATTGCACAAGAGGAGATTGTCCATCCTTATACTACAGAGTATCTGGTGGGTTTGAATCACATGGATTTTGTATCTCTGCACAGCTGCTTCTTACCACTTGGCCAACAGAGACTACGGGATAGCCAACAAGGTATCAAAATACAAAAACTAAACTCATAGTCATCGAGTAGCGTCTGACTCATAGTGACCCTTCAGGACAGAGCAGACCAACCGTCTCCCATTTCTGATGCTGTTAACCTTAATGAGAGCAGGCTGCCCATCTTTCTCCCAAGAAGCAGATGATGGGGTTTGAACCACTGACCATTCTGTTAGCAGCCCAATACTTAACCGGCTGTGTCCCTTGGGCTCCTAACGAGATAAACTAAACCTCGAGGTGCCCAAGGCTTCCAGAGCAGCATGAGGAACACAGTGCTGCAAAGGATGCCCCTTCGGCCTTCCTTCTCCGAGTGTGGTCCAGGGACCAGCAGCACCAGCAATCCTGGGAGCTGGTTAGGAAATGCAGAGTCAGCTGACCCAGTCGCCCATCAACAAGACAGCCCCGCCCCACGCTGGCCACTGGAGAGGATGCTTCCCCTTGAGAAGCGCTGCTGTGATAGACAAACGGTTTGAGGGCCTGAAGCTGGGCGCTGGGGCCTCCCCCCTCCCACTGCCTGCCCCTGGAGAGCAGTGTTCTTCTCGTGGGACTTACAGATGTCACCTCTGATATCCCAGCTATCACCTGCTGCTGGACTCCTCTCTCTCTCTCTCTCTCTCCCAATATTAGGAAGGACCCAGTTTCCAAGGACACAGCAAATAAGCTTGTGCAGTCAGGCATTTCTCTAACTGCACTTTCCTCCTCTAAGAGGTTCTCTGACAGTCGTTGTCCATGAGCTTTCCCTTAGCTGCCTGGGCTGCACAGACGCCAACAACAACCTAAAGTCTGACGGTGGATGCAGCGGGTGTCTCTGGATTCAGACCCACGAGGTCACCTGAGATGAGCAACAGTCTTGGACTGCAGTACCAGCAGCTGGGAGCGAGCCGGTGAATCCTCTGTGGAGCCGAAGGTTTGACTCCACTGCAGTGAACTCGGCCCTTCCGCTCAGCACTGAGGACTCTGGCAGAGAGAAAATCTGGATGTCTGTGTTCTGAAAATGCATAGAGGAGCTCAACTTTTCAAAGAGAAAGCAGTGTATATACTTGAGACATACAGTGATTCCAGCTGCTTCCTTAGAACCACAATAACTTTTTAAATTTTATTTTTATTATTTTGCGTGTGTGTGTGTATATACCATCAAATCTGATCTGACTGTTACAGGCGGAGATTGTCCCTCCTTGTCTAGCAGAGCATCTGGTGGTTTCAAACAGCTCACCTCTTTGATTACAGTGCAGCTTCTTGACACTAGGCCACCAGAGCTCACCAACAACCACAATAATTTTGTGATAAAAAATTACTAAAACTCCATGGGTAAGGGCTAGGGCAGGGTTCAGAGCTGCTGTTTACAGGGTCACAATGACTCATACTCAACTCGATGACACCCAACAACAGCGATAACATGGGCAAGTTCTACATTGTCCTATGGGATCGCTACAGTCAGAATCTGCCTGCAGTAATAAGACACACGCAAAAAGTCACATTCAGTTTGCACTAGTTTACTTATTTCCTTCACTTAATGGTTTAAAAATCAGGTTCTATAACTTGCCAGGTGAGAGTTCTACCATGGAACCACCCATTCGTGTTTGCTTAACTTGAAAGAGACTGGAGAACATTATGCTGAGTGAACTAACTCAGTCTCATAAGGACAGATACTGCATAAGATTATTATAGTAAAAAATAGAAGGAAAACTAGTAAAACATGTATGGGGACCCAGGGGGAAAGAGGTGGGAGCAGAGGAGCAAGGATGGGAAGGGGTGGCACTGCAGGGTTGTATAAGTTGGTGGGTAGAAGGAGGTGGTAAAGGAAATGGGAAAGATCTGGTGGGGACCCGAAGAGACAGGGTAGTGGTGAACATAGTCCAGTGAGGTTAAGTTTATAAAACATAATGGGAATGACTGTATGAAGCACAATGTGAATGAAGAACAATGTGAAACACAACATATACACACTTTGTAAGCAAACCAATATAAAATAAAAAAAATTTTAAACCAGGTTATAAATGTGTTTCAATGACTCAAATGAATCGGTGTGGTCATTCTTTCTGGTAATAGATTGCCCTCCCCCATTTCTAAAGTAAGGGTACGTATTTTTCAACTACGAAAACTAGCTGGAAATTCTTTGACCTCTTTAAAAATTTGTTGTTGAGTACTTGCTGCTGCAGATTATACTGATCTAAAGGAAATAAAGTAAGTTAGATAGCACATGTTAAGGTTTCAAACTTGATACTTAGAAAATTAATATTTTTTAAAAAATATAAGTGGTAGAAATTATGACATAATTGAGAATTTATTTTATTGGGGGGAAGGGGGACTCTTTCATTGAGTGACTTCTGTCATGTATTATTACACTGATATAAAGAAAATAAAGTTAGAAAGTATACATTAAGGTCTCCAAGTAGGTATTTAGAAAATTAACAAGTCACGACAGGTGACAAAATGTGTTTCTGAAGCTTTAGTCACACGCGGTTAGCTATTTCTCAGACATCATCCAATTACTTGGTCTTCATACTAAGGGATTTGTCAGGTGAAATCCTTTATGATTTCAGTTGTTCAAGTATGATTTGGGTTTTCTGCTGGGCCTGTTCTTCCCCCCACCCGCACCCGGCCCTGCTCTTTTGCCCAGGACTTCTGAGGGGTCTCTTAGGAAAGAAACAAGCCTTTGTATCTGTGTCTTGGGAGACATGCAGCCAGAATGCTGTTTAGCAGCAAGCATGGCAAGCCTTCCTTTTATGTGCACTGGGTACGTGCTCTATCGGGGGTGGGGGGAAGGGTAAGACTCTGGAAAAGGGCATCACGCTCGGGAAAAGAGAGGGTCACTGATAGAGAGGAAGACCCCTGCGACGGACGGGCACAGTGGTCACAACGAGCTGAGACACACCGCTGACTGTGGGGTCTGAGCAGGACAGGGCAGTGTCTGCTGGCCACAGGGTCACTGTGGGTCAGAGCAGGCCAGACAGCACCTAGCAACAGCATCTATGTCACAGAAGACCAGCATCTATGTCACAGAGGACCAGGCTTTGACCCACAGTCCCACAGCTTGTTGGGCTTCCTGCCTGCTCAGTCATCCCTCCTCCTGCTCAAGGGGCAGCTCAGTTTCCAAGGCAGTGAGACTCTGCCAAGATGTATCGCATACCAAAGGGCATGGAAATTGACTACTTAAAGTATTGGTTTGGAAACTGTCTGGCTGATGCACTGTCAGAGGTGTTAGATAATCAGCCGAATGACCCAATTGAATACGTAGCGCTGTGGCTTCTCCGCTACAGATATTCAATGAAGGGTAATGAAGAAAACAGCCACTTTTCCATCCGAGAGGAAGACAAGAAGAGCAAAGGGAACAGCATGGAAGCCCAAGGGGCCAAAACGTGGACGCGAGGAGACCACACTCAAGAGAACCAGCAAGAAGATCAGATTCGAGAGAGAGTTGGAGAGTGTCCCAAGGCACAGATTTCCACCACGGAAGTTCCAAAGAGGACCGTATCCATTCAAGCAAGTTCAGACCCAAGGGAGGAATCCTTGGAGGTGGAATCCCCACTGGGTTACTCCATGACTATCGTGAAAAAGCACTAACTGGTTTCTGGGTGGAGTGTGCTGGCCACGTACTGGACTTTCAAATGGCACAGATCGTTTTTGAAAGATCTTTCGGCTGTCTTTGCATTGGATTATTAAAAGCTAGATTATAGCCGTAGCTCCTTCAAAGCTGTCCATCTGTAACTCTCAGACATCCATTAAACCAACAAGATAGATCTAACAGCCATAGGAAAAAGCCCTCCATCGTGTAGAGACTTGACAGGATAAAGGAAATCAAAATAAAGAACAGTGCAACTGACAATTAGCTCCGGTATGAAAATTCTTTATCTTTGCGTGTGTTTAGCAGAAATTTCTGCAGCTGTCTAAAGACCAGTGTTGACTGAGAGTTACCGGGGGGAAGGGGTGGGCGGAGGGGGGGAAGAGGAGGTACTGGTAAAGGGGTGCTGGTTTGTTTGGAGTGAAATGGAGTGAATTTGGGTGGGATGATCACAGCACACCAAAACTGGAACATGAGTGTCTTAGGTTGGGTGGGAAACAGATAATGAGAGAAAACAGAATGAAAGAAAGAGAGGATGAGAGAACAAGAGGGAGACAGAGAAAACGAAAAGGGGGGAGAGAGAATGTGAGGAAAAGAAAATGAGAGGGAAGAGAGACACAATGAGAGAACGAGAAGATAATGGGGAAGAGAGAATGTGGGGGAAAGAAAATGAGAGGGAAGAGAGACACAATGAGAGGATGAGAGAATGGGGGGAGAAGGGGGAAGAGAGAATGTGGGGGAAAGAAAATGAGAGGGAAGAGAGACAGGATGTGAGGATGAGAGAATGGGGCGGGGGAGAACAAATGATAAAGAGAGAGGCTGATGTCCAGGAAGGACATGAGCTTGCAGAAGCTGGTAAGTGCGTGTGTCAGACAGCAAGCAAGAGGCTTCTCTTGACTCCTGCAGCTGAAGGCGCCAACCATTTGCACATCCTCATCCCTCTGCTTCCACCTCCCTTTGAATCTTCATACTCATTTTACAATAATGGTTTTATACAATATTTGTCTTTGTGGGACTGAGTTCACTCAGGATAATGCTTTCCATTCCCTCCCAAGTTAGGTAATAATTTATAAAATCATTGCTCTTGGGTGCGCCGTAGTATCCCATTGTATGAATGTACCATAGTTTGTCAATCTATTTGATTGTGATTGGACATCTGGGCTGTTCCCATGTTCTTGAGATGGTGTGGGGCTTTATTCCCAGGTCTCTGATCCACCTTGAGTTGGTTTTTGTGTATGGTGTGAGATGTGGATCCTGTTTGAGCTTTCTGCAGTTAGCAGTCAAGTTTTGCCAGCAACATTTGAAGAGGTTGTCATTTCCCATTTGATAGGTTTTATTTCCTTGTCAAATATCAGTTAATCATGGAGAGATGGGTCCATTTCGGGATCTTCAATTCTGTTCCATTGGTCTGTGTGTCTTTTGACAAACATTTTTTGTTGTCCATGATCTTTCACTTAGATGCTCAGGCTGCATTGAGGCCAATACAATCTAAAATCTAATGGTGGCTACAGAGGGTGTTACTGGGTTCAGACTCACAAGGTCACTGCAAATAAATGATAGTCTCTGAGTACTGTGTCACCATTTGAGAGCAAGCAAATAAATCCTCTATTGAGCAGAGGGTTTGACTCCATGCAGCAAACTCAGCTTCTTCAACTCAGAAGGACTGAGGACTTCTGCAAAGTGAGAATATCAAACTATGCTTTTTCAAAATTCATGGAGATTTTCTCATCTTTTCAGAGAGAAAGCAGCAAATACACTTTTTAAAAAAATAGGTTTTGCTTTTTTAATTTTTTCTATTTATATTTTAATGCAAATTTGTAGAGAATGTGGATTCCCTTTCATTCATTGTTGCATATCTTCTTCCCTGCCCCCCCTCCCAGTTCGCTTTTTTCTTTGAAAACAAACCAAAATTCTTTCATTGTTGAACAATTCCATAAAGGTAAATATGGCTGTTTACCGTACCCCAGTCCACTTTACTATGTAACTCTTATTCTGGACTGTTGTCATGCAAATAATACCTAATCATGTACTACTTTTAAAAAGTTCTTTCCCTAATGTGTTTTAATACAGTGTACATTATCCCCTCTTTTCTTAGTTTCCCCTCAACCCCGATATCACTCCTGTTTTAAAACAGTGGTAGTATGCAGTATTTGTCCTATTGTGTTTGAGATATTTCACTCATCATAATGTCCTCCAGGGTCACCCCAGTTTGTATAATATTTGATGAGTTCCTTGTTTTTCAGTGCAGCATAGTATTCCATTGTGTGAATATACCAGAGCTTCTCTACACATTCGTTTGTTGATCGGCACTTGGGTTGCTTTCATCTCTTTGCTATTGTGAACAACACAATGTCTTCTTTGGTGGAGTGTCAGTTTATATCCTGTGCCCATTTTGTGTTTCATTGTTTTATTTTATATTATTGTGGTTCTTGAGTATTTTATAAATTCTAGATAAAAATCCCTTATCAGACATGTCATTATCAAATATCATTTCCCAGTCAGTGGCTTTACTTTTTTTACCCTCCTGGAGAAGTTTTTGGATGTACATAGGGATTCGATTCTTAGAAGGTTCCACTCATCTTTTTTATCCTCTCTTGATTGTAGGTTTGCCAAGATGTTTGGAATACTGTTCATGTTGTGGATTAGGGCTTCTAGAGTTCTTCCAAGCTTTTCTCTGATGAAGTTTATAGTCCTTGGTTTTAGTCCTAGGTCCTTGATCCACTTTGAGTTGGTTTTAATGTATGGAGGGAAGTGTGTGTCTTGCTTGAGTTTTCTGCAGATAGTTTTCCAATTTTGCCAACATCATTTGATTTAAAGGCTGTCGTTTCCCCACTTAACTGATTTAATCTCCTTGTCAAAAAATCAGTTTACCATAGATAGATGGGCTGATTTCTGTGTTTTCAGTTATTGTCTTCACCACCACAACAGTGTAATAGGATTTGAAGGCAGGGAGTGAGATGCGTCATACCTTGTTTCTCTCTTTAAGGAGTGCTATGCTTATTTGGGGTATCTTTCCATTCCAAATGAAATTGGAAATTGCCTTTTCCATTTGGTTGAAGAATGGAATTTGTATATTTATTGGGATTGCATTGAACGTGTAGATTGCCATTGGTAGAATTGTCATTTTCACAATTTTGAGTCTTCGTATCCAAGAGCATCAATTTCTCCAGGTCTCTTTTTGTTATTTAATCTTGTGATAGCTATTTTGGAGGGTTTTGTTTTTCTTAGTTCTAGTTCTGTATTTTCTTTGTCACTATAGGAAAAAACCAGTTGATTTTTGTATGTTGATCTTGTATCCTGCCACTTTGCTGAACTGGTCAACTATGTCCAGTAGGTTTCTTGCTGAGTCGTTGGGTTTTCTAAGTATATTATTTTATTAGAGATAATTTTACCTCCTCTTTGCCAATTTGGATGACTCTTATTTCCTTCTCTTGTCTTACTGCTACTGGTAAGACTTCCAATACAATATTGAATAGGAGAGGTGATAGTGGGCATCCTTGCCTAGTTCCTGTTCTCTCCATTGAGAACAACATTGGCTCTCAGGTTTGCGTATATACTTTTAACTATGTTGAAGGAATTCCCTCTAATCCTATTTTGTTGGGTGTTTTAATCAGGAAAGGGTGTTAGATTTTGTCAAAAGCCTTTTCTGCATCAATTGATAGGATCATGTGGTTCTTGTTTTTTACTTTGTTAATGTGATGAATTACACTGATTGTTTTTCTTACGGTGAACCATCCTTGCATAACTCTTATGAATCCGATTTGGTCTTGGTGAATTATTTTTTTGATGTATCATTGGATTCTATTGGCCAGGATTTCATTCAAGATTTTTGTATCTATGCTCATGAGAAATATTGGCCTCTAGTTTTCTATTTTGGTGATGTCTTTACATGGCTTTCGTATCCAGGATATGTTTGCTCCATAGAATGAGTGCTAGAGAATCTGTTTTTATTTTCTGAAATAGTTTATGTAGAATTGGTGACAGTTCTTCTCTGAATGTTTGATAAAATTCACTTTTTTCTGGTCTAGGGTTTTTTTTTGGCTGGAAGTTGTTTTATTACCTTTTCAATTTCATCTTTTTTAATGGGTCTGTTCATGTGTTCAGTTTAGGTTTTTGTCAGTTTAGGTAGGTTGTGAATTTCTAAGTATCTGTTCATTTCCTCTATGTTTTCTTATGTTTCATATTTCATATATAGTTTTTAATAATATTTCATTGTTAACCTTTTTATTTTACTTAGCTCCATTTAGACATTGCCTGTATCATCTCTTATTTGGATTATTTGTGTCTTTTCCTTCTTTTGTTAGTTTTTGCTAGTGGTTAGTTGATTTTATAGACTTTTTTTAAGAACCAATGTCTAATTTTGTTGATGCTTTCAATGGTTTTTTGGTTTTCTATTTCATTTATTTCTGCCCTAAATTTTATAGTTTTTTTAGAGGACAATAAAGCTCATTAAAGAAAAGCTTGCAAGAACTCTAGAAGTCCTGATCCACAATATAAACAGACTTCCAAGCATCCTGGAAAATCTACAACCAGGAGAAGATAAAAATAGATGAATAGGACCTTCTAAGAATCAAATCCTTATGCACATCCAAAAACTTCTCCAAGAGGGTAAAAAGGAAAGCCACAGACTGGGAAAAAGTATTAGGTAATGACATGTCAGATAAGGGACTTATATCCAGAATTTATAAAATACTTGAGCACCATAACAAGATAAAGGCATACAATCCAATTGAAAAATGGGCACAGGATATGAACTGACCCTTCACCAAAGATTACATTCAGATGGAAAACAAACACATGAAGAAATGTTCAAAATCCCTAGCTCTAAGAGGGATGCAAATCAAAACAAATATGAGATATCATCTCACCCCAGTAAGAATAGCAAAATGTAACAGAACAGCAAGCAACAAATGCTGACGAGCAGGCGGTGAAAGTGTAAAATGGTGCACCCACTATGGAAGGCAGTGTGGCGCTTTCTCAAAAAGTTGCAAATAGAGATACCATTTGACCCAGCAATTCCATTACTGGGAATATACCCCAAAGAGACCATAACTGCCACCCAAGCAGATATATGCACACTCATGTTTATCGGGCTTTGTTCACAATAGCAAGGAGTTGGAAACAACCTAAGTGCCCATCAACAAACGAATGGCTAGAGAAGCTGTGGTATATTCGCACAATGGAATACTATGCTGCATTGGAAAACATGGAACTCATGCAATATTATTCAAAATGGGTGACCCTGGAGGACATTATGCTGAGTGAGGTATCTCAGTCACAAAAACGCAAATACTGCATAGGACCACTGTTGTAAAACGGGACTGACATCGGGGTTGGGGGAGACTGAGAAAGATGGGATAAATAATGTACACTTCATTGAAACAGATGAGGGAGAAAACTATTTAGAAAGGATATGTGATTAGGTATGATTGTCAAGACAGGAGTCCAGAACGAATGCTGCATAGTGGAGTGGACCTGGGGGAAGGGATTGTAAAACAATGAAAGAATTTTACTTTTCAAAGAGAAGAGTGTACTGGGAGTGGGCAGGGAGAAAAGTACAATGAATGAATGGAAATCCACAGTCTCTGTAAACTTTCATTAAAATTAATAAAAAATATTCTTTTGAGTTTTATTTCTAATTTTCTCTCAATTATTGTAAACATACATCTTTCTATGAGTTTTTTAATTGTGAAAACTCGGATAATGCAGCATGCACAATTATATATATATATAGAGTCAATGACATCAACCATGGTGTTAAACTCTCTTAAAAAATAGATTCTTCAGATAGATATATTAACTCAAGAGTCAGAGGGAGCTAATAATCTGTTTTTTCTATCTGTTGACTGTTTTTAAAGGTGAATCATTTCCTCAAGTGATTTACATAACTTTATCCTGTGAGCTCATCTTCAACAGGAATTTCCCCACTCTGTTAAGAGTTACCACCACCAGGGAGACACTCAGTCCTTAGAATAACTAACCATCTAAGGTCAAAAGAGCAGCATTTACCCAAAGATAAAGCCTAGAAGGCAAGAAGGGGTAGGACAGGAGGATTAATGCAAATGAGAATTGCAGGCAGGAAGAGGGAGGAGTGTGATTACACTGTGGGTATTATAATTAATGTTATGAAACAATATATATACAAATGGTTGAGTGGAAAACCAGTTTGCTTTATAAATTTTCACTCAAACCACACACACACACACACACACACACACACACACACACACACTCTGCATACAATGATGGGAATAAATTTCCAAATTGAAAAAAAAAAAGTTAAACCACCACTTGTGAAACTGTTGCTATAGAACAGGTATACATTGTTTCTGGAAAGTACTCAGTGGGTTTCTAGGAAGTACTGTGAATGTCATCCATTCTTGATGAATTCACAGTTTATAAAAACCCTACATAAAGTAGATTCATCAACAACCTAGGTTATGCAGATGACACAACCCTGCTTGCTGAATCTGAGGAGGACCTGAAGCACTTGCTGCAGAAGGTCAAGGACTGTAGCCTTCAATATGGATTGAGCCTCAATGTCAAGAAGACAAAGATTCTCAGCACTGAGCCAATTGGCAGCATCAGGATGGATGGTGAAGAGATTGAGATTGTTCACAGCATTATTTTGTTTGGCTCCACAGTTAACACTCTTGGCACCAGCAGCCAGGAAATTAAAAGATGTATTGTGATGGATTGCAAGTGGAAAGTCTGCTTTTAAAGACCTTTCCAAAGTACTGAAGAGCAACGATATCATTCTGGAGACTAAGGTGCACCTGATATAGGCCATGGTCTTTGCAGTCACTTTCTATGTGTCAGAAAGGTGGACAGTGACTAGGGAGGATAGGAGGAGAATTGATGCCTTTGAGCTGCGGTGTGGGAGAAGAGTATGGAATATACCACGGACTGCTACGAAAACGAACAGGTTCGTCAAAAACCAGGCTGCTCCTTGGAGGCAAGAGTTCTGAAGCTGTATCTGATATACTTTGGACATATTGCAAGGAGGGACTAGTCCTTGTAGAAGGACGTCATGCTTGGAATTGTGGAGGGGACAGCGCAGGAGAGGAAGACCCTCTATGAGGTGGATTGATTCAGAGACTGGGGTAATGGGGGTAGGTGTGTTGGAGACAGTGAGATTGGCACAGGACAGAGCAGGGTTTAGGGTTGTTGAACATAGGGTCACTATGAGTTGCAGGAGACTGGACGGTACATAATAACAACAACAATAAAGTAGATAGTGTAAATGCAACTCCAAATTCCAAAGCTTTGTATGATGTACTGAGGCTTCTTTTTTTCATGAATTATTTTTATCTTTCTACTAAGGGTGGCTAGGGGATAGCGCTTCTTTAGTCCCGGATTTATGCAGAAGTCCCAGCATCTTCTTGTCCCCGTTGTGTATGACAAATCTTTATTCCCTAGAGATGTCTCTGAAAAATTTAATGACTTTTAGAAAAAGATTACTGCCTCACCGTTCTGGAAACAACTAAGGGCTCGGTGAGAGGAACTAGTCCATGCCTCTCCCAACTTGTAAAAATCCTTGGCATGCCTTAAATTTCTAGATTAATGTTTACATAATTTATTCCCCTGTGTCTCTTTGTCTGTTCTCTGTTTTCATAAGACACTATTTAAAAGGAATTATGCCCAACCCTACTCCAATATGATCAGTATAACCAACAGAAGACATTGTGAAAGAAGTCTTTTTTTATAAGCAAATTCACATTCACAAGTACAGGGATTATAACTTTGTAAAAGAAAATATTTTTATTTTGTATTTGCATACATAATTTGTTTACATTGTGTTTTATTTATGTACATTGTATTTCACACATTCATCTATTCACATTGCGTTTCATATGATCATTTTCATACATTGTGCTTTATAAAGATAATCACCTGCCTTCTCAGATCTCCACTGTTCTTTCCTAATTCCTTCACCCCCTCCCTCTACCCACCAAACTGTGTGACCTTGTGATTTCCACCCCCTCCCCAAGCCCTCCTCCTTTCTTCCCTTCCCTCTTTGGACTTCTGTAACATCTTACCAGTAATCTACTTTTACAATAATGGTTTTATGCAGTATCAGTTCTTATGAGACATTTCACTCAACAAAATGTTCTCCAGCCTCTCCCATGTTAGGTAGTATTTTTCTAAATCATTGCTCCTGAATAATGCATAGTATTCGATCCTGTAACTATAGCACAGTCTAAAACGACTCATTTGTTGATGGACATTTGTGCTGTTTCCATGTTCTTGCTATTGTGAATAACACTGCTATGAACATCAGTGTACAAATATCCTTTTGTGTCTCAGTACTCTTTTCCTTGAGCTATATTACAATGAGAGGAATAGCTGGGTCATATGCATATGTTCAGCTTTTTGAGGAAATGCTAATTACCTTTAGAGTGGTTGTACCATTTTACAATCTCACCAAAAGTGTATCAGAGTTCCAGTCTCTCCACATCCTCTCCAACATTTATTGATGTCCTATTAAACTTTGTCACTGCTATTGGGATAAGATATATTATTTTGGCTTTGATTTGCATCTCTCTGATAGCCAGCGATTCTGAGCATTTCTTCATATGTTTGTTGGCCATCTCAATGTCTTCATCTGTGAAAGGTCTTTCTATATCTTTTGCCTATTTTGTGACTAAGTTATTAATCTTTTTCTTGTGGAGGCCCTATAGGATTTTGTAAACTCATTAGGAGATCCTTGTCTAACATGCATGGCCAAATGTGTCTTTACAGTCAGTAGGTTTTCTTTTCACAGTACTGGAAAAAATCTGGTTGCTTTTTGTTGGTTTTTTTTTTTAAAAAAAAAACAATAGTAATATTAAAATGCAAAAAAGAAGACTTTCTAAAGCAAAGTCTGCTTCCCTAGTAGGAATGTCTAATGAATACTGGAGCACTTGGTAGCCATTTCTACCTCCTAGCAACGTGACTACAATATGTGAATTACCGTTATTTAATAAAAAGATTTTCAATGTCAAGGTCCTTGTGGAAAGCATTGAAGGAAGGGAACAATGGCAAGGAGGCAGAAGGCAGGCTGGTGCTTTGGGAGTAAGGCTCTGAGAGAAGCACGACCATGGTCCCAGGTCTGAGGTGGACATCTGGTCAGCCATCTTGGCTCCAAAGGGGAAGAACAGGATTGGAGAAAAGGGCGATTCGGCAGTCCCCAAAGCAAGTCTCTGGTTTTCACTCCCACGTGAGTATGCTTTCCAGACTTCAGCAAGGTCGTCTCAGGAAGATCTGCTTTCTGATGTGTAGTAACAATGGAGTAAGCTTAGGAGAACAGTGCTGATGATGAGTAAAACCCAGTATGACCAGCAACTTCTGCAGGCCTTATTTTTTGGAGTGTCCTTGTTTGGTTTTGTTTTAAAGGTCACTCGGATGAGCATCACCAAGATAGTACTGCTGCACCGTTTCTCTGGCGTCAGAGGAGCGGCATCCATATTCAGAACTTGCTCTTGTATCTGCACCTGCTTGTTCCAGTGGCACTTCCTCTCCGCTAGGATGCTCATCAAGGAGGCGGGTGACATCATAGACTCGTCCATGGATCACCATCCATATTTCCCTTCAAGGAATTGTGCTTCACCTCCTTCTCCAGCCGGTAATAGGTGACAGAGGACTCACGCTCTTGCCCTTTCCTATCGCTGCTACTAACATCTGCAGTCGCCATATGTGCAGAGAGACTCCTTTTCACTGCTACTTAGGTTTCTGCCACTAACTTCCTTGGGCCAAATCCTCTGGAAAAGCCTTTTGATGCACACAGGGACTTCATCTTTAGAAGGTCCTGTTCATTGATGTTGCTCTGTCCTGCTGTGCGTTTCTATTTGTCGGCTTTTTTATAACATAGGCTAGGCCTTCTAAGTTTGTCTCTTATGATCTGAATGGTTTTGGGCTTTACCCCTAGGTCCCTTAACCACCTTGAGTTGATTTTTGTGTATGGGGTGAGATGTAGATCCTGATTGACCTTTCTGCAGGTATAGTTTTCAGCACCATTTGTTGAAGAGGTTGTCATTTCCCTATTTGATAGGCCTTGTTTCCTTGAACACCAGCTGAGTGTAGATAGATGGGTTAACTTCTGGGTTCTTGATTCTGTCCCATTGGTCTGAGCCTGTCATTGTACCTGTACCATCCTGGTTTGTTTATTACAGCTGTGTAGTAGGCTTTGAGATCAGGAAGTGCTATGCCTCCCACTTCATTCTTGTTTTTAAGGAGTGTTTTGCTTATTCGAGGTCTCTTTCCTCTCCAGATAAACTTGACAACTGCCTTTCTGTCTCTTTGAACAATCAATTTGATATCTGTTTGTGGATTGCATTAAACTTGTAGACTGCTTTTGGTAGGTGAAAGGTACTGATTTCAGTCCCTCAATGAGTGTGAACCCAGAAAACGTGCCAACAAACAACACTGGAAGCCATGTGTAGCAACATGTTGTTTAATAGGCACAATGAGGATGGGACAGGGGTTATTATAATCTCTAGTCAACATTTGAGTCAGTGGCTACATGTTATTTAGGCCCATCTTCCAGCCAGAGGACCAGGGTGTCTTCCATCTCCCCCCCACCCTTTTGTCCATTATCTGTTGGTGCAGCTGCTGATGCAAGCAACTTTGTGCCTCAGGGGTGGGCACTGAAAGAGGAGGGGTGTGACTCCTCCCCTCAGGCTTTCAGGCCTGAGGGAAGGCTTACATTCCCATCTCTTAAGCTGTAGAGATAGGAAAAAAGGAGGTAACAGCTGCAACTTCCTCATTAACTGCTTCAGGTATGACATAGGAGGCGTGGGCATCTTGAAAAACGAAAATTAATTTTGAGGGTCTTTTTGGGAGATGGGTTGGTAGCCATTTCGTCCTTGTAACAGAAGCATTGTCTTGAGTGGCGCTGTCCATAGTTTCAACAAGAGTTTTTATAGCTTTTACTACTGGCGGAATAACATGGGTGGAAGAGGAGGAGCACAGGGATCAGCATTACTGTCCTTACTAGGCTCTTGGAGCCCCCTAGAACCATCCTCCTGAAAGGTTTTGTGGATTCTATCTTTTCAAGGTTGGGATCAGTACATGAGCCCCTTTTCTCATGTTTTAAGTAATATCTAGTACTGCTTTCCCATTGTTTCCATTATTATGCCAAGACAGGGATTAGAAATACTGAATTTTCCACAGACTCCACCCTCTTTAGCAATTGATCTAATGCTAAGCTCTTTTGATAGATTTCTGCACAGCTTTGACTTTATTGTTGTGTAAGCAGGTCTAGGGCCATAGCAGTTTGGTTAGGAAAAAATAAACTAAAACTACTTGCAATCTGCTAATTCTATTTAGCTTATATATATAGGGGTATGATATCTACCTGAACCATGGCTGAGCCTGTCATCACTGGCTCCCTACTTACTACCTGTAAAGATTGTTTCTCTTGGTGCAGGCTGTTGTTTATAGGGACTCCTAGTGCACTGCCTCACTGTTTTGGGAGTAAAAGGAATCTAGGTTTAATAGTATCAAGGAATCAAGGACCCTGCCAGGTATGAGGCAAACAAAAGGTAGTGTGGGTCCCACATAGCCACAAGAATCGGTCAGGGGCAATCAGTTGTAGGCATAGGGTCGAGCCATAGCTTGCTTAGGCAGGGGTGAGAAACATGGGAATTAGTGGTGTTAGTACAGTTCCAGGCCTTTCTGGACCAAATAGAGGTGGCTCAAGTTAGGAGACCAGGTTCCATGAGGGACCTCTGGCTAGGGTTTGGTGACGAAAACTTTCACCTATGGTGCAGTAGGTTTTGCCAGTCTACATGCCATATATACACATTGTTACTTTTACTGGGTTAGTATTTGTCCAGGAGCATGGGAATTTCAGACGGGGTATTAAAAGTGAGGCTGGAGTTTTGGGGTGCTAATAAGGGGGTTATTAAAAGTGAGTCTGGAGTTTTTGGGGTGCTAATAAGGGGGGATGTCTATCCCATCACCACTGTTCACTTATATGAGCTCCTCCACACACCCAGCAATTGGACACGTACAGGGTGGACCCAATATGTTCTCCCAGATCTGCAAACAAGTCCCTTGTTCGTTGGGGGAGATATATACCTGCTCTTAGTATAGAGTGTGATGATTTCGGGGGTTGGCTTTAACCTTTGCTCTGGCAATAATTTGTTCTCTTTTTATGTCTTCTAACACTTGACTGTTTACTCCCTACTGGCTAATCTTAGTGAAGCAAAGCCAGTGCCCACCTTTAGGACAGATATACCCTGTAGTGATTGCCAGGTTTTTTACTTTCTAATAACTTTTTCCTGATTCAGCAAACTCTTTGAGTAGGAATCTGTAGCAGGACTCTTGTTTACATGGATATGGAAGGGAGAGTGGAGGGGCGGCGCAGGAGAGGAAGACGTGCGATGAGATGGATTGATTCTGTGAGTGGAGTGGTGGGAATGAGTGTGTTTGAGACGGCGAAGTTGGCACAGGCTAGAAAGGTGTTTAGGGCTCTTGCATATAGGGTCGCTATGAGTCGCAAGCGACTCGATGGCACGTAACAACAACAACAACAACATGGAAGGTAATAGATTGTGCCATCCTTCTATCATAACAGAAAGGCTGAGAACAGTCATGATGACTGCAAAGAGGTTCTGTGGATAACAGGGTAGTGAGTAACCGTAATAGGATCGTGGTGAAGGGACTCAGGTGAACATTTATCTGCCCGTGTTTTGAGGGTTTAGCGGCTCCTGGAGCAAGCTTGATTCTGTGGTGGGTCCAATGAGGGAGTTTCTTGAATGCTTGCTGCAGTTTAGAGTGCTGAGGTAATACTGTAAGGTCCAGTCCACTTTGGTTGCAGCTTTTTCTGAGCGTCAGTTTGGCAGATGAACACTTCTGTACCTGCAAGACATGTGTGTTGAGAAGACAAGTAAATATTGGAAGGAACAGGCATAGCTTCATTTGCTGCCCCATGGCTGAATGACCGTGCTTGCATT
The DNA here is from genome assembly GCF_000299155.1 of Elephantulus edwardii. Taxonomy (NCBI): domain Eukaryota; kingdom Metazoa; phylum Chordata; class Mammalia; order Macroscelidea; family Macroscelididae; genus Elephantulus; species Elephantulus edwardii. The sequence goes on from NW_006399865.1 coordinate 7,066,992, forward strand.
AGGGAAGGAAGATGATTACTGAGGGGTTCAGAGTCAGGGATATAAGGAAGGTTCAACACATGATTTCAAAAGGATTATAGGAAGAAGGAGCCTCATAAATGCAAGAGGAAGATATTTTTTTGTCCTAAATATATGAATTTCTTGACTCAGCTTGGTGAGCTGTGCCTTGAGAATAGCATTCACCTTTTCCGCTTTACCTGAGGATAGAGGTCTGCAGAGAGTTTGGGAAATCCACTTTATTCCTAAAGATTTAGAAACATTTTGAGTAATTCGGCTGATGAAGGCAGGCCCATTAATAGACCGAATGGATACAGGGAGCCTGCAGTGAGGGGTTATATGCATGATGAGAGTGTGCTTGACGGCATCTGCACTTTCTGAAGCTATTAGAAGTACTCCTGTCCACCTGGAGAATGAACAGACAAAAACTCGAAGATCGTGGAGCTGTTTATTGGGCAACATGTGAGTGAAGTCTACTTGCCAATATTGTCCTGTTACTTGGCCCTGGGCTTGGTGGGTAGGAAAAGGCAGGAGCCAGAGAGAGCCTTGGGGTGACACTGAGTGATAAAGTAGGACTGAGTAACTTCTTAAACAAGGCCGAAAGGTTAGAGCAAGTGAAAATAGGATGGAGATGTTGTAAGAGAGGTTTGTAACCAAGATGGAAAGAGTGGTGGAGACTTTGGAGGATGGAAGTTGTTTGAAAGGAAGAACAAAGTGCCCTTCCTTAACATATCGCAGGCCTTGCTTCTGGAGGTTTTGGGCTCAGAAGTTTTGTTGTTCTTCTGAGGAGTAAAGAGAAGAGAATGAGGACACGGAGAAAAATAGGTCTTCCACTGGTTGCAGGGCCATTTGTTTGGCTATTTTGCCTGCTAAGGCATTTCCAGTTTACATAGGATTATGTGGAGCACTTTTTTTTTTTAACAGGAAGGATGGGTGTATTAAAGGGGAGTTAATTTGGCAGAGTAGGTGATTGTTAGAAGGTGAGAAATAATAGGCTTTAGCTCTATGAGAGTTGACTGAGGGAATGGATGTGGGTGGGGTTTTTAAGGGTAATAGGGAGGGGAGTGTATGATACTTCACAACAGAGGATGCGGATGTTTCCCAGACAATGGGATTGACAGTAGATAGAGGAAAAGGAAAGGGTAATACAGGCTCAGGTGGGATTGTAGAGGAGGAAGAGATGGAGGGGTCAGGGTGTGCTGATTGGGCCTTACTGGTGGGAGGTGTGGAAGTGGAGAGTGGTGTGGAGTTTATTGAGTATGTCCTTGCCCAGGAGAGGTGTGGGTCATGAGAGCAGAACTAGGAAGAAATGGGGAAAGGAGAAGATATTTAGGGAACAATGGAGTTGAGGAGTAACTTGGGGGCTGGAGACTTTTTACTTCAGTCCCCACAACCGAGACTTGAGAGGAGTATGTTTCTCTGGTATCTGTACCACTATCAGGGTTACCCTGGGTCTGGATGAAGAGTTGGTAGTCACTGGGGAGTCCATTCCAAGGAGTTTTCAGTCTTCAGAGGGAAGGCTAATGAGATCCTAGTAGGAAGGTGTAGCTAACTCAGAAATGGTTGGAGGTGGTCCTTCTGGGTCCTCCACAGTCTGACTTCCAGTGTGGCCCTCTGCAGAGGGGCACAGCAGGGTGGTTTACCCAGATTAGGGCAATGTATAGACCTGTCGCTTTCTTTACCACACTTGAAACAGGCACTAGATGGGGACTGATCACAAGAAGACTGTCAGGTAGAGCTGTGGGCATGTGGGCTCACAGAGACCCTGATGGTGGAGGCAAGCATCAGAAACTGCCTGTTTCTGTCATTTACTTTCTTCATCAGACTTACTGAAAACTCTCATTGTGGTTGTGCTAAATATCAGAGGTGGACTTAGAGAAAAACTGGAGATTTAAAATAGTAGTACCCTGTCAACTAGCTAGGTCTTGGCTGGTACACTTTCTCATGACTGCTTCAGTGAGAGAGATAGAGGGCTGGGCTTTCATCAGGACCCTGGGTAATTTCTGAAAGCTTTTCATAGTTCACTGCTTTGTGGGCACCCTTATTAAGTCTTCCCATGAGGCCCACAATCATGCAGTTTCCATGGTGGCATCCAGGGTCTCTGTCCTAGTAATGCCAGTGGGGGTCCTGGTTAGGGACTGCTGCTGCACTGGTAGGCTGGGCTCAAGCTAGACTCCAGATATGATCTTGGTCCTCTGGTGTGAGGGAGTAATAAAGGATAACAAAGAGGTTGTGCTTAGGTTAGTCCATAAGAGTTGGAGAGGTACTGAAATATTCTAATATAAGAGGTAGAGGTTTTTGAAAATGAGTTGAGTCTTTAGTTGGTAGGAGAGAGGTCAGTGAGAGAAAAAGGAACATGAATTGTAACAATAGCTTCTGTTCCTGCTACTTCCCAAAGGGGGCACTCCAACACATGTGCTAACGTGTAAAGTGGGGTAAACCTGAGTGAGTGTGGGAGGGAGAAGATAAAAGAAGCCAGGGGAGGTTTTTGCTGAGGCTTTGGAGAAGGGAAGGGAGTTGGGTTGATAATGAGTGGAGGATAGATAGGGGTGTAAGGTGGTGGGATAGATTCACAGTTCTTAGGAGGGTGTGGTGAGGAAGAGCATGGGTACAGTAGAGAAGAAGAAGCAGGTACTTTTGGGGAAGATGGTGGCAGGGAAGACAGAAGAGGGAGCTAGAGGTTGAGGCAATCAGGTGGATAGAAGGAAGAGAAAGAGATTGAATCTGGGGAAGGGATGTGGTCAGGACAGTGGGAGTGAAGTGAGTGGGAGAACTAGAGATGCAGAGTGCTGGTTGTGATCTGAGTGCAAGGATAAGGAATTTCAGACCATTTTTTCAGTCGCCTGCAAAAATGGTCTAGCTCAGTTAAAACTGCAGGATCGAAAGGTCCATTTGTGGGCCATTTGAACAGGTAATCAGACTTGCATTGTAGCCAAATGGAGTTGCAAAAGAATATAAGGTACACAGGATAGATGTCTTGTTTGCGTCCCAGAGTCTTCAGATTTTTAATAAGACAGCCCATGATGGAGAGTAAGCTTGAGCAAAAAGGGAAATGAGCTCTCTAGGGTATTAGCTTTATTTATGACTTTCATTCTTTCTTCCATTATTTGTACCTTCTTCTGTAGCTATAAATGTGACTCTATCAATATATTCTGCCTCTCGATCTCTAGGGTATTCATTGGGTGTGCAATATGCTCTCCTTTTTTAAAGAGACTTATTTTGGGGGTTTTTTACAATGTTTGAAGCTGCTTGCTGCTTTCTTGACATTATATGACGTTTTTTGGTATGTGTTAGGCTATTCCTGTTTTGTCTGCATAGGCTGTTGACAGTGATTTATCTTTATGATGTTATATATTAGTTGGAGATTTAGTGTTCCCTTTGTAGGGGAGGGCAATTCACTATGCCAAGAGTCCCTTCTGGGCCTGTGCAATGGGAAAGCTCCCATTTCTTAAGGTCCTTCAACTTTGTTTTGTACTGCTACACAGTCTTGCAGTCTCTCTTCATGTCAGAAGCGGCAAAGAATTTGTACTGATCCTTAATCCACCTCAGACACTGTACGCTTAGTACTCTTAGTGCCTATATTTAGTCCGTTTTCCTCAAACTCTCAGTATGAGTTTACTTCTTTTTTTTTACATTTTTATTTTTAGCCCATTTTTCATTTTAAACCGAACTATTTTTTTTCCATTTTCATCTAGTTCTATTTTCAGTCTTTTTCACTTGAGAATAGTAGTCCTGTCAGCTGTCCTGCCATAATTCTATATTCCTTTTGTATTCTCCAAAGTTTAAGAAACCAAAATCTGTTAAACAAAGCTAACTTTCAGGTATTACTTTTCACAAAGCAGCAAATTTTTGTGTTCTTTCAATTATAAAAATGAAATACTATTTTTTATATGTGCCCTGTGCCACCATTCTTCTTAAACTTTCCTTTTTCTGGCTAAGAAACATTGCTCCTAAGTTGACTAAGCAACAGAGAGGCTCTCTTCAATGGTGGCACAGCACTTTGTCTTTAACAGTTGGAATTAATTACTAGGCTTAGGTAAAAAAAAAAAAAAGAGTATCATTTGAGCCCAGTGGTAGCCTCGAATGTGGAAATCGCCTGAGTGAACCAACATGGTAAATTCTTCCTTAGGGCTGCTGAGCAAGAGAAAACAATGAAATGGAACAGAGCATTTGCCTTGTTTCTGTTTCAGTCCAAATGTTCCCGTCCTTTTTACACGCTAAGACTTCTACAAAGGTGCACTTGGACATGGAGTGTCGTTTTGGTCCTGCTGACAGAAGAGATCCACCTTCCTTGTAATTCCAGACTTGTACGCATGTCCGCTTAGTGTGCCTCATTTCCCTTCTAAATGAAAGGAAATGAAATTTGCATTTTTATAGCCCCTAACACACCACATGGGATACTGAAAAGCCCCACACAGCAGAAACTCTTCACAAGCTTAAACTGAAGTTCCTGTCAGAATCTACTCAATTATAACAATACATACCTGTCTTCATAGTCTTGCATCACCCAGTGCTCTCTGTTCTGACTGCCAAATGGGCTAAGGCCAGGCAGGCAGAGACAGAAAACAAGACGTATTTGGGGGAAAAAAATTGCACATCCTAGGCCTTACGAGCGGCAGAGATTGTGAGAAGAGTACAAGGGTCGGTCAGTGTTCTGTTGGACACAGGATTGCCATGACTCAGAGCTGACTTGATGGCACTTAGAAACAAGGTGTACACAGGCCTAGACTGACCTCCCAAAACGGCTCAAATGCAAGGGTAGGTATATCGAAAACTTCTTTGTCCATCAGTATTTCTATGTCCTGGTCTAAATATTAAGGCCACTGGTTGGCCTGTGGTTAAGGTATTCACCTGCTTCTCAAAAGGTCATTCCTAAATACCTATCTATGTACTTTATCCTCAGGTGGTGGTATCATCCCTCTCTTCTTGGAGGCAACATGAGGATACCTGAAGAAAAGTCGCTCATGGCTCTGAAATGCTGTGGGTGCCCTCCAGACACATGAAACCCAGAGTTGATGAACCAAAAGAGAACACAGCATGATGAGGAAATAAGTTGCGAATGGGTCTTGCCTTATGATTGCCTACAGTTTCTTGAGCAGTACCACCAGGACAATACCATCCACCCTGGCCTTCTCCATATTCTCCTGCATGGACACATGCAGCTACACTGATGGTCAAACTTGAGCAAGAGTGGCCAAGGCAGCCTCTGTCCTAGTCAGACAGTGTTGAAAGGAAAAAGTCTCTGGTAGGGTGGCAGGTTGACAAACTATAAGTCAGATGATATGGCAAAGGAGGGGTAGAGGCAGGTACCCTGGCAGGTCCTGAGACAACTACTCTGCTCTAGATAGTTACTATGAGAGTCGACCCAGTGCCAGAGAGTGTAACATTAATTCTGACACTAATGTTTTCTTCTTGTGTACCATTGTTGTTGTTAAATACTGTTGAGTTGACTACAACTCATAGCAACCCTATTCACAATAGCTCCTAAACCGGCTCTATCCTGAGCCAATCTCACTGTTCAATGTAGAACAATTTTAGAACAAAAAAGTGAGGTAGTCTTTTATGTCTTTAATTGAAGGAGCCTCCAAGAAGTGCTCTGGTGGTGCAGTATTTAAGCACTTGGTAACAGAAGGGCTAGTATGATTAAGATGTCCAGTCTGCTTCCCGAAGGATTACAACCTTGGGGGCTCTATGTGGCAGTTGGGTCATTATGAGTCATGAATAAACCTAAAGGGCAATGGATTGGGGTTTGGTTATAAAACATCCTTTTCTCAATCCAGAAACGTAAAATCAAATGCCAGCTATTACCAGTTAAAGGACTTTCGTCTGGGTTTCAATTCCTTCATAGGTAAATTCAGAATGTTCTTTATTTTTTAAAAAATGGTGATATCTGCCCTTTTGTGGTTGGTAGTAATGGTGGTGGTTATGTGTCATTGCGACTCACAGCACAACTCTGAACCCTGCCCTATCCTGAGTCAATCTTACTGTCTCCAACACATCTACCCCCAGTACCCTAGTTAATGTGTTAATCCATCTCATCCAGGGTCTTTCCTTCCTGTCTCATCCCTCCACCCTTCCTAGGGTGATATCCTTCTCCAGGGATCAGTCCCTCCTGGCAAGATGCCCAAAGTATGTAAGATTGAGTTTCAAAATCCTTACCTCCCAGGAGCAAGCAACTTGGTTTCAGTCTTTCCAAGACAGATCTGTTTGTTCTCTTGGCAGTCAATCCTGCTGTGCAATTTACTGCCTCTGAAAACTCACTGGTGGGTCAGCTATGGATCGGTTCTGACTCAATGGTATATAACAATGGTGATGTTATAGCTTAGTTCTACTTAATCCATAGAAAATGGTTTTAACTTGCCAGATCTGAGAAAAGGATCAACCAACTAGGCTTATATACATATTGTAAAGTGATTTCATAGCTTCAAACTTGCAATTTGTATTTAGCTACATTATAATAAAGGTAGCATTAAAGCTTCCTTCAATTGCCAAGATGCAGTAGCTATTGCAGGTCCCACAGAATGGACAATATCTATTCAGACTTCACAGCAAAATGTAGTACCATAAAGTCTGATATTAGAGTCTTACTTTCATGGATTGTTTTGCATGAGAGGAGAGTGAATAGATTTTTCTAAAGCTCAATTATTTTAAAATTTTATATATGAAATCCTATCTACGTAATATGCTGTCAAGTCAGAACTTTCTCGTAGTAGACCCTCCAGTGAGTTTCCAGAGGCTATATATATCACATAGGAAATTGCCCATCTTTCTCTAACAGAGCTGCTGGTGGATTAGAACTCCCTGCCTGTCGGTAAGCAGCACAACTCTTTTACCCATTAGGCCAGCAGAGCCTCCATGTAGGTAATATATGCAAATATATAAACAGAAGAGATGTGATCAAGTTAATTCCAGCTCATAGCAACCCCATGTGTTGCTACTCTCATCTCATGGCTTGAAAAGTTCTTGAAGTAAAGGCACAACAGAAGTACATTGCCAGACCTTTCTTCAGTGGAGCTGCTGGGTGACTTTGAACAGTCAACTTTTAGGTTAATAACCAAATGGAAATAATTTTATATACAATGTCCCTAACATCCACATTCTTCTATCTCACATTACCCAGCATTCAGTGACAATGCAGAATCCACTTCTCTCTGTTGTTGTTGTTATGTGCCATCAAGTCGCTTGTGACTCATAGTGACCCTATGTACAAGAGCTCTAAATGCTGCTCTATCCTGTGTCAACCTAGCCATCTCAAACGCACTTATTCCCACTGCTCCAGTCACAGAATCGATCCATCTCATCGAAGGTCTTCCTCTCCTTCGCTGTCCCTCCACTCTGCCAAACATCATGTCCCTCTCCAAGGACCAGTCCCTACTTGCAACATGCCCAAAGTATGTCAGACGAAGCTTCAGAATCCTTGACTCCAAGGAGCATTCAGGCTTCACCTTCTCCAGGACAAACCTATTTGTTCTCCTAGCAGTCCGTGGTATATTCAAAACTCTTCTCCAGCACCACAGTTCAAAGGCATCAATTAACTTTCTATCAACCCTATTCACTGTCCAACTCTCTGATGCATAGCACGTAATTGCAAAGACTATAGCCTGGATCAGGTGCACCTTAGTCTCCAGTCTGATGTTGTTGCTTTTCAGTACTCTTGAGAGGTCCCTCACAGCTGACTTTCCCAGTGCAGTTCTTGATTTCCTGGCTGCTGTTACCAAGAATATTGATTGTGGAACCAAGTAAACGAAAACTGTTAACTATCTCAATCTCTTCACCATCCATACTGATGCTGTCAATTGGCCCAGTGGTGAGAATCTTTGTTTTCTTGATGTTGTGCTTCAGTCCATATAGGAGGCTGCAGTCCTTGCTCTTCTGCAGCAAGCGCTTCAGGTCCTCCTCAGTTTCAGCAAGCAGAGTTGTGTCATCTGCATAACGCAGGTTGTTGATGATTCTTCCACCAATCCTGATGCCACATTCCTCTTTGTACAGCCCAGTGTCTCAGATGATTTGTTCTGCATACAGATTGAAGAGGTATGGAGACAGACTACATCCCTGATGAACCCCCTTCTTGAGTTTGAACCATGTAGTGTGTCCCTGCTCTGTTCTGATGACTGCCTCTTGGTCCAAGTATAGGTTTTGCGTTGGCACGATCAAATGTTCTGGGATTCCCATTCGTCTCAGTCAGCCACAGCTTGTTGTGATCCACACAATCAAAAGCCTTTGCATAGTCAATGAAGCACAGATAGCCATTCTTCTGGTATTCTTTGCTTTCTGCCAAGATCCATCTAACATTAGCTGTAATATCCCTAGTACCAAGACCTCTTCTAAATCCAGCCTGCACATCTGGCAGTTCTCTGTTGACATATTGTTCCAAACGTTTTTGGATAATTTTCAGCAGAATCTTGCTTGTATGTGATATTAATGATATTGTTCAATAATTTCTGCACTCTGACGGGTCACCTTATTTTGGAATGGGAACAAATATCGATCTTTTCCCATCAGTCGGCCAGCTGACTATTCTCCCGATTTCTTGGCACAACTTAGTGAGCACATCCAGGGCAACGTCTGTTTGTTGAAATCTGTCAGTTGGTATGCCCACTTCTCTCTACTCACTGATCTTTCCTACTGTCTCTAGAGAAGTAAATGGTGAAATTAAGAAGTGGAGGGGTAGTATCATATTCCATAGGGCAGCAGTTCATATCTACCAACTGCTCCAAAGTACAAAAATGAGCCATCTCCTCTTGTGTGACTTACAACCTTAGTAACTCCCTAGAGGGTCGGTCAGCTATGAGTTGGTTCCAACTTGATGACAATGAGAGAGTTTAAAAAGTACACTTATTTTGCAGTTTTTTAACTTCGATAATGAGTGTTTGGGGAATCTTCCTCCTCATTACATTTTCTGGACAACCGTACATGGATATGGTCTGTGACATTTCTTACTCCTTTGGGCCAGATGACTTTGTTGAGTTTGATGTCAGTGCGAATATCTTGTGCTCTCATCTCTTTCATGGTAGAATTTCAGATCTCCTTGAGTTCCCCAGGGGCATGCTGCTTAAAACTCACTCCACAGATGCACTTGTGAATGTTAATGCTGTACTCTTTAGTCACTGCTTCACTCACGGCAGAATGGCCCTTCTTCTAACCATCCGTCTTTGCAGGGGCCATAGCACTCGGGCCAGGTTGGAAAGCACAAGAGAAGTAATACATCAAGAGAATTCAAGGACGTTCCAAATCATGGAACTGTGAACTCTAATTGAAGGAAAAACACAGTAAACCAGACAAAATACAATACACGTGTGTAAAGTCAGAATAGACTAGAAGAGGAAAATTTCATTCTTTGTTAGATTCAGGTATAGTGGAGTAGTCACCATGGTCAAAAAGTACCAGCAAATGCTACAGCAGACACAGTTCTAAATTTCTCCCAGCATTGGGTCTATCAAACTAGGGGAGAAAATAATTCCTTTTCAGTAGATGGTAAAATAAAAAACTAAAACACTGCAAAGATATTCAAAAGATGACACATAGCCTTTTAAGCTCATTTTTTTTTTTAAAAAGCAAACTTTAGTGGCACCCATCTCCATTACACAGAAACATTCCCTTGTTGAAGTTCAGAGGAATTTCCTTTTAATTATGCTCTCGAGACCTGTAACAAGCTACCAGTTTCCCCTTCTGTGTAATATCAGAATGAATCAACCCAATCACGTCAACCTCTGAGATGGCATATCGGACAGAAAAAATGAAACATGTTTCTAAGAGAAAATTTAAACTATAAAACAAAAAGCCAAGGAAAGCTAAGCAAAATGTTATATCATTTATTTGTCAGGAACAAAAGGAGAAAGTTTCAGAAGGAAAAAAGCCTAGTTTATAGAGATTTTTTTTTCCAGTGGCTTAGTGATAAGGACTTCCTTTGTGAATGCAAAGGTAAGTGGTTTGAATCCAAGCATCAAGTAATAAATGTTGGAGAGGATGTGGCAAGCTAGAACTCTTATAAATTGTTGGTGGGATTATAAAATGGTACAACCACTCTGGAAGGGAGTTTGGCACTTCCTCAAAAAGCTGCACGTAGAAATTCCATATGACTCATATGGCTATTCCACTGAGACAAAAACAGAGGTTTGTACAGCAGTGTTCATAGAAGTGTTATTCACCTTTGCAAGAACATGGAAACAGTCCAAATATCAACCACAATAAAATGGATTGAGAAATTATGTTATATTCACACGATGGAGTACTACACAGCACCCAGGAGCAAGAAGTTTAAAAATTATTACATAACCAGAAAGGGACTGGAGAACATTATGCTGAGTGACTTCAGCCTTATAAGGGCAAATACTGCAGAGACCATTATTGTGGAAGTAGATACCTAATAAAGCATATATAGGGATCCAAGGTGGGGGGGAGCAGAGGGGTAAGGATAAGGAAGAAGAATTTATAGGGTTGCACAATGTGGTGGGTGGAGGAAGGGATCAGTAAAGGGAATTGGAAAGATCCGGTGGGGATCTGGAAAGACAGGGAAATGGTAGGCATAGTTCAATGTTGATTAATTTTATAAAACATAATGGGAATGATTGTATGAAAATATAATTTAGAATAATTACAATAATTAATTTTTTGGGGGAAGAATCAAACATCATAAATTCCTAACCCAGGAAATTTGTCTAGGGCTGACTGGGCATATAGTTTGACAACAAAATAGCATTTATTGGTCATTTCCATCCAGCATCCAAGTGAAGAGATTATTTCCCAGAGTTAGAATTGAAAAATATTGCGACCAATTATATAGGTGTCTGATTGTGGATATAGATACATGATTTTTTCACTAAGATACCCATCTGTTTAAGCCCCTATGTCTCCTCATGCCTATGTCTCTTCATACTACTTTCACTCTTGCCCAACTCCCAGTGAGGTTCTTCACCAATAGACGTTGACAAATGTTTGTAGGGTCAATTTCGTTTTTTTTGGACTGTCCTGAACTACTGCCAGAAAACTACTTGTCTGAAGAGGATTTTGGCACAATACTTGAGAGAGGCTCAAAGAGAGCAGCAGAGAGAAACCATCACAGCAAAATCACTTCAAACAAGTGTCTCAGGGGGTCAAGTATGAGAGCCCTAGCCATAAAGATGCAGCAGCCCCAGACCCAGATGTCTGGAGAGCTGTGGGTTGGTTTACCAGGGCTCTCCTTGCAAAAGAGGACAGTGCTTTCTATGAAAGAGCTCATCGCAAAGAAACAGAGTGAAGTTGGGCACTTAGTTTTCCCCCAAGGCCAGCAGGTCTGTGTGAAAGGAGAAGACCCAAATTTCAAGGATGTGCTGTTCAAGCTAGCATCTCTCTGGTTGCAGGTTAGTACAATGGCTAAAAGCTTTTAGTCAGAGTAAATAGCTTGCTGAGTTTGAGCACATGTCCAGGCCTCTCTCTGTTTGTTTGACTGTAAATTCACGTTATTACTACTCTCCCATGATGAAGATCATACTTGCCCTCCAGTGAAAGCTGGCTTATGGAGACCACATGTCCAAAGGGCAGAACAGCTCCACAGAAGTTTCAAGCCTGTGACTTCTCCAAAGCACATTGCCAAGACTGTCTTCCATAAGTGCCTGTGCGTGGGTTTGAGCCACTACCTTTTTGGGTCTTGGTCAGGTGTTGAAGCTTTTGTACCATCCAGGGATTCTCAAAAAACAAAATCCCAAAACTCACTGCTTCCAAGGCAGTTCAGACTCATAGTGACCCTCCATTAGGTTTCTGAGGTTGCAAGTCTTTCTCCCTTGGAACAGCTGGTGCATTCGAACCACTGGCCTTTTTTAATTGACAGCCCGACACATCACATAGTAGTCTACTAAGCCTCCTTAGGGATGCCTGCAGGGTTGTAAAAATTGCATTAGAGTAGGTTCTAGTTTCTGAATAGCTGACAAACCCATGAAAAACTGAAGAACCAATGCTCTAAAGAAATGAAACCGTGAAAGCTTTAAGATGCTTCTAGAGGAGGGTGTGACTTGAAGACTGTGGTAAACAATTGGGGAGAGGAGAAGGTGGCCCTCTAGGCTGGCAGACAGCAGCTGCAGTAAGGAACAGTGAGCTGGGAGGCCGCGTAGAAGCTCCATCTTCACGTCCCTTGAAGTCAGCCTTGGCGGTCTCCCCATGGTACTGCGGCCACCCGGGCTGTCCCGGGACATGACAGCCAGACAGCACACAGGTTCTTGTGCCGTGAACAGCTAATGAGAAGCCGCGTACGATGGAAGGGAGACGAGAGGCCTGGGGGCAACTAAATGACCCAGGGAAACGGCCCCAGTCAAACGTCACGTGTCCACCATGGAGCCTTGGTATCGTGCAGAGACCGGGAGTTAGAAAACCAACAGGGAGGAACCCGCCGGGCATTTCTCAACCTGAAGGGACTGAAACACTAAGGCAAGACTGAAGGATGCTGTGGACCCAATATCGAGTCACACAAAAACTATCAAAACAAGGTGGCATACATCGAGCACTGGAAAGAATGGAACTAGCATATGATCCAGAACTGAGGGCATTAAAGAAATCCAGACGACAGTTCAGAGTGAGAGCTGCATAATAAAGTGGACTGGGGCGGGGGTGGGGGGGGTATTGTACAGCAGTGAAAGAGTTTAATTTTCAAAGAGAAAAACTGCTGGGATGGGCTGGGAGGAAAATGTGCAACAATGAGTGAATAGAAATCCAAGTTCTCTATAAACTGTCATTAAAGTATAAAAAAAAAAATCAAACCCAAGGTGTAATGAAGACATGGAGAAAAAGCGAGCTGCCATTTCTTCAGCACACAAACGTGGACATTTGCTGAATTAAGGCGGCATGTCATCAAGTGTTGACAGAATACATACTTTCCACATAAGCTTTAAAATGGATTTTGAGATGCTCATTGATGGTTATGAATGGAAGAGAACTTTGGGGGAACCCAGACCTTTCTTCCACTAGATAAAATGCAAGGCGTGTGGGCTCAGTTGTACATTTCCCATGTTCCACAGGGAGCTGCTTATTAAAAAAAAAATCCAACAACAAAGACAACATGCACACAGCAGCTTGCTGGTTCTTTCTCCCTCAGCGTCATGAGCCCCGTCTGTTGGACACACCTGGGCTCCTGCAAGGGGCAGATCTGAGTTCAATCCCTGGTCAGTGCACCTTGTCTGCAGTGGCCACTCTCTGATGAGCGGAAGCTTACTGACCCCCCCCGGGATGCTGGTCAGGCTGCAGTGGAACGACCAGGCGATGGAGAATCAGGAAGAAAGACCTGGCTTTAGACTCCAATGTGTCACGGGAAGATCAGCGGACCGGGCGGTAGTGAGGAATACAGGGTATCAGTGTCACACAGAGTATGAAGGTAATGAGCAGAACAGAGCCACACAGTAACAGACACTGCCCACAGGTTGGGGGACAATTGTGCTGTCCAGATTGTTCAAGAAGGAACGTATTTGTATCAGATTTCCAGGCCTGTCTTTCGAGACTTATGAACTGCAGTCTATTTGCTCTTTGACAAGGTTGATTATTCGCTTCCATAAAATAACAAAGGAAAGAAGGCAGAAAATAAAAGGGGAAAAAATTGGTATGGGCGAGAGAAGGGACACCTGACTCCAGTTAGGGTAGGCCCGAAGCTCAAGTGACTATTTCCACCTGTGGGGGAGAAAAACCCAACTAAAGAAATAAGCCCCTAAAAAAAGGCAGATACTCATGTGAAACCTGGATGGCA
>NW_006399865.1:7082603-7103930 GCF_000299155.1 Elephantulus edwardii
AAAAAATTGGTATGGGCGAGAGAAGGGACACCTGACTCCAGTTAGGGTAGGCCCGAAGCTCAAGTGACTATTTCCACCTGTGGGGGAGAAAAACCCAACTAAAGAAATAAGCCCCTAAAAAAAGGCAGATACTCATGTGAAACCTGGATGGCAGGGTACGCGGTTCGAGGTGAGAGTCAGGGAAAACCGCCCCGATGATTGGGGGCGGTGGACGCGCTCTTGTGCGCGTTCTGTCTCTCTGCGTACTGTCGTTCTCGTGTGTGTGTGTGTGTGTGTGTGTGTGTGCCGTCTCTTTCTCTGCCCCATTCTCTCTCTGTCCCGTGTGTCTGTGTCTCTCTCTCTGTGTCCCTTCTCCCTCTCTCTTGTGTCGTGTCCTGTCTCTCTGTGTCCCTTCTCCCTCTCTCTTGTGTCGTGTCCTGTCTCTCTGTGTCCCTTCTCCCTCTGTGTGTGTCTCTTTCTGTCCCGTGTGTGTGTCTATGATTGATCTCGATCTCTCTCTGTTCAAAAGCAGATAGAATACAAACAATGACTTTGTACGTATGCTTTTAAAAATAGATTTTGAGATGCTGAATGGAAGAGAACCAGGGGGAACCCAAACCTTGATAAAGTAAGCCGTGTGGGCTTATACACCTCCCATCTTCCACAGGGAGAAAGACATCTTGCAGGCAGCAGCTTGCCGGTTCTTTCTCCCTCAGCGTCATGAGCCCCGTCTGTTGGACACACCTGAGCTCCTGCAAGGGGCGTGGTCAGTGCGCCTTGTCTGCAGTGACCACCGCCGGGATGCTGAACAGGCTGCAGTGGAATGACCTGGCTTTCGACTCCGATGTGTCACGCGAAGGTCAGCGGACCGGGCTGTAGTGAGGAATACAGGGTATCAGTGTCACGCAGAGTATGAAGGTAATGAGCAGAACAGGGTCACACAGACACTGTCCACAGGTTGGGGGACAATTGTGCTGTCCAGAGTGTTCAAGAAGGAATGTATCTGTATCAGATTTCTGTCTTTCGAGACTATGAACATGGCTTCTGCCTTCACCATGACCGTGTGATTTCTTGCAGTCTATTTATTTGCCCTTTGACAAGGTCGATCATTCGCTTCCATAAAATAACAAAGACAGCAGAAAATAAAAGGTGGGGGGGCGAGATAAGGGACATCTGACTCAAATTAGGGTAGGCTCGAAACTCAAGTGACTGTTTCCACCTCTGGGGGGAACCCAATTAAAGAAATAAGCCCCTAAAATAAAAGCACCTACTCATGTGAAACCTGGATGGCAACCTGCAAAAGGAGCTGTGTTGCCAACACCCAAGGTACCGCGTTTGAAATGGGAGCCAGGAGTCGGGGGAAAAGCGCCCCAATCATCCGGGTTGGAGGGCGCCCTCTTGCGCGTGTTCCCTCTAACCGTGTGTGTGTGTGTGTGTGTGTCCCCGTCTCTGTGTGTGACTGTCTCTGTGTGCACGATGGGCAACCTCCACTTGTGTGATCAAAGTACCTCCATAAGGCCGCTGGAGGGTTAGCTATGGATCGGTTCTGATTGAACAGTACACACCACCACAATAGGGGAAATGGCCGGCACACACCACAGTCTCAGCTACCCAGAAACCAGAAGGCCTCGTGGGTACACACAGCCACGACTCCAGACCGTTCTGATTAGGACCCTGCTGTGCTCCACTAAGCCTCCTTGGGGACTCACACAGGGTTGTGAAAGTTCATTAGAGTGGCCGACGGCAGCTGCTTAAAGAACAGTGAGCTGGGAGGCCGCATGAAAGTTTGACTGTGGCTTCTTCACAGCCCTTGAAGTCAGCCTTGTCTGTCTGGGTGTCACCCACACATGTCTGGGTGACACCCAGACAGCACAAAGGTCCTTGTGCCGTGAACAGCTAACGAGAAGCCGCGTACAATGGAAGGGAGGCAATAGTAACTGCGCAGTGGGAGGAACCGACAGACCCGGGGGCAACTAAGTGACCCAGGGAAACGGCCCCAGTCAAACGTCACGTGTCCACCATGGAGCCTTGGTATCGAGCAGAGACCGGGAGTAAGAAAACCAACAGGGAGGAACCCGCCAGGCATTTCTCAACCTGAAAGTACTGAAGCACACAAGGCAATCACAGAGTTGCAAGACTGAAAGTAGGGGTGGGGGAGAATGAGGAAGCAGAGTGGGAAAGAAAGTGTAGAGGAGTCTTTCTCTCTTGTGTCTTGAGTTTCTTTTGTTACATGGAAAACTATAAACTAGTATTATACAAAACAGTAAAAGACCTAATAAATGGAAAAATATTTCCTAATCATGGATAGAAAGACTGGAAAAAAAAATAAAGACACAAGACAGTAAGAGAACCAGAGACAGACAGAGAATGGGGGTTAGGGGGAAGAGAGCGCTGACGATCACATGGGCTTCCAGAAGAGTAGATAGATATGTCTTGGAGAAGGTGTAGCAGCCAGAGTACTTTTTGGAGGCAAAGCTTTGTCTCTCATACGCATATAACTAGGAGAAGCTATTCCTTGGAGAGGGACATCTCCTTGGAGATGGAGGGATGGCAAAGGAGAGGAATACCCTCCACCAGGTGGACCAATACAGTGACTTTGACAAAGGGCTTGAGTGTGTCAGATGTTGTGATGATGTCACAGGATAGGACAGGGTTCAGATCTGTTATTCATAGGGTCGCTATGAGTCACAGTCAAATTGGCAGCACCTAACAACAACACCACCTGAGACATAAAAGACATTTATATGGAAAACCACAAACTACAAGAAACAATAAGAGACCTAACTAAATGGAAGAACAAACATTTTTAAAAGGGCTCTCCTACCCAAAGCAATCAATCCACAGGTTCAATGCAAGCCCAATACGGATACTGAATTCATTCCTCAAAGAGAGAAAAGGGAAGCTTACAAGTACATTAGGAAATGAAAGAGACCCTGAATGAGAGTAAATTAAGTGGGACACACAGCATTCCTTGATATCAATACCTACCACACTGCCATAGTAACCAAACCAGCATGGCGACCAAACAGACACCCAGACCAGTGTAGTAGAATTGAGAATCCAGAAATAAGCTCATCTACCTATGGTTAATTGGTATTTGACCAAAACCTCCAAAACCTATCAAATGGGGAAATGACAACTTCTTCAATAAATGGTACTGGCTAAACTGGACATCCACTTACAGAGAACTGAAACAGGATCCACATCTCACACCACACAAGTCAGTCAACTCAAGGTAGATCAGAGACTTAGGGGTAAACCCCCAAACCATAATGCTCCTAATAGACAAAAACAGAACCAAATTTAGAAGCCCTGTTGTTGTTGTGTGCTGTACAGTCAGAATCCTCAACCAGGTTTTAAGAGGCACTTCTTTTCCTTGGAGGAGATTGCCCATCCTTCTCTCATGGAGAAGGTGGTGGGTTTGAAACACATGGCTTTGGGATTGCAGCACAGTTTCTTGCCACTAGGCCACCAGAGCTCTTTATGCCTCAGCCTATGACATAAATAGGCTTGCAAATATAGCCAGATATGTACAACCAGGGGAGGATGAGATTGATGAATGGGAGGGGAGGTACAGGGGAGGGGGAAAAGAGGGGGCTGGGCTGAAGAGGGAAGGGAAGGGTGAGAGGGTTTAATTCGGCTTGCTTTTGAACTTTTTATAAAAAAATTATGCTGTATGGGTGTAAGATTAGTTTTAACACGGCAGGAAAATAAAGATGATAGACCATAAAATGAGCTTCAAATGCCAAATCCTTATTAACAATACCTCTTGGGTCAGATAGTATTAGACAATCAGCCAAAAACATTCGGTGATTATGAGGAAAGTGGGTCATGTTGATGTTGACAGCTCTGTTTTCCATCCTAATGATTTAAGTCTGTCGTTAGGCTCCTCATTAGAGAGTGTGTAGCCATTAAAAAGTAGCTTGAAAAGCTTGGAAAAGTTATGATGCTCATGTTTGGCTGATAGATCTGCAGAAGGTGAAGCTGGAGGCAATGCTATAAAAGCACAAAAAGAAACTGCTGGTCTCCAAATGCCCAACCCATCAAGTTAGGAAGATGCGCCATTCGACTCCCCCAGTTTGTACAGTGATTGTATACATAGGATGCCAGTACAAGTACCAGAGTGAAATGACAGGACGCTGACTCAGTAATCTGTGTATCAGAGTAGAACTGTGCTATTCAGGATTTTCAATGGTTATTGTTCAAAAGTAGATCACCAAGCCTAGCAGAACATTCCTGCAGGATACCTGTGAGTGGACGTGAATTTCTGTTTGCCTAGCAGCCAAACACATTAACCATTTACTCCACCCAGCAACTCAAGGAGTATGGTAGGCTTGCACTGTCCTGTCCCCATAAAGGACCCAAGAGATTTTTTTGCCCAGTGATATGTAAGCAGTGAGCTGAAACAACCTGTGTTATTTTCATTTGCCAGTTTCACAAGCCAATGAGTGACTTGTCATTTTCCTTTCCTTCTGCCGTGGAGATGTCACAGTCTCCTGCTGATCTGCACTTCCCATACACCACAAGGGAGAAAGAATTTTTGAATGAGTCAAGTCATTGTGGACATTTTCTTTACTGCAGCTAAACTTCACGCCTTCTTACTCATGGAGTAACAGCTTCCATTTCTGTCTTCAAATGAATGAAATATGGATCATTATGTGAGTGTTCTTTTCCTTTGAAAGAAAAGTGTTAGCAGTGATCTGAATTCCCAATTATATGAGCATGTATAGTAATAAATGAAAATCGTAGGAGTCCAGTCAATATTCATTCAAGTTAACACCTGTCTCGAAAGTTCTCAAGGAGATTATCAGTATTTATAAAATTTTAATCATCTTCTACTCTTGCTCAAATAGTGTCTACTTCAGTTTAAATTGACTGACTGCAAGGTAAACTTTAAGCCCTAGACTATACATGGAATGGCTGTTCAAACTCACTTAGAAGGGCCTTGGAAGAAAGGCCTGGCAACCTACTTCAAAATGGTCATAGCCATGAAAATTCCATGGAGGGTAATGCTAATTTGAACACATGGGTTGCCTTGAGTCCCAGTCAAATTAATGACAACTTGTTTGGTTTCATAAAGCAGAAAGTATAAAGCCCACTTATGGTAAAATATCATATAGTGAGGAGCATAGAAAGTTCTAGCAGTGACATCAAGGATGACCTCTCCCAGAGGCATGTGGCCCTAATTCTTAATTTGCACTTCAAAATTACTCAAGGAACCCCCAAAGGCAGTGATGAAAAGATTAAATGGTGGAAATGGCTCAAATGTTGCCTTCAATCACTGAAAATGAAGACTTCTCTATCTGCCAGGTGTTTGCACATCTGCAATTACAAAGAGCAGTGCTATGCTCCCTTGCTGTCTTTTAGCAACAAACCTCTACATTATACCATTAGGCAAAGAAGGCTTTAAAAATTTCAGGCCATTGAAATAATCCTTACCAATTTTAAATATCATACTGTGTGGCTTAATGCCAGTCTCCAAACCAGATGTGTATATAGTTCTGGAATTTGTTGATCAAACAAACATGTTATAAAATTATTAACTTTAAATTAATAAAATGCATTTTACAATGCTTAAATTGTAAAAAAAATAAAATTAGTTTTCATACATTGTAATTCTTATCTCAGGCCACTGAGTCAAAACCAACACATAGTTGACCCTCAAGCAGGTTTCTGAATGAAGAAATGTTCAAAATCCCTAGCTCTAAGAGCGATGCCAATCAAAACAACTATGAGATATCATCTTACCCCTGTAAGAATAGCAAAATTTAACAGAACAGCAAACAACAAATACTGTGGAGGTTGCAGAGAAATTGGATCCCTTATTCACTGTTGGTGGGAGTGTAAAATGGTGCAACAACTTATGGAAGGCAGTATGGTGCTTTCTCAAAAAGTTGCCAATAGAAATACCATTTGAACACTTCTTCATGTGTTTGTTCTCCATCTGAATGTCGTCTGTGGTGAAGTGTCTGTTCATATCCTGTGCCCATTTCTCAACTGAGTTGTTTACCTTTATCATGTTATGGCCCTTGAGTATTCTATACATTATAGATATAAGTCCCTTATCAGACATGTCATTGCCAAATATTTTTTCCTAGTCTGTGGCTTCCCTTTTTATCCTGTTGGAGAAGTATTTGGATATGCAAAGGGATTTTATTCTTAGACGGTTCCATTCATCTATTGTTTCCACTCCTGGTTGTAGGTTTTTCAGGATGCTTGGAAGCCTGTTTATGTTGTAGAATAGGGCTTCTAGAGTTCGAGAAGTTCATGTGGATCATGTCTGGGAGTGAATGCTTTGAGATCATGTGCCAACATTTTTATGTTCCACATATTCCTGGAGACCCTGTTTCCTGGACTCTGTTTTTGTCTTTACTGAGTTGACATTATACTGGGAAAGGATCTTTCCTGAGAAGCCTAGGCTTTCATTTCAGAGAATACCACTATCTAGAAACCAAAAACATGAAGGCAAGTCTTCCTGTGCTCTGGGCATTAAATATGTGTCTACTTGATGACTGTCAATGATTTAATCTTACTTGGATCCATCAATCAATATATTAGTAACAGCAGTAAAAAAATTAAAAGATGTTATTGTTATGTGCCATCAAATCACTTGCAACTCATGGTGACCCTATGTACAAGAGCCCTGAAACCTGCTCTATCCTTTGCCAACCTTATTGTGTCTGACACACCTATCTCCATTACCCCAATGACTGAATCAATCCATCTCACCGAGGGTCTTCCTCTCCTGCACTGTTCCTCCTCCCTCCCACGCAAGATGTCCCTCTCTAAATACTGATCGTTCCTTGCAACATGTCCAAATTATGTCAGAGGAAGCTTCATAATCCTTGCCTCCAAGGAGCAGCCTGGCTTCACTCTCTCCAGGATGAACCTGTTTGTTCTCCTAGCAGTCCATGGTATATTCGGCACCACAGCTTAGAAGATATATAGCACTGGGGAAATCTGTTGTCATGAACTTCTCCAAAGTGCTAAAGAGCAAGGAGATCAGTTTAAACACTAAGGTGTGCTTGATTCAAACCATGGTCTTTTAAATTACTTGTCATACATCTCAAAGTTGGACAATAAGTAATGATGACAGAAAACCGATGCCTTTAAGTTATGCCATTGGAGAGGAGTAGCAAAACAGAAAGGCAATTTTTGGATAAAAGTGTAACCAGGGTGTTCCTTGGAAACAAAAATAGTGAAGTTTCATCTCACATTCTTTGGGCATGTTGCAAGGAGGGGTCCTTGGAGAAGGACATCATGATTGGAAAGGTGGAGGGTTGACAAAGGAGAGAAAGACCTTCAACCAAATGGGGTTACACAGTGACAGTCACAATGGACTCAAGTGTATCAGAGATGGTGCGGATGGCACAAGGTTGTTCATAGAGTTGCTATGAGTTGCAACTGACTTGACAGCATTGAACACCACCAACTTAATAACTTCCCCATCTATATAAATATGCATCCAGCCCGACAGAGCTCAGTGTGGTGGTAGTGGTGGTGGTGAGGAATGATTGAGTCAGTTCTAACTCATAGTAACCCTACAGACAACCAACTACGCAGTGCAGCGTCCTCGAATCCCTTGCTATATGTGTTCTTACTGCTGCAGCCACTGTATCTATCCGTCTGAGGGCATTCCGCTTTTTCACTGACCTGTCACTTGACCAAGTATCCTATCTTTCTCCACGAACTGATCCTGCCACATAACGTGTCCAAACTATGTGAGAAGAAGTCCTGCTGTCCTTGCTTCTAATTGGCATTTGGTTGTACCTCCTTCAGGACATATTTGTTCATTCTTCTGGCATTCCATAATATAGTCCATATTCTTCATCAGAATTGTAATTTTACAAGCAATGTATTCTCATTGTTAGTTTTGTGGTTAGGTGCCATTGAATTGACTGTCACTCATAGTGACCCCATAAACAATGGATCTGAACCTTACACTATCTCTGATACACTTGAGCCCATTGTTACAATCACTATGTCAATCCATTTCATTGAAGGCCTTTCCCTGTTTTGCTGACCTTCCACTTTTCCAAGCATGATGTCCTTCACCAAGGACCAGCCCCTCCTAACAATGTTCCCAAAGATGTAACTTCACCATCCTGGCCTTCAAGGAGCACCCTGGCTGCACCTTCTTCAGGAAAGACTTGGGTCTTGGAAGTCAATTGGCTATTCAATACCTTCACCAGCACTGTAACTCAAAGGCAATAATTCTTCTGTCATCCTTAGTGATTGTCCAACTTTCAGATGTATGAGGAAATAATAACTGAAAAGACCATGACTTGAATCAGATGCCCTTTAGTCTTTAAACTGACATCATAGTTCTTATGGATTACATCTCAGCAGCGAGAAGCCAAAAAATCCTCACCACTGGGCAGTAGGCAACATGAGGATAGATGGGGAGAAGATTGGAGTTTTCTATGGTTTCATCTTGCTTGGATACCTGTGGTACCAACAGTCAAGATATCAAAACACATTGCAATGAACAAATCTGCTGTCAAGTGTTCTTAAGTCTTCCTTATTCACTGTACAGCTTTCCATGCATACAGAGTTAGTGAAAATACTATGTATTGGGTAAGCTGCATCTTAGTCCTCAAAGTGACTTCACTGCTTTTTTTTTTTAAAGAAGTATTATTAAATTTATTTTACAACATGAGAATTGAGTAAATAAGTAAAAGTTTCATTATTATAAATACTGCTCCTCTTCCCCCACCCCCCATCCCCCGTGTGTTAAATGAGCACATAACTGATTTATTTTCCAGGCACTTGTTGCTGATCTGTTGACCTATTTCGGTGAGGGCTCCTCACCACCTCGGCATAGGCTCCAGTGACTTCTGGATATTTGTAGCCTTCAGAATAATTGAGATGCTCATGGCAGCTGGTATTTTTCAGTGTGAGAAAGAAGCTTTCTTCTCATCATCTTATGTTCCTCTGTAAGGCTCGTTTCTTCACAGGCCAAGTATATTCCTTTGTGTTCTGTAACAAGTGACCACAAAACTTTGGAGGATTAATGAAACGGATGTTTCTTTCTTACTCTTGCTACATATCCCAGATGGGTCCACGGAGATCACTGCTCCACACAGTCACTCGGGGATGCAAATGCACAACGGAACTTGGAGCTTCCTTTGATTTTTACTGAAGTCTTCCTCTCTTTCATTCATCTTCTGCTATACCACGATGTCCTTCTCCACAAACCAGTCCTTCCTGTCAATATGTCAAAGTGTATGATATGAACATTCACCATCTTCACTTCTAGCAAGTATTCTCATTGTACTTCCAAGATAGCTTTGTTTTTATTTCTGGCAGTCCATAGCATACTCCACATTCATCAGCAACACCTTAATTCAAAGTCTTCTCCAGTCTCCCCTGACTAATTGTCCAACTTTCAAGTGCATCTGACACATCACAGTTGCCACAATACAACACACTAATAAAAAAGTGGTAACTATATAAGTTGTTGTTGTTAAGTGCCGTCGAGTCGTAGGCGACTCATAACGACCCTATGAAGGAGAGTCCTCCGTGACTTCACTGCTTTTAAAACATTGAAGAGATCTTTTGCAGCTTGGCACAAAGAAATATATCCTTGGATTTCTTGACTGCTACTTCCATGAGTTTTGGCTTGGGGTTGAAATAAAATTAAATATTTGAGAAGTTAAAATAATTCTGTTTATGATGATGCTGTTTATGGATCAAGACATAAGGAATATTGTTTTCTTTATGTTGACATGTAATCCATACTGCAGACTATATATAGTAGTATTTTATTTCATCAGTAAGTGGTTCAAGTCTTTGCTTTCAGCAGTCAAAGTTGTATCATCTGCATATTGCAGGCTGTTTAAGAGTTTTCCTCCAATCCTGATGCCACATAAGTCTTCATATAATCCAGCTTCTTTGCTTACTTGCTCATATGGCAAAAAGATATGACCTTGATGCAAAACTTTCCAGATTGTATACCCCTTGTTCTTTTCCCACAAAATATCCCTCATTGCAGGTACTCATCTAAATCAGGCTTGAATTTGTAGCAGTCCGCTGTGGATAGACTGCTGAATTAATGATATTGTTCTCTAATGTGTGCATTTTGCTGGATCACCTTGCTTTGGAATGTGTGCACATGTGGCTCTTGTTCAGTTAGTTGGCCAGGTAGCTGCCATCCATTTTCTTGGAATAGATTAATGAGTGCTTGCTGAAATATCTCAATTGGTATTCTGTCAATTTTTTCTCATCAGTGCTTTCAGGGTATATTGGCCATCTTCTTGGACAAGTACCATTGGTTCTTGATCACACAGTACCTCTGAATTCGTTGACTATTGACCAATTCTTGTACATCCAGTGACCATGCACACTTTCCATCTTTTTTAAAAAAACATTTATTTATTAATTGGGCACATTTTCTTTCTACTTCCCATCTACTTTTGATGCTTCCTTTCCTCATTCAGTATTTTTCCCACTGAAACTTTCAGTATTGCAACTTGAGGCTTGAATGTTTAAGTGAATTCTTTCAGCTTCTTAAATGCTGAATCTGTTCTTTCTTTGGATCTTCCAACTCCAGCTCTTTGTGCATTTCTTCATATCACTTTAGAGAGCTCTGGTCGCCTAAGGAGTTGCACTGCCAACCCAAAGGCAGGCAGTTTGAAAACACGAGCTTCTCTGAGTAAGATAAATGGTCAGTGTCCTCCCATGTGATTTACAGCCTTTGGAAACCCATGAGAGAGGCATCTGTGAGTCAGTTCTGCCTCAGTGGCAGTGAGGGCTTTATCAAAATATTATTTTCTTTTGTCTTCTCAAGTTGCCCTTTGAAATTGGCTGTTCAGCTCCTTTACAATTTCTTCCTTTTGCTTTAGTAACTCTACATTACAAAGGAAATTTTAGCATCTCTTCTGACATCTGTCTTGGTCTTTTCTTTCTCTCCTGTCATTTAAATGACCTTTTGCTGTCTTCATGTATGATATCTTTTTAAATTTTTTTTAATTTTTATTGTATTATTTTTACGTGTACCGTCAAATCAGATCTGAATGGCACAGGAGAAGACTGCTCCCTCCTTCTCCAGCAGAGCATCCGGTGGATTTGAACCGTGCACCTCTGGGATTGCAGTACACCTTCTTGCCTCTAGGCCACCAGAGCTCACCGTATAATATCTTTGATGTCATCCCGTAACTCACTAGTGTTCAGTGTGTCAAATCTATTCATAGAGATGGTGTCTAAATTTAAGTTGAATACACTCAAGGTTGTATTATGGCTCTTGTAAAATGTTTTTATTTTCCTTCAGCCTAAATCTGATTTTGCATATGAGTAATTCATGGCATGTTTTACAGTCATTCTTGGCTTTATTCTAATTGATACTGAATTTCTCAATTGCCTCTATGTATATAGTTTATTTGATTCCCATGTGTCCTGTGTGATGAAGCCTTCATATATAGTCATTGCTTAGGCTCTTTTTTGGCTATAATCTTTATCGAAGTAGATTGCATGGCTTTTCTTCTGTGGTGCCACTAGGTGGGTTCAAGCTGCCAACCTTTAGGTTAACAGTTGATTGAGACAGTTTGCACCACCTGGAGACCTAAAACTGGACATTCTTGGGCTAATCTGGATGAGCTGTTCACTTTCCGAGCACTCTCTGAGTCAGTGACTCTGACTAGGTGTCAGTGATCATGATGTGAGAGGGCCAGGAGGCACAAGAAGACAGTTACTACAAACAGAGCAGGGTCCCCTCCAGACCTGGACAAAGACAAGCTTCTAGGAGCTACAAATCCCCAGCAAGAGCACCCTATTGTGGATCTGTCTGTTCACATCTGTCCTTCCAGATCTGGCCTTTCTTATTCTCTCAATTCTTCTAGAGCCTCTGACTACCTGTCTTCTAGGCACTATTGCAAAATAATTTTAACAGCCCTAGCGACAATCTCAGAAGAGCCTGAAGGAATCAAAGGCAAATTTCCTCAGGTTGGTTTCCTACTCAAACTGTCCCTTAAATAGTTGCAGACTTTAGGCTCACTAGTAATCTATTACTGTCAGAGGTTACTCACTTTTGGTTACATCTTACAGTACTCCATTGTATTGTTATATTCCTGGGCTCACTTAACATCCTTTTACTCCGTCTGCAACATGGTGGAGGGTAACCTTTGGGGCGAGTTAACTGGATTCTCTACCAAGAGCCATGATAGCTATCTTGTAAACTTGCCTCCATTTCTAAGACACTAAGTGCTGGTGTGAAAATTATGTCAAAGGCATTTCTTTTGCAAATGTGTATTTCTCTTTCTGCTGAGCTCTAAGGAACCCTGGCAGCACAGTAACTTAAGTGTTGGACTGTAAACTGAAAGGCCAGCAGTTTGAACTCATCCATCCCTCTGTGGGAGAAAGATGAGGTGGTCCCCTCCAGGAAAGACTTACAGCCTCAGGAACTGACCATTCAGTCAAGGTCACCATGAGCCAGAACTGACTTGATTGCAGTAGGTGTAAGTTTTATAATATGTATATAATAAATGCACAGATACTAGACAAAGTCTGAGAAGACTGAAAACAATTAGCTAATCAGGATACAGGACAATTTAATGAATGGTCATAAATATAATCTTTTAAAAACAGTTCTTGGTAAATTATATTTTTTCCTTTTAAGGTAACTGTGTATTCACATCCAGTTGTAAGAAATAGAGAAATCCCACATTTACTCAGTTGCCCTCAATGCTGACAGCTTTCAAACCTATACAGTACAATATCATGACTAGGAAATGGCCTTAATGTAGTCAACATAGAGAACATTCCATGACCACACTGATCTTTTCAGTTGCCCTTTCACAACCACACTCACTTCCCTCCCTTCTGCCTCTGGCAAATCTTAAATCTGTTTTCTACTCATATGATTTTGTTAATTCAACAAAGTCATTTAAGTGAAATCATACAGTATGTATTCCTTTGGGATTGGCTTTTGCTCTTTCAGCAACATTTCCTGGAATCATGGAAGTTGTTGTCTGTATTCAGGGTTTCCCCCCTTTGGGTTGCTTCATGCTGTGGTGTCTAAGCAGCTTTGGTATCTTGGATAAGTCATCCTGCTTCTCTTAGCTTCATTTTCTCTACTGTATAATGGAGAACTAGCCTCACTCGAAGATCACAATGCTATTTTTCCTAACCATAATGTTTTTATTTTATAGACTCACATCTCCGCTTGAAAGTCATTTTATAATTACAAAACACAGCACCCCTATTTTATCATCCAGT
This sequence comes from Elephantulus edwardii, assembly GCF_000299155.1. NCBI lineage: Eukaryota > Metazoa > Chordata > Mammalia > Macroscelidea > Macroscelididae > Elephantulus > Elephantulus edwardii. Next base: position 7,095,795 of record NW_006399865.1, read on the forward strand.
CTGTTCTCAGCCCAAAAGCAGGAACGCCAAGCCCAGGTGAGACAGAGATTGAGCGGAAGTAGGAGCGTCAGCATCCGGCGCAGCTTGAGTGTGTCCCACTGTGTTGTCTCTTAGATGTGATGAATATTGGCACTGTCCAGCGTTTAGGCTAGGATGTCTTTTCTTTCCCTCTTAGTGTCAAAATTAAATTTAATTGCTGCATTTACTTGACTTGATTTTTTACTTAAATTGAAATTCTGAGGTACAAAGAACACACCTGAGGTCCTAGCATAGGGAAACCCTCAATGCAGTGTAAATTGTTAACATTCTTACAGTGTTTCCCAGAAGCTCACAATCAAAATCTAAAGCTTTCCAAGGCACGTTCCAGTTTCGCAATTATTCACTCTGTATGGGGTTCGCCTGGCACGGTGGTGGAGGTGTGAGGAATGAAATACAAGCCTTAATAGGCTGCTATGAATACTGGAGTTCCATATTTACATTTGAGAAGTGGAGCAGCACCAGGATAATAATAACCTTCTCCCCATCATTGCTTCCAGAGAATTGGGGTCCTCTCCTACACTGCCTGTCTAGCATCCGGGTTAAGATGACAGCATGCAAGGGCTCCCCACCACCTTTCTGGAACAAGCCATCATACACCTCTGAGACCACAATCTCTGCCTTCCATCTTCCAGTGTTTGGTTGACCACCAGCACCGCGGAGCTAGCCTGCATCGTTAATTACCCTGTGCATTCACTCTCAGCTTCCCAACAGAGACTGTTGAGGTTTTTTCCCAGTTGCCTAAGACTCCATCTGTCATTTATTTTTCTGCTGTCAATTCTCTCCGTTTTCAGATGAAAATATCTCAGAGAAGTGATTGCTGGCTCTGCCTCTGCTACTCCCTGGGATGTCTCCAATTATCTCAAGAGATGTCACAACAGTCTCCCCAAACAAAATTCTAATTAATTCATTAATGAAAGGCAGGCGTTTGGGAGACAGAAGGGGGAAAGGAGAACTCTGAGTTGCCACAAAATCCGGCAGTGGCAGAGCCTTCTATTCCCAGAAGGCTGGGAGTTGCTGGGGGTGGCAGATTCTGCCCTTCGGAGCCCCGCAGTGGTGCCCATGCTCCTCACACCCTCTCATTTCCAGTCCGTGGACAGCCTACAAGGCTGGGCAACAGCTAGTGGGGAAAAACTCCAAGAGCAAGATGACATTTCATTTAAACTGCTCAATTAGAGAGGCTTTAGCTCCTACAATGCCAAGTTCGCCTAGTGTTTCACTGTATTTCAAGCGAAGTGAGTATTATTTTATATTGTCCCTAGAAGCTGAACTAATAGTATAAATTCTGGGATGTGAGACCGACAGCTTGTGGAGGTGAGGTGCACCACAGGGAATCCATTTGTTAGGATGGCTGCTGTTTGTTTCTGGTCTTTTGTCTTCACTGTCTTTAAGTTTTCTGTGTCCTAGTAAAACTCTCAATCAGTCTTCAGCAGCCTCTTCAAGTTTGTCATATATCCTGTTCTCAAACACTTCACGCTTCCCCAGGCAGACAGTACAAGGCGAGAAAGCCCACCACAAACCTTTACCAGAACATTTTGGCCCTCTGTTGTGTTACTGATTTTATACCATAAGTTACTGTTACTTCCATTTTCAAGTATCTATTAAAAATGCCCATTTGCCTCTCTGACTGACACCTCGGACTCCACACGCACAATAAGATTACTGATTGGGCTGTCAGAGACAGGTGCAACCACCCAATCCTTGGTCTCCCATGGGCCTGGAGCTAAACTCACTCCTACGGATTCGCCTTCAGCCAAACACAGGGACAGGCTACAAGTGGAACAGAAACACCAGGGAGGAACTCACTCGTTAAAATCAACCAACCATGCAAGATTGAGAGGGCAACATAGGCTCAGGGAGGCAGAAAGAAAAATGGACAAAAGGATGAATGGAAAGCAGTATCACAGGGGAGAAGTGGAGAGAGTGCTGTTACAAGGTGGGAATTGTCATTAATATCTTAAACAAAAATGTGCATGAACAGTTAAATGGAAAATCGTCCCGCTTTGTAAAGGCTCACTCAAGTCCATGTGCAGTCCATTGGGAGCGGCCGCCCCTCTTTGGCAATTTGAATCCACCAGTACCTCTGTCAGAGGAAGAGGGGTATTCTCCTCTCTTGAGGCTCAGAGCCCCTGAAACCCACTGGTTCTGACTGGATGACACTGAGTTTGAGTTTGGTATTTTTTTCCCACCACATTTTCAACAATAACAACTCAATAGTTGCATTTTCTCAGGCCAACATCCTTCGTTCTGTGGCACCTCGATCTGATCCCTGAGCAAACCTAGCCACCTAGATCTACCATCTATTTGTGCATGAACCTCTCCCATCTGAAACAGGTTTCTTGCAATTGCTTGCAGTGGTCTGTCTACCTGGTTTCCCCTCTTAACACCCTTGTCTCTGGACACTTCTCTTCCAGAACTGCCCCAGCAACCTTGTGCTGCTCAGAGTTCTCCAGGGTCGTGCACAGGGCAAGAACTGAAGTTCTCACAGTGTCGGACAAGACCCTCCCCTTAGTGCGAGCTCACCTTCATCCCCCAGCTGGGTCTCTCACAGGGTCTCCTCTACTCCTCTCTGCTCTGCCTCCACCATTGTTCCCTTCGTTCTTTCCACTCTGTGTTGCTGTCCCTTCAACACTTCAGGCCAGCAGCTACTTCTATCCTCTCAGCCTGCGGGATTCTTCCCCTGTGGTCACAAGGCTGGCTGTAGACCACCCTCAAGTCTCAGCTCAGGGTGCTCTTCCTTGAGTAGCTTCTTATACAGAGGAACGCCTTCACCCCACCATCCCCACTACTTTCCTTTGCTCCACAGAACTTAGACCCTTCTAGCCAATATTCTTCCTCCTTGGAAGAATGCTTCCTCTTAAATGATTCCATTGTGATGAGTGTTTGATGAATACTCTAGAATCCTAGTCAGAAGTCCCACAGAAGAAAAGTTCGGCAGTCTGCTTGTGTAAGAATTACAACCCAGAAAGCCCCAGGGAGCAGTTCTCTCCTGGAACACGAGATCCACACGAACTGGATTCAACTTTAGGGCAACAGGTTTGATTTTGTTTGGGTTGTTTTATTTTCCTAGTCTGAGGAAAGAGCATTTTTAAAGAGGATCCTTGTAATTCCAGGTAAATTGGTTATTAGCTAATCACCAGGGTATGAAACATGCAAAGTGAAAGGCCGAGTTAGTGCTGGCGCGCAGGGATGTTTATGTGGGGCAGCGATGTGCGTAGTAGTCGTGGAGATGAGAAGAGCCATTATGTGGGTGTGACAGACTACACAACTACTCCCTATCAGGACCCCTACTCTCTTCTTCCTTCACACACATTTGTCAGCTTCTAAATCTAAAAGAGAAAATGAACTCTCTCTCTCAGTGACTTCCTTTCCACAGCAAGTGCCAAACTGGTGGTTTTGTGCTAGGGATCAAGTCATTTCCGTGTTTTTCTAAGTTAACACATTTTTCAAAAGGCCTAAACCTAGTTGGCACACAGAAAAATGCTATATAGCTGTTGTATAGTACAAATATAAGAAATGACATCACAATTTATTATATTGTTAAGGTTTGGGGTTTTTTCCTTTCAATGAACCTTCAAGCAAAAGAGCACTAAACCCGCGGATTCTATATGTGCACACATTTTCCCCTTGTGGACCTTTATAATGACTTATTCGACGTACATCATCCTTGATCTCTACTCACGAGACCATGAAAATAACATCATTTAAAATGTAATGTAAGGGCTCAAATGCTGGAGCATGTAATAATGTTACTCAGTGCCCTTATAAAATCCCCACTGACAGACAAGAAGCCATAGAAGGCAATTTCATGCCTTCATTAATAAATGTTGCAATTGCTTTCTAAAAATACAGCCATGTTTACCAATTAATTTTAATGGACTAGGTCACAGGTAAGCAGTCACAAGGCACTATGCTGCTGATTAAAACCAGTGCAGTATTTGCATATGGTGAAGTTAATCATCCTGTAGGTATTTATGAAGAAGAACATATTTTACCTATTAATTTGGTAAATTTGACATCCATCATTTTTAGAGATTTGCTTCACATGATGTGCGGTGAGTTGAATTTACCAACATGTTTTGTTCCAAATAACACTCATCGGTCTCCCACACTTTCCAGGCTCACATCTCCTGCTTTAGTGCCTGTAAGCAGTGCAGAGGTGGTGTGCTCACAGCTCTGATCCTAACTAGCTGGTTGAACATGGACAAATTCTACTTCTCTCTGAATCAATTATTCTCCTTTCTAGATGAGTCCTTTATCACAAATGCGCACACACACACACACACACACACCCCCAACTCACATGCAGTCTCTCCCACTCTGGCTCTCACACGCATACACAATGAAAATTACTGTAGAACAATTTTAGATTTACAGAACAGTTGCAAAGGGTTTTCATATGAGGGTTTTCATATGCCTTTCACCTAGGTTCCCCCTAATGTTAACATCTTACATAATCATGGTTCATTTCTCAAAACCAAAGTAGATGATCCTTTAGTTTGCAAATGCTTAATCTCCTTGCACATCCAAAGTCCTGCTCATAGTGCTTCTACTGAATGGAACACCTTTCAGTTCAGTTAAGCTAGCCATCCTTCCACATTCAGCTCATGTCAGTTTCATCCATGAAGCCATCACAGACCACTCTAAGCCCCAACCCCTGGTGCTTGCTTCTTTATTTTTTTTTGGGGGGGGAGAAAGGGAGGCTTGCTTCTCTCTTGCATCTCACAGACTTCAACATTTTATGGCACGTGCGTGTGCACACACACATTTATATGTGTGGTGGTGGTTTGTGTCACAGAACTGGAAGTGACTCCTAGCGGACCCTCTAGTGAATTTTCAGAGGCTGTAAATTACACCGGAGGGGATTACCAATCTTTGTCCGGTGGAGGAACTGGGGGACCCAAAGCGCGTGCACGCACGCACACACACACACACACACACACACACACACGCACAGAAGAAAGTCTGGTGGCCTAGTGGGTACCTTGCACACTCTACTTCCTCTGCACTTGTTGATCTTTGTTTTGGACTTTGGTCTATGCAAACAAGATAATGTTATTGTGTTAAACCACCCATATTTTAGAGTTTGTTTGGCAGGGTGACATTCAATGAAATATCATGGGGCAAATTAGGTGGAAAAATTACTGCGAAAAAATACAGATTAGTTTTTCCAATATGACTGCCTAAACAGACGATAACGCTGAATCATTATAAAGATGGTAAACCAACAGACAATTATTTCCTGTGTGCACGCCCTCACCATCAGGGGAGTCCCAGGAGCTCTTTTCTAAAGCATAGCTGGTGTGCATTAAAGCTTTTCACCAGGAACGTTAAAAATAGGGTGAATAATGACTTCATTGGCGAGCCAACCTATAGGATAGGACCTGTATTTAGAGAGACCTGAACATCAACCTCCTTGAGTCTATGCTGTAGCTAGCTTTCTGCTATGCAGAGTACCAACCAACCAACCTGTAGCCATCGAGTCAAATCGGATTCATGTTGATGCTGTGTTACATTGATACTGAGTAGCACTGTCTGTGTCGTTTATGATTTTCTTGTCTGTACTCTTCTGGAAGCAGGTTACCAGGTCTTAACATTGGCACCATGCGGCATTTGTCCCTTTGTGACTGGGATATTTCACTCAGCATAATGTCCTCCAGGCTCACCCATTTTGAATAATATTGCATGAGTTCCTTGTTTTTCAATGCAGCATAGTATTCCATTATGTGAATATAACACAGCTTCTCTAGCCATTCGTTTGTTGATGGGCACTTAGGTTGTTTCCAACTCCTTGCTACTGTGAACAAAGCCTCGATAAACATAGGTGTGCATGTACACATAGCTTTTAAGCTAATAAGCTGGTTTAGTTTTTGCTTGTTTTCTGAATAAAATTCTCAACATGACCCACTACCTTTTTTTAAAAAAAAAAACAATCTATACTGATTTTCTTACAAAGCTTATATGCATTGTGTTTCACACTATTCTTCATTCACACTGTTTCATATAATCATTCCTATGCATTCTGTGAAATTGAAAAAAAAAGAAAAAAAATAATTACTATTGCACTCTGGCCTCCATTTCCCAGTCTTCTCCGGTCCCTGCTGGATCCTTCCCATTTCCTTCATCCCCTCCATCCACCTATCACATTGTGCAACGCTGTGGTTTCGCCCCACCCATCGTCACCCCTCTACTCTCATCCTTTCCCCCTTGGATCCCCATGCATGCTTCACTAGTTATCCTTCTATTTCTATAATAATGGTCTTATGCAGTATGTTGGTAGTTAATTTCTTTCAAGTGTTGATGGATTTCAATGATACTGTTGAACATAGTTTACTTACAATTTATTTTAATTACTTCATTTCAAGATGTTCTCAATGTCTTTGATATCCTACATACAGTTTCACAAAGACATGCCTGGGTATAAATTTATTCACATGCATCTTCCTTAAAAATCAGGGAGAGGAGCTCTTGAATTTGACTCTTTCACTGAAGAAAAAGACAAATACTCAGTCTTTTTATTTTAGAAAGTTTTCTGTTCCTCATTCTTTTGTGTATTTTTAACTATTATTTTACACCATTGATGTTTATTTTAAAATATTTGTACAGTTGTTGTTGTGTATCGTCGAGTCTGTAACAACACATAGCTGACCCTCCAGAGAGTTTTCAAAGGCAGTTGTTAATCACACACGAAGAACTTGCAATCTTTCTCCTGTGGAGCAGATGGTGGACTTGAACCGCTTGCCTTTGGGATTGCAGTCCAGCTTCTTATATTTTTTTTTAAAAAATTATGATTTCAACAAAAGTTTACAGAAAAATTGGATTTTCATTCATTCACTGTTGTACATTTTCCTCCCTTCTCCCCCCCTCCCCCAGGGTGGGTAGGGAGGGAAATGTGCAACTTGGAGTTACTGTGATGCTGAACGCTGTGTCATAGTGTAAAAGAGCACAATGGTTGCCCATCATGAACACTGTTTGGAGGAGCTTTCAGATTGACTCAAGTTTGGAAGCAGGAGTGGCATCCACTTCCTAAGCCACATGCCTCTGGAAGCTCTATAAACATAAAGGATAAGTACAGAACAATGTTCAGGTCTTCTGTTCATAGGGTCACTATAAGTCATATTCAACTTGACACCACTTAACCACTGCTAAGTGAGGCCAGTGTTGTTATATTTTGGAGGGACATTCTTCTACTTTTTACATTACTCTTTTCAGTTTGCTGTACTGAGGTAACCTGGGTTTGCTGTGATGCTGAACCTTGTGCCATTGGGGTGTCAAATACCATAATAGCTGCCCATTGTGAACAGTGTTTAGTGGAGCGCCCACTTGTAAAAGAGGTTTGGAAGCAGGAGTGGCATCCACTTCCTAAAACACATGCTTATAGAAAGTCTTATGAACTTGGAGCAATGATAGGTACAGAAAGGCATTAGGTCTTTTGTTCATAGTCTATGAGTCGTGCTCAACTCCACTGCAATCAATAACAACAAGCCCCCTAATTCACTTTTTACTTCATTGTTGCATAATTTCTGTTTAAAAGGAACATATAATTGGGCATTTTTTTATGACAACAGTCCAGAATAAAGGTGCATTGCCAAGTGGACTGGGGGAGGGAGGAAATATTTAGCATCTTTTCAGAAACCTATAATGAGTATGTTGATCTTGCTTAGCACAGTATCTATTTTTCTTCAATTTTCTTTTGTCATTTTTTATCCCTTTAGCCTTCTCTCCTGCATGCTGTGTACTTTTCTGATTCAAATTCTAGTTAATGACATTTCTCTTCAGATATTTCTAACAAGATTTTAACCTACTCAGTGACTTTTAAATTTAAGTGACTAAATCATCTTTCATTTCTAGATGTTCCATTTCTCCCCACCCCTAAATATCCTTAATTATTTTTCTTTGGTGGGTTACTTTCAGAGTTTCTATTACGTCTTTCATTGTATTTATATTTACTAATTTTATATTCTCTTCAAGAATGCACTTTTTATTTGTATTCCAGAGGAATGTCTATCTGTGTTTCATTGACTATGCAAAGGCATTTGGCTGTGTAGATCACAACAAACTGTGGCTGACTCTGAGAAGAATGGGAATCCCAGAACACTT
>NW_006399865.1:7104860-7109154 GCF_000299155.1 Elephantulus edwardii
GTGTGCATGCCGTCAAATTGGATCGGACTGGTACAGGAGGAGATTGTCCCTCCTTCTCCAGCAGAGCATCTGGTGGATTTGAACAGCGAACCTCTGGGATTGCAGTGCAGCTTCTTTCCACTAGGCTACCAGAGCTCCCTAGAATGCATTTTTTTTTCCAAAGAAAAACAATCTTTCTGGTTAAATTGTGGGTTTTGTTCAGTCTGATGATTCTTATTCATGGTCGATTATTTTTAAAATTTCAAATTTTATCCTTGAGCTCATCTTTAGTTGACCTTTTGTTCCATTTTTTTTCAATACATATTCCTTGTGGTATGGGCTATGGGATCACTTCTCCAGATGGATTTTGTATTTTGACTACTTAGTATTCTGGGTCCAAGTTGGCAGTACAAATCTGGGCCCCCAAATCCTGTGTGACTACACAGCCCAGGAGAAGGAGCAGCGCTTCTCCTTACCAGTTTCGTTTCTCTTCTCTTCGTCCGCTGGCAGTTCTACAGGAGAGAGGACAATCTCCTTTCATGTGACTCATGGCCTCTGAAAGCCCACCGAGTGCCAACCATGAGTCAGTTCTGAATGAGTTTGCAGGCACATTTTTATCTGCTTCACTTTATCCAGGCATCTTCATCCCAACTTTACACTTAATTCTAATTCAGGACAGCATCTCCATTCCTATTTGGCATTGGAACTCAAGAATGCAAATGACAAAGTCATATTCCGCCCACCCCTAAACAGCCTATGCCTGGCATGGATGGGATTTTTAGCTCCTCCTTCATTTCTGTCGTCTGTGTTTTTTACAACCATGCAGTCATTCTTAAACTATTTTTTTTTCTTTTGAGAATGTGTAGATATTTTTCAAGTAGAGTTTTTAGTTTCCTTTTTTAACCTGTTATCTTTTTCTGTCATGTTGCTGGAACTAGAGGTCTAAAGAACTAAACATTAATGTATTTACTAGTTTTGTTCCACCCAATCTTGCAATTCTCAGATCAATCTTTACAGGTACAGCCAGAGAAATAATTTTAAAATGCAGATGCCATTTCCCAATTTGTCATGGTCGTGTGTGTGTGTGTGTGTGTGTGTGTGTGTGTGTGTGTGTAAACCCACCACAGATGCTTAGGGTGGCTATAAAGTTTAATTTTGATATGATTCATGTGTACCTTTAAAGCTTTAACTCTTGGCCTCATTTTCTACAGTGTCACAATAATGGACTTCCCCCTTCCCCAAATGGACCATAGTATGTCTCCTCTCAGAGTGGCCACATGAGTTGAACTTTCTCCTTAATCCTTCCTCTCAAAGCACCTCTTTCTCATTCTTCTGGTTTTCACTTACATTTTATTTCTTCCCCCAAATCATCACTGATTTCTATGTATACTCTGTATCCCAAGCTGTACACTGACAGCATGTGTGTGTCTCACTTGATAACCTCCTCAATCTTGTGATCATTGGTTAAGATTTTATCTTTCTGTCTCTGTGTTAAGTTTTATAAAAGGTGAAACTTTCTTCTCGTCAGGATTTTGCTCAGAGCAATTATCTCAGTCTTTGTCATCTAAAACCCATACCAACCCAGTTGCTGTGTAGTTGATTCCACCTCATACAACTCTATATGTGTCAGAGTAACATTGTACTCCAAAGATATTTCAGTGGCTGTGACCCTTCAGAAGTAGATTGCCAGACCTCTCCTCCAAGGCTCCTCTGGGTGGACTTGAACCTACAATCTTTTGGTTAGTATTTGAACATTTAACCATTTGCAGCATCCAGGGATATAAATTTCAAACTCAAAATCACTGCCATCAAGTTGATTCTGATACATAGTGATCTTTTACTGAGTTTCCAAGGCTGTAAATCACAACAGAAGGAGGGTGTCCATTTTTCCCCCCAAGGAAGTGCTCGTGGGTTCATGTCACCAGAGATGCACAGCTTTGGGGTTAGCATCGCAACTCACTCAGGACTATGCCACACACTGGGCTATGCTACAGAGTTATTAAATCTTTGAGAATAGGGGAGCTCTGGTGGCCTAGTGGCAAGGAGCTGCAACTACAATCCCAGAGGCGCATGGTTCAAATCCACCAGATGCTCTGCTGGGGAAGGAGGGACAGTCTCCTCCTGTACCAGTCAGATCTGATTTGACGGTACATTCACACACACACAAAATAATAAAATTTAAAAAATATTTGAGAATAAACAAATTAAACATTCTACTGAGGAAGAATGCGCCCTGACGGAAGCTTTCCTTAGTGACAGGTTGTTGCCATCAGTTTTGATGGCAAAACAGTTCCTCAAGGAAATACTTCTCTTTTGAAAAAGTAAAGAATTGCCTGGGTGTGTGTGTGTGTGTGTGTGTGTGTGTGTGAACTATGATTCTTAGGGGGGTGGCTTATGATTCTTGAGCAGTGAGGACAGAAGTGAAGCAGACATCTCTTGCAATTCAGCATCGTGCAGAGAAGGTTCTGAGCCAAAAGCAGGTCAGAAGGGACAAGGTCAGGCCTGGGTTATAGGACCCAAGGGCAGGCATGGGAATGTGATTCAATCAATGTCAATGCTTTAAAAGATGAGCAGGAATAATTTTCTGTTTCTTCTGGATTGGTGACCCCAGGAGCACAAACCTGGGCTGCACTTCCTAGTGTAGTCAAAGAGTGGGGGTCATCCTGTCATCCAGCACGGGGGAGCCATGAAATCATGGCATATGAATCAATAAGAGAATTGAGTTTTCATAATCATAGTGTCAAGATACCTCTCAACTGCTATCATTTAAGTAATTTCTTTCAAGATTCTGGTGTTCACTGATTAGAAGACCAGAATTTGTAATTGGACACAGACTTTTTCTTGAGCACATGGAATTCAGTTCGATTTTCTTTTGCCTTTAAGGTTAATCTTCCACCACCTTTGCAGCAAACATCCTTTCATGCTAATTTTCACTGCTCCTGAAGGACACACAGAGAGGCAGGCTCTTTGTAAAGCCTTCCTTTGGTGTCAGGATGCAGGAGGAATAATTACTTGTGATAGGTGGGCTGTCTTTGCTACTTTGCTTTCATCTGGCCCTTCCTGCTTGTTTACTTATTTACTTATTAGTGGAGACAGAACCAGTGGGAGAAGGAAAAATGAGGTGTTTTCTTTTCTTGTGAAAGGCTACTAATTACCCTTCCTGATCAAATCCTTGAGGGAGATGAAAATACAAAGCCAAGAAGATGGTTTGCAAAAGATAAAAAAAAAAATAAACAAAACACAGGCATTTCAAAGACAATCCTTTTTAGCTCATAAAAGAAACCCCTGATAAACCAGTCTCTGATACAAAACCGTGACCATTTAGAAAGGTCTCTGGAGATGTATCCATGACTGCGTGAGATTTTCTGAGAATTTCTAAAATCTCCATTAGTGGGAGGAAGTAGATTATGAAATGCAATTCCCAAGGCAGAGTTGACTTTTAAATAGTTTCTCCCTTCACTCTAAATCTCTCTCCAAATACTTATTAGATTTTCCACTTAGTTAATGGGCCCGAAATTCTGATAGTGAAAATTCAATTAGGTCACTCGAGCTAGATTTTAAAGATTCCCATTCCTTTTGAAGGATCAAGAAGTCACTGTCATGCTAGTATGAATTAGTTCAATCAGACAATCTCCACATTATTTTAACTTCACCGAAATAGTCAGAGCTTTGATAGGGAAGAAGTAGAGGATTTGGAACAGTATGAAGATACTGGTATTCTTTTTTTTTTTTTTAATGCTGGTATTCTTAACAGACACCAAAGCAGCTCAGTAAAATACACAAAGAGAGATGAAGAGAGGACTAAAGTAAATGGGCATTTTCTTTTTCTCCTATACATGAACTGGCATAGCAGTGAGACGCAGTATTAATATTAAGGATTGGCTAAATCACGGTTTAAGTACCCTTAAAACTTTTTTTAGGACTTGCCCTCCATTTTAATATATTTCATTGGAAAACCAATATGAGTTTCAAACTCTGATGCATAATCATACTTTCTTATGTGTATCATGTCACGTCACTTTGAAATATAAATTTTAGAAGCCAAGCAGAGTAAAATACTAGAAGCTTAAATATAGTGATTTATTCTTTGAGTCTGATAAAAGCTTACTATATCAATTTTCTTGGCTTGTGGGGAGGGAGAAATTTCTTTGTAACATTCTAGTATTTCTTCATATTTTTAGTATTCCAATATGTTTCCAGAGAGGGTGGAGGGACGGCGCAGGAGGGGAAGACCCTCTATGAGGTGGATTGATTCGGTGACTGGGGTAATCGGGATGGGAGTGTCAGAGACAGTGCGATTGGCACAGGATAGAGC
>NW_006399865.1:7116454-7120359 GCF_000299155.1 Elephantulus edwardii
AGATTGAGATTGTACACAGCTTTAGTTTGCTTGGCTCCATAGTCAACAGTCTTGGCACCAGCAGCCAGGAAATTAAAAGGCGCATTGCCATGTTAGGTAGTAACTGTTAAAATAATTGCTCCTGGTGCTGCATAGTATTACACTGTGTGAATGTACAATCATTTCTCAATCCATTCCATTGTGGTTGGGCATTTGGGCTGTTTCCTTGTTCTTGTGACGGTGATTAACGCTGCTATGAACATTGTTGTACAAGTCTCTGTGCCTAAGTTCTCATTTTCTCAGGGTACATTCCAAGCAGAGGAATAGCTGGGACATATGGAATTTCTATGTTCAGCTTTTTGAGGAAGCGCCAAACTGCCTTCCAGCGTGGTTGCACCATTTTACGATCCCACCAACAATGTGTAAGAGTTCCTACCTCTCCACATCCTCTCCAGCCACCATTTATTACTTGCGTGCTTCTCTGCTAATCTTTGCCATTACTACTGGGTTAAGATGGCATCTCTATGTGGTTTAGATTTGCATCTCTCTTATTGTCAGTGACTTGGAGCATTTCTTCATATGTCTCTTGTCCATTTTGTAACTGGATTATCCGTCTTTTTCTTCTGGAGGCCTCTGTAAATGTTCTTTCCCCCCCCCAAAACTCTCTGTGTTTGATAGTAAAAATCAGCAAACCAATTATTGTTCAGCCAACTCTAACTCATGGCGAGTCCCACATGTATCAGTGTAGAACTGTCTTCCACAAAGTTTTCAACAGCTGGATTTTCTTCCAGTGTGCTTCCTAGGGGACTCGAAGTACCATAATGTGGCTATCAATCAAGTGCATTAATAATTTACAACCGCTCCTTAATCTTTTGGCTTCTAGGAATTCAGTCACTCATTGGTGTCAGTTCATGGGTCAGTTTGTTTGTGCATGGGTGTTCTCCACTGTGGATTGTTTTGTCTTCCACACTGTCCTGCTATTGTCAGGTGCCTTTCTAATCCGTTTTGTTTTATAGTGACCTAGGTGACAGAGTAGGAAAGTTTCAGCAGGGTGATTTTAAACTGCCAGCCTTAACCAGTGTGCCATCAGGGCCCCTTAGGCCCGTCCTCTCATAGCTATTTTCTTCAATCCTATCAATCTTTCCAGGTTTAGCTCAAAATCCATCTCTCCATCAAACCTCTACAGAGCACTTAACCCAGCCTGAGAAGATAGGTGCCTTCTCTAAATCGTTGCTAGCTTAGTGATGCACTAGCTTGTGACTGTCATCATTATCTCAAAGAGCCATTTTAAAAATGACATTGTTGCTTAATGAGAAGCATTTATCTGGCTTACGTTCCCCCAGCAACATGGTGAACCTCTTGAGGGGCTTCATCTCCCTTTTTTTTTTTTTTTTTGGTGTCTGCTAAGGCTTGTAACAACTATGTTGGCAAATAAGGTATTTTTACTTACATAATGGTTTCTTCGAATACCTGCAAACCTCTCAAAAGTTTCTGCCACTGGAGAAGGTCAAGTGGATATGGATAATCTAACAATTGAATTATTAAAATGATTTCAATTTATTTGGGGATGATATTAGTATCAGCTGCATTCTTTTCCTAATAAATGATTTATATATAAAAAAAATAACAACACCCAAACTCAGTACAGCTTTACACTTCAGTGCTTAGCTCAAAATTATTTTTTTAAAAATTCATCTATATTCTCTTAGCACTTGCAGCAGAAGGCAGTGAGATGGGTCTAGTCAAAGACTGGCTACAAGAAGAATCTGAATAACCCCGTTTCTTTAGCCTCCACATAGAACCCACAGCCGTCATAATCTATACTTATGACTTGCTACATTTCACTTGTCTTGACAGCAACTCATAAAGTGACTCACAGTAGAAAGTAGCATTCATTCACACATTGGCTCTCCCATTTCCTACCTGTGTGATCAAAAACCAAGTTTTTTAACTTCCCTGTGCTTGAAGACCTTCCTGAGAAATAGAGGGGCATTAAGAGTACATAGCTCATAGGGTTGCCTACATGAGAAATAGATGAGATATGAAAACTGCCTAGGATAATATCTAACATAAAGAGCTCCAGTGTTAAAGAACTGCAGTTGCACCCAAGAGGAAGCGTCTCTAAAAGGCCAGGTCTCTATTTTATTCACCTGGGTTCCAAAGTATAAAGAATATAGAGATGGAGGAGCGGCCAGATGTAAAGAAAACCCAAGCCATGAATGCAGCCCAAAACATGTAAAAAACTGAAGTTGAAATACTGACCACTGTTGACTGCTCAAAAAGGATCACAATAGAACATCCTTAATAGAGTTAGATAAAAATGTGAAATAAAACTAAAAATTATAACAAAGGCCAGAGTTACTGCTTTCATAGACTATGGAGCCCATAAGACTATATGCAGGCTTTAAATGCCTGTCAAACCTGGAACTGAAATCACCCCTATGAGTCAACTTTCAGCCGCACAATAGATATGTCTACAGAGTGAACAGTAACACCAAGGGAGAACACATTCTTTAGAACAATCAGCTATACAAGATTTTTTAAAGTGCATCATTTTCCTAGGGATAAAGTTCAAACGTCATGAAGGAAGAAACTGGAATTAGAACACATGAAAGAAGAAGGAGCAGTGGGGATGGCAATAAGTGTCATGAAATATAAACATAAAATCAATTTGCTCTGTAAGCTTTCACTCAAATCACAATTGTTGTCGCTGAGTCAAGTTGGAAATGACTCATCGCTGACCCTCCAGTGGGTTTTCAAAGGCAGTAAACTGCACAAATTGCCCATTTTCCTTCCATAGAGCAGCTGGTGGATTTGAACCATGTTCCTTTGGATTAGTGGTACAGTTCCTTTCTGCTAAGCAACCATGGCTCCCTCAAATCACAATACAAGGTTTTTAAGAAAGGTAAAAGCAGTGTGTATATGGGTACCAAATTCCCAGGGGAGGGGTTGCCAGATATTAAAGGCATAATTTAATCATTGTGGAGGAATTGAACAGTTTTGATCAAATGTTTGACTTCCAGAGAATGGACATTGTGCTGAATTTGATGTATAGCAAAACTCCTATCAGTGAACTCTTCATATGAAGTAGGAGCCTGAAGAACCTTTACAGGTTCAGAGTCTGTGGTAAGGAACTGGAACACAAGCCTGGCCATATTGCAGCTTAGGAGTAGGAGGGCTGTAAACAAAAGGAGAACAAAAGGAAGCAAGGGTTCATGCTATGCTATGTGAAGTGCCAAATTAGGCTACGGCAGAAGAGAACTCTGAGATCACCGCAAGGAAGCTGACTGGCTTACGGGTAGCTTGAGCTGGGTGTTGACATTTGGGTAGAAGTTTAGGCAGGCCACAGCAGTATTAAGATAGAAGAGCCAAGCTCTTGCTTCAAATAGGCCTTGGTTAGAAGTTGCCCTACATCCTTCACCACCTGAATTTCCCTGGGCAATTTGCTTCAATTCTCTGTATGCTACATCCTTTCTACTTAGTAACTATCTAGTACAGTTTTTGGTATAGAATGTTGTTGTTAGTTGCCTTGGAATCTGATTCTCATTCAGTGGAAGCCCCAGGTACAATGAGATCAGATTATTGCAATCCATAGGGTTTTCTTTGGCTGTTTTATCTTGGGAAGTAGAGATAATATAACAGAGACACTAAAACTAGTAACTAGAGAATACTGGATATTATTTTACAGTGATGTAGTATTTTTGTTTTTTTTTTCCTTTCGAAGGGGTCATGGTACTAGGGATATTGTAGCTAATGTTAGATGGATCTTGGCTGAAAGCAGAAAGTATCAGAGGAATGTCTGTGTTTCATTGATTTATGCACAGGTGTTTGACTCTGTGGATTACAACAAACTGTGGCTAACACTGAGAAGAATGGGAATCCTAGAAACCTCGATCGTGCTAATGCTAAACCTACACTTGGACCAG
>NW_006399865.1:7120459-7125415 GCF_000299155.1 Elephantulus edwardii
AACAACAACAACAACAATTCTTTTTTTGGAGACTAAGTTGTTATAGTCTATCAACACTGAAGAAGTGCAACCAGAGTGCTGCTGACTTTGGGCACATTTTCAGGAGGAATCAGTGAGACATCATGCTGGGAAAAGAGTGAACGCTGATTGTCACAGTGACCACCACCATGGCCATGAGCATGACAGAGATTATGAGGATGGCGCAGGATAGGCTTCAGATCTGTTGTTCACTGAGTTCATGAGGAAACGAAGTTTTAGAAAGGTACCTATGCTATACTAGTTACACAAGGCTTAAAATAAGCAAATACCCATAAATAATAAAAGGGAAATCCTTCAAATCTTGGGCTCTTATTGCTCATGCACATGTATGAAAATGGACCAAAGAGACATCTACAGTTAGCACTGATTCTTCCAGTAATTAATCATTTTTAAGTTGAGTGAGATGTACATAAGTGTCTGTTATAGTAATACTATTTTATAACGGAAACATTCAAAAGTCATTTTTGAAAACTGCAAAATTATCCAAAACATTAGAGACTGTCTAGTCACAAATACACACCAAAGCCAAAATTCTCTCAAAAGAACATCAGGGTAAGAGTAGAGTTTGCATTTCTCTAGAATTCAACTTTTCCCTAACCCAAAACTAAAGGAAAGAAAGCTAATTTAACCGAGATGTTCCCTGATACCATGATCCTAAAATTCTAAACCAAGAACCAAATTCCATGGGGGCTTGGTTGTATCTAATTACCGTCAGACGCTTATCTTTCCTTTTTTTTGGTTTCTTATACAACTCTTGTTAAAACGGTGTGCTAGAAAGCAGAATCTACTCAAGGGCACACAAGACGACCAAGAATGCCATCCTGAGTGAAGTTTAATGTTTTTGCTATCTTGACCTTCTGTTCTAGGATCCTTTCCTAGTTCTCTTGTCAAGATAATTACTGTAACCTTCACTTCTTCTACCATAGGGGAAAGTAATCTAATAAAATAAATGCACTGGTGAATCATCCTTGTCATGTTTGCTACAGATTTCAATAAATATTTATTTATGTTTGCAGACATCAAACAGATTTCTTTTTCCCCCACCATCCAAAATAACACATACCTGAATTTATTTGGTTGTATGTGTTCCTAAGATCTGGTGGCAGTAATAAGAGATAACTTACGCTACTGTACGGTTTATCCAAAATCAAAGATATTTCTTTCCTCTATGAAAACAACTCTCCACTGATCATCTAAAAAGGCAAACAAAAACCCGGTGGACAGTTGTGTTGTTATTGCTGTGCACCGTCATAGCATCCCTGTCAACACGGGATCGGAACCCTATCCTGTGCCATCCTCACCGTCTCTGATGCCCAAGCCCACTGGTACATTCACGGTGCCACTCAGTCTTCTTGAGGATCTTCCTCACTTTCTCAGAAGCTCTACTTTTCCCAATATAGTGTTGTCACGCAAAGAACTGACTCACAGCTGACTTTTCAGCAGGGTTTCAGAGGATGAAAATCACATGGAAGGAGACTGCTCTTCTTTCTCTTATGGAGAAACTGGTGGATTTGAACTGCCTGCCTTTGGCTTGGCAGTGCAACTCCTTACCTGCTAGGGCACCAGTGTTCCCTTAGTGTGAGTAATGTAAGTTAGATTTAGAACTATAGAAAGACTTTGTTGACGGTGGTGTATAACCAAGCCAAGTCATGGTCTATTTAATCACAGAATACACATGAAAAATCTGGAAAATAGGAGAGTTGATGCATTTGAACTGGGGTGTTCTTGAAGAATATTATTATACCATAAAGGAAAGGATTACAGTGAAATGTGCAAAGAGCGGAAGTCAGAAAACCAGAAGGGCTGAATTAGCTGGCTTTTTGTTGAAGGAACTAAAGAACAAAATCAAGCCTTAAGTTGCAATTCTTAAGGATGCTAGGGACAGAATACTGAATGATACAGGAAGCATGAAAAGACGGTAGAGGAGTACACAGAGTCACTATACCAGAAAGAACTGCCTGACCCAGAAGAATTTCATGATCAAAGGCAATGGTGATGAAAGAGGATGCTGAAACTGCTCTGAAGGAGCTGGCAAAAACAAGGCATTGATGGAATACCCACTGACATATTTCAACAAACAGATGCTGCCCTAGATGTGCCCACCAGGCTGTGCCAAGAATTGTGAGGACAATTACCTGGACATATGACTGCAAGAGATTCATATTTATTCCAATGCCAAGAAATGGTAACCTGGCAGAGAATGGAAATTATTGAATATCACTAATATCACTAACAAGCAAAATTCTATTGAAGATTATCCAAAAACAACTGGAACAGTATATCAATAGAGAACTGTCGGAAATACAAGCTGGTTTTAGAAGACGTCATTGGAATTAGAGATACTATTACCAGTGTCAAATGGATCTTGGTAGAGAGCAAAGTGTACCAAAAGAATGTCTATTTGTGTTTTATTGACTATGGAAAAGCATTTGACTGTGTGGATCACAACGAATTGTGGCTAACCTTGAGGAGAATGGGAATCCCAGAACACTTGATTGTAACTCATGCAAAACCTATACTTGGAGCAAGAAGCACTTCTCAGAATAGAGCAAGGAAACCCTGCATGTTTCAAAATTGGGAAAAGAGTGCATCAGGGATGTGTCCTTTCTCCATACTTTTTCAATCTATATGCAGAACAAATCATTCAGGAGGATGATTGTGGCATCAAGATTGAAGGAAGATTCATCAACAACCTACATTATACAGATGACACAACCTTGCTTACTGAAACTGAGGAATACCTGGAATGTTTGCTTCAGAAGGTCAAGGACTGTAATCTTCAATATGATTGAAACTCAACATCAGTAAGACAAATATTCTCCCTCTGGGCCAATTGGCAGTACCAACATAGATGGTGACTCATAGATCATAGAGAGAGAGAGATTTTTAACAATTTCAGCTTGCTTAATTCCACGATCAACTCTCTTAGAACCAGCAGTCTGAAAATGAAAAGATTAATAGCATTAGGAAAATCTGCTGTTAGAGGTCTCTACAAAGCACTAAAGAGCAACGATATCAGTCTAGAAACTAAGGTACCTCTGATTCAGGCCATGGTCTTCGTAATTCCGCGATATGCATCAGAGAGCTGGACAGTAACTAAGTATGACAGAAGAAGAATTGATGCTTTTGAGTTGTGCTACTGGAGAAGAATACTGAACATACCATGGACTGCCAAGAGAACAGACAGGTCTAACCTAGAGAGAGCAAAAGCAGTTTGCTCCCTGGAGACAAGGATTCTGAAGCCCCAGCTCACATACTTGGGGATGTTGCTAGGAGGGACAAGTCCTTGGAGAAAGACATGATGCTTGGAAGAGTGGAGGGCCAACACAGAAGAGGAAGACCTTGGATGAGATGGATTAACACAGTACCTGGGTTAAGGGGGGTAAGTGTGTCAGAGACAATGAGATTGGCTCAGAACAGGGCAGGGTTCAGAGCTGTTGTGCATACGGTCACTATGAGCTGCAGTTGACTTGATGCCACCTAACAACATCATATATAGTTGTAGAAGACTGTGACAAAAAGAGAGCCTCAGTGAGGTGCATTGACACATTAACCACAAAGAACTCATACATACCAATAATCTTGAATATGGCCTACACCTGGCCATTCTGAGTTAGGATCTACTCGATGGCAGCAATAACAGCAACATACTTTCAACAGCATACATTCTTTCTTTCTATCATATTTTATTCAGATATTTACTTTATAACTCATCTACAGTTTCTGTAGAATCGTTACTGTAATCCCAGGCTTCAGGTCAACTGATGTCAAAAGCTGTGATATGTAAGGTATTAACAACAGAAAGGTTGGATGAAAGGTATATGAAGGCTGTACTATCTTTCCAACTCTTCATTAAGTGTAAAATTATGTCAAAATAACACGTTTTCTTTTCTGTTTGGTTCTTAGAGCCTTCTCAGGTGAATTTTCTCATTTGTTAGTGTCTTGATGTTGGCTTAAATTGTCTATCTGAACTTTATTACTTTGGTTTCTCTGCTCTATTCTTGCAAGAAAAAGAAGCTATGATCCTAAGAATATAGTCAAGTGGGTATATTTTTAATGTTGAAATCATGTACATATGTACTAGGGGGTTTTTTTCCAAAAGAAGGGGAAACTGCCCCTCCTCTTAAATTTACTGGGCATGAGACAGCATGTAGGCTCTGAGATGAATCTAGCTGCTGCTAAGGACAACTGCGTAAGCATGTTTCTCTTCTTAACAGGTAAAAGACTCAAACCCCAGATTCAATCTTATGATACATATTTTTTTACACTTGTTTGATTGGAAATGTTGCCTAGAAATTAATTCTTCAAATCTGTTTATTTCTATCCACCAAAAAAATACTGTTTAGGCATGAGAGCAAATTGGTTTATAAAATACAAGCACATTTTTCCCTTTTAAATAAGACAACAGTGAACATTTCGCACAAATGGGGGAACTACAGGTTTCTTTGGGGTTGTTTGAGAAGATGGAGATATTCCTTGACCTTCAATATGAAAAGTATCAGTAGTTGCTTGGGTAAAAGAAAAGCTTGGCCTTTATACCAAAACTTAATCCAGAACATATGTTTTATTTTATACTGGTTTACTTAAAAAGTTCACAAAATTCATATACACTGTTTTTCACGCTGAATCTTTCCCCTTTTCTTTACCCACTCCTCTATTTACCCATCAAATTGTGTGACCCTATGATTAAGCATCCCTCCCGTCCTTGGATCCTCATACTCATTCTACAATAATGGTCTTATACAGTATTTGTCTCTGTGAGACTGAAGTTAATTAACACAATGCTCTCCAGTCTCTCCCATGTTAGGTTGTTGTTGTTTGTTGTTGTTATGTGCCGTCGAGTCGCCTGCGACTCATAGCGACCCTATGTACAACAGCCCTAAACTCCGCTCTGTCATGTGCCAATCGCACTGTCTC
>NW_006399865.1:7132592-7143746 GCF_000299155.1 Elephantulus edwardii
ATGACACAACCCTGCTTGCTGAGACTCAAGAGGACCTGAGGTGCTTGCTGCAGAGCGTCAGGGACTGCAGCCTTCAATATGGGTTGAGGCTCAATGTCAAGAAGACAAAGATTCTCACCACTGGGCCAATTGGCAGCATCAGGATGGACAGTGTAGAGAATGAGATTGTTCACAGCTTTAGTCTGCTTGGCTTCACAGTCAAAAATCTTGGCACCACCAGCCAGGAAATTAAAAGACATATTGCAATGGGAAAGTCTGCTGTTAGGTACCTTTCCAAAGTACTGAAGAGCAATGGTGTCACTCTGGAGACTAAGTTGTGCCTGCTACAGGCCATGTTCTTTGCAGTCATTTGCTATGCGTTGGAGAGTTGGACAAGGACTAGGAAGGATAGAAGGAGAAGTGATGCCTTTCAGCTGTGGTGCTGGAGTATTGAATATACCATGGTATGCTAAGAAAATGAACAGGTTCTTCCCGGAGAGGGTTAAACCAGGCTGTTCCTTGGAGGCAAGGATTCTGAAGCTTTGTCTGACATACTCTGGACATGTTGCAAGGAGGGACAAGTCCTTGGAGAAGGACTTCATGCTTGGAAAGGTGGAGAGACAGTGCAGGTGAAGAAGACCCTCTATGATGTGGATTGATTCAGTGAATGGGGTGATGGGGGTAGGTATGTCGGAGACAGTGAGACTGGCACAGGATTGAGCAGGGTTTAGGCCTGTTGTACATCGGGTTGCTATGAGTTGCAGGTAACTCAATGGCACATAACAACAACAGCAACAGTGTACTTGGAATTGGTAACATAACTTTCTATCCACCAGGCTCACAGAGCTATATGTTGTTGTTAAGTGCCATAGAGTCGTAGACAACTCATAGTGACCCTGGGTGATTCCAATCTGTGGCCCTCAGGCCTGGTTTTAATAGTTTTTGTTAAAACATTCTTCTTGGTTGTAGAGCATTAGTCTGTCTATTTGCTGAACAGAGGAAACTTGTGGTTACTGTGATGCTAAACACTGTGCCTCTAATGTGTCAAATGCGATAATAGTTACCCATGGTGGACAGTGTTTGGTGGAACACCCCGATTAAACAAGCTTGGAAGCAGGAGTGACATCCATTTCTGAAATAGCTTGCCTCCAGAAACCCTATGAACCTGGAGAAATAATCAAAGTTATACAAGTGTTCATGTCTCATTCATAGGGTCGCTATGAGTTGTCTACGACTCGACAGCATTTAACAACAACACAGTGTACTTTATTGAAGGTTCATGACAAGATGGGCTCTCTAAGCCCCTCCCTTTTTTTCTGAGGGACTGGATGGAAACTGTATCAAGGAAGTAAGATTCTAAGTGTATGGGGGGATTCTACGTGTTGGGGCAAGGACTCCCCAGCAGGTGAGGATCATGATCTATGTCTCTTGCTCTCTCTCTCTTTCTCTCCATCTCTCTGTCTCTCTTGTTCTCTCTGTTTCCTTCCGTCTATATTTCTTGGACTATCTTGGTATCTCAGTGTTTCTCTCTCTCTCTCTCTGTGTTTCAGTCTCTCTCGGTCACTCTCTGATTCCCTTGGTCTCATTCTTGGTCTCTGTCTACTCTGGGTCTCTCTCTCTCTTAGTTTCATTCAGTCTTTCTCTTTCCCCCCCTATCTCTCCCTGTCTCTTCATCTCATTCTCTCTCTTGGTGTCTCCCTCTCTTGGTTTCTTTCAGTCACTCTCTGTCGGTCTTGGTTTCTCTCTCTCACTCTCTCTTTTAAGGTAGGTGTGTCTCTCACTTGGCCTCAGTCTTCTTCAGTCTGTCTCTCTTTCTCTTTCAGTCTCTCTCTTGGTGTCTCTCTGTTAGCCTCTCCTTCCCTCTAGGTCTCTATCTCTTGTTCTCTGTTTCTCTCAGTCTCTCCTGTTCTTCTTTGGTTTATCTCTTTCTCTCTCAGATTCTGTCTCTTGGTCAGTGTCTCTCTCACTCTAGGTGTGTCTCTCTTGGTGTCTCACTCTCCTGGTCACTCAGTCTCTCTTTCCGTCTCCCTCAGTCTCTCATGGTCTCTCGCTCTCTCTTGGGGTGTGTGTGTGTGTGTGTGTGCGCGCGCGTGTGTGTCTCACTCTCTCATTCTGTTTCTCTTGTGTCTCTCTCAGTGTCTCAGTCTCTCTCTTTTGGTCTCTAAGTCTCTCTCAGTCTCTGTCTTCTCAGTCTGTTGCCTCAGTCTCTCTCTGTCTTGGTGTGTCAGTCTCTCTCCGTCTTGGTGTGTCTCTTTCTCAGACTCTCCCTCGAGGTCCCTCTCCTTCAGTCTTGGTCTCTCTCTTTTTCTGTCTCTCTCATCTATCTATCTGTGTGTGTCTCTCTCCACCTCTCTATCAGTCTAGCTAGCTCTTGGTCTCTCAGTCTCTCTCTTTCTCTCTCACAGTCTCTTACTCTCTATCGGTCTCCATCTTTCTGTGTGTCTCTTGGTCTGCCTCTATCAGTGTCTCTGTCTTCTCGGGTTCAGTCTCTGTCTCTCTCTCTCTCATTTTCCCTCATTCTATCTCTTGTTCTCTCTCTGTCTTGGTGTGTTTCTTACCCTCTCTCTTTCTTTCCATCTTGGTCAGTCTCTGTCTCGTGTTCTCTCTCTCTCTCTCTGTGTGTGTGTGTGTGTGTGTGTGTGTGTGTGTGTGTGTGTCTCCAGTTCTCGTCTGTTTTACTCGCTCACTCTTGATCTCCTTTGGTCTCTTGGTTTCTGTATCCCTTGGTCTTTCTCTCTTTCAGTCTGTCTCCATCTCTCACTTGCTCTGTCACCCTTGGTCTCTCTCAGGGTGTGTGCATATCTCTCTTACTTTTGGTTTGTCCCTCTCAGTCTTGGTATTCTCAATCTCTCAGTCTCTCTCTCTCTCTCTCTCTCTCTCGATGTCTACTGGTCTCTCTCTCGGTCTCCCTCTCTTTCACAGTCTCGGTCTCTCTCCTGTTCTGTCTGTCTCGGTCTCTTGGTGTGTCTCTTTCAGTCTCTATCTCTTAGTCTATCTCTGTCTCTTGTTCTCTCATTGTCCTATTCTCTTGGTCTCTTTCCCTCTCAGCCTTTCTCTCTTAGTCTTAGTGGGTCTCTCTCATCTTTCTCTTACTGCCTCAGTCTCTTTCTCTTGGTCTCTCTCTTTCTCTCAGTGAGTATCTCTCAGTCGCTTTCCCCCCCCCTTTCTCTCTCTGTGTCTCAGTCTCTCTCTCATCTCTCTCTTTTGGTCTCTATATCTCTATCTCTTGGTTTCTTTCCATCTCTCTCTCAGTCTTGGACTGTCTGTCTCAGTATTACACTCTGTCTCTTGGTCTCTTTCTCTCAGTATACTTTGGGGTGTCTCTTTCTCGGGGTCTCTCTCTTGCTCTCTCTCAGTCTCATTCTCTTGGTCTCTCGATGTTTTTTGCTTTCCTTCGGTCTTGGTGGGTCTCTGTCCATCACTCTCTCTAATTCTCTCTCTCTCTCTCTCTCTCTCTGTCTGTCTGTCTCTCTCTCTGTCTCTCTTCTTTGGTGTGTATCTCTCTTTCTTGGTCTCTGTCTCTTGAGGTCTCTATCTCCTTATATCTCTCTCATGGACTCTCTCTCGTTCTTTCTTTCAGTGTGTCTCAGTCTCTGTCTTCTTGGTCTCTCTCACTCTCGATGTGCTTCTCCCTGTCTGTCTATATGTCTCTCTCTCATTCTCTCTTTCTCTTGGTGTGTCTCTCTCCTTGGTCTTTCCCTCTTTCAATCTCTTGGTCACTAGGTCTCTTGCCCTTGGCCTCCCTCTTTCTGCTTCGGTGTCTCTGTGTGTGTGTCTCTCTCTCAGTTTCTCAATCTATCTCTTGGTATCCTGGTTTCTGTCTCTCTAAGTCTCACTCTGTCTCTCTTCGTTTCTTTCGGTCTCTACGTCTTGGTCACTCTCTTAGTCTCCCTTAGTCTCTCATGGTGTGTCTGTCTTTCTCTCTTGGTCTCTGTATTTCTCTCTTGTTCTTTCTTTTGGAGTGTCTCTCCTCAGTCTCTCTCTTATTCTCTTAGTGTCTTGATCTCTCTTGCTCACTCCCTTTCCTTCTTGGCTTCTCTCATTCACTATCTCAGTTTCCCTCGGTTTCTCTCTCTTGGTGTGTCTCTATCTTGGTCTCTTTCCCTATCTCGGTCTTCTTCGGTCTCTTGGTTTCAGTCTCTCTCAGTTCCTTGGTCTCTTTGTCTTGGTCAGTCAATTTTAAAAGTGTGCGGCAATGTGTTAAGAATTAGTCCCAGAATGCAGTTTCACATTAGAGTGGGCTGGATTGTTAGAATACTTGTGGCACAATGGTTAAGGGACTTGTCTACTGGGGGGTAGGTAGTTTGAACCCACTAACTGCTCTGAGGGAGAAGATGAAGCAGTGTGCTCCTACAAAGATTGATGGCCTTGGAAACCTGATGGCACAGTCCTGTTCTGCTCTACAGGCCCACTGTGAGTTGATCAAATTGAAGGCAGAAGGGACAGGGATTTCTTAAACCTGCCTTGTAGGTGTGTTGATTTCTCTTGGGCTTCAGTGTTCCTACCCTATCCGCCACCTGCACTCTTTGAGTTTCCCAATTCCTCCTCCGGTTGCTCTTGATGGTCGCATCTGACAGCAGTGAGAGACTTAACTCCTGTCTCAATTGCAGCCACACCATTGCCCTCCCTCACTGACATGTTCCTTCTCCTGTAGCTGAGAAACGCTGCATGTTTCCACACGTGGAATGAAAGCTGGCCTTCTGGCTTGAGATGGTTCATTTTAATTTGCTGGGGAAAGGATAAGCTCTCCACCCAGGACCGTAAGGCCTCCCCTAGTCTAGGCAGGCTGCTCAGATACCTTTATGAAGCACCATACTGGTTACCAGGCATGCACAAGACTTTCCAGAGAGAAAATAACAATATGCTGTAACTTCCCCTCTGACAGGATGGAAGAGAAATGGTGAGGGATGCAGATGGGAAGCTGATGCCACTTGTCTTTTGCCAACTGGACTGAAAAGTGAGTGTCACGTGCAAAATGCAAGTGATCATTAGCATAGCTTTAAAATGGATGAAAAAACTGTGGTCAGAGGGCCTTTGGTAATTAAAGAAATTCATTCTTAACAACCTGGTTAAAGAATCAAGAGATATTTAAACACATTTTTGGGGATATATTTTATATATCCTGAGACCATCTACTGCCACTAAGTCACTCCAAGTCCTAATGACCCAGTGGAATAGAGCAGAACTACCCCATAGTGTTTTCAAGGCCTTAATGAAACGGTTATGGAAGCAGCCTGCCACATCTTTCTCCCAAGAAGCAGTTGATGGATTAAAAAGCTGACCTCTTGTTAGCAACCCAATACGTTATCCACAGCATCATCAGGGCTCTTTTGACATATGATGCATATGATATATATGATATATATTTAAGGTGGACAAAAATAGCTATGTAGACAATAATTATGCACTCCATTACTAATCAAAGAGTCAGCTCACCAAGACAGACCTGGAGATTTGTTTTCATAAATATTACAGTCTAGAAAACCCTATGGGGCACATTTACTTGGAATTGATGCAAGGGCAGCAAACAACAGTGGGTGATTATACTGTCCTTTTCCTTGCTCATTTTTCAAGCCTATCTCTTCTTTGACGAAGTGTCTAAATCTTTTGCCCATTTTATTTTTTAGATATTTGTGTCTTCTTTTATTGAGCTGGGCATTTATTCATGTATCCTAGCTACAAGTCCTAGGTCAGAGAAATTATTTTCAAATACTTTTGCAAATGATCTGCAAAAATTTGCTAGTATTACAGTGAAGTGAAAAACTGGGTAAGAGCTGGGTCTTGCCTACCAGACTTAAATAAAAGAGTCCAAACCCTAAGCCACTTTAGAGTTTCTTCTAATTCATATTGAATAATGCCTGTCTTTCTCCCTAAGAGTGGTTGGTGGATTCAAACCACTGAACTTTCAGATAAGAAAGCAGCACTTAGCACACTGTGCCACCAGAGCTCTTTAATGGAAAGGTCAGCCTATGAGTGAACTTTCTCAGTCACAAAAGGACAAATACTGCATGGTGCCACTGTTGTAAAACAGGACTGACCTCGGGTTGGGGGGAGACTGAGAAAGATGGGTTCAATAATGTATCTGCATTGAAACAGATGAGGGAAAAAACTGTTTTAAAGGGATATGTGATTAGGTATTTTTGTCATGACGGGAGTCCAGAGCGAAGGCTGCATAGTGGAGTGGACTTGAGAAGAGGGATTGTAAAACAATGAAAGGATTTTTCTTTTACTTTTCCAAAAGGGTAGTGTACTAGGGGGGAGGGTTGGGAGGGGAGAAAAGTGCAACAATGAATGATGGAAATCGAAAGTCTCTGTAAATTTTCATTAACATTAATAATAAATTTAAAAAAGGCCAGCCTAATACAAAATAATCAAGAAATTTCAATGCTACAAGTGAGCCACAGACACACAGAGATGAGTATGTTCAATTCTATCTGGGAGAACTTGGAAAGATTTCCCAGAGGAAGGAGGCTTGGAGCTTAGTTTTAAAGAACAGAGAACTGGATAGGGAGAGAACAACTGGCAGAGGACAAGATGACAAGGGGAATCCGTGCAAAGGCAGGAAGCTAGATCTGGGGGTCATGGGTTCTGGGCAAGCAATTGGAGGAAGGGAGGATGAAAAGAGGTAAGGTGAGGAAGGCTGAGACCAGCCTGATAGACTGTGGAGAGCTTTGTAGATCAGGCTTAAGGATCTAAGTTTTATCTTCAAAGCACTAGGGAGTCTGCTGAAGGGATTTAATCATCAGAGTAAAATGGTCAGATTTGCATTTTAAGAAAATGCCCTGCAGTGATGATGAAGGATTAGAAGATTTTAAAAATACAGAGAAAATGTCAAAAATCTAAACAAAGCAGAAATAGTAGTGCTGGAGAAAGGAGGGGGTGGATTCTCAAAATATCTAAGGAGTGCCAGACACTGGTGACTCGGGTAAAGCTAGGAGTAAAGTAAATGGTGGCATCCAGAATGCTGAGGGGATGAGAAAGGATTCATCATGTCTGGGAATAAAGAAAGAAACAGGTCAAGTGAGGAGTATCACAAATTCAGCTGGTGTCATTCATTTATTCTTTCAACATGCATTTACTGAGAGCTCTGGGGACCAAGATCGTTGAGAGTTGTGCTGCTGACCCAAAGATTGTACCTCTCTGTGGCTCAAATCCACCAGATGCTCTTTGAGAGGAAGATAGGCAATCTCTTCCTGTGAAACGGACCATGTCAGAAATATTCTGCAGTGACGGGGAAGGAAGGTAAGTGATGCGTCAATTCCAACTTGGTGACAGTGAGGTTTTTTGAGTTTTGAGTACCATATGCTACAGGTCCCTAAGGGGTACAAAACAGGAGGGTGGAGTCCAAATCAGAGGCACCCTGGAAGAAAGACCTGGCAAACTATTTTTGAAGAGGCAGTCATTGAAAACCCCATAGAGAGGGTGAAAAAGTAGAAAATACTGGCTAGTTGCCTCTATAAACAAGCACCTCCTTTCTTACAACATCAGAACTGGATGGTTCCCAGATACTATTATTGAATGTTTGGATAAAAGATTCTATAGCAGAATCCTGATCAGAGGGGGGAAAAAAAGTAGAATTTCAAGTTCTCATAGACTTGAGACTTTCTAGAGCCATGGATGTTAGATTAATATTCAAAACTACTGAGATGGTCTTTAAAACCTGAATCTTAAACCGAAAATATTCTCTCAAGTCTTCTTAACACCAAACAGGAGTTTAACTGACTAATAAGAATGTTTGCCTTAAAAAAAATAAAGAAGAGAAAGAAAAAAATGTCTGTCTTGACTATTTTTTCAGAGATGTCAATATGAGATCAAAATGATGGCTGCAATTTGAAAGATTAGAGTGAACCTTAGGGGCATTGAGTTTATGCTAATGGGCATGGAACACCTCTCCAAAGAGGAGGATGAGGATGGCTGCACAACTTGAAGACTGTAGTCATTGTCACTGACTTAGACATACTGGAATTGGTGAGTTGGTGTATGCTCTGTGGTATATTCTTCTCAACAAAAATTGTAAATTATCAAACTTAAAAAAGGAAAACTCTGTGGAGCAAAGTTCTACTCTGACACATATGGGGTCACCGGGAGTCAAAATTAACAGCAAAGAATTATCATATGCTCAGAACCAGGAATGTGATGAAGACCAAAACAGATCCCGACCTAGCCCTTATGGAGCCAAAGTCTAGTATGAAGACAGAAAATTACGTAGTCACACAAACACACACTTTAAAACCATTGTCTCTGATGTGCTTGAGGTTGAGTTACCGAGTATTTGGATAACACATCTAGGTTCAGTCTCAGGAAACACTGCCTTGAAGAAGTAAAGTGTTAGTGGAAATCTGAAGTCTAAGATGGTTTTGGGCTAGTAGTGTTAAAAAAAATTGTTGTCAATATAAGGACAAAGTATATTATACATTGTGGGGCATCCAGATACAGGCTTCCAGCAGAGACATGAAAATGTGTGCCAAAAAATAAGGCCTCCGATTAAGAAGTTATCCACTCATAAACAGCCAGTTGTCATGGAGTCAACGCCTCCTCATAGTGACCCAATGTATGTGACAGGAAAAGTGTGCTCCATGATGTTTTCAAAAGCTGATTTCTCAGCTTTTATGTCAACCCACAGGTCTCAGGTAAAGCCATGGCAGAGAATGAGAGCTTCCAGGGAAGCTGTGTAGGCTGAGAAGAGTGGTAGACATATACTGGTATACAGACAGACCAGCCTACCAAGTCACCTGAAGAACCAGGAAGAGCAGTCAGGGGTCTGATAAGAGAACAGAGTGGTGGTGACTCCAAGAAAGATGGAGTAAATGGCTACCAATGCCCAGCGGATGGAAATTACTTTCTTGGGTTATTGAATTCTCTTTTCCTTCACTTTGGATAAAAATGTTCGCATGGAATTACCTCACCCTGCTGATTGCCCCCTGCCAATCTGAACCAGGTCTCTTCCTCATTAAGTCTCAAGGAAGAAAGGCACTTCAAGCGGGGAAAAAAATTATTAATTCTAAATGTTCTCAGGGAAACTTGTTTGAGTATTTTCCCTTCTGCCTGTCATTGTGAGTGAGTGATAATTGTGGCTTCATGAAATCACTTTCCACACCATTTTAAATGTAATTACATTCCATATTGTGAGCTCTCTGTTCTGTAAAATGAGTCAAAATACTAGGACCATTTTGAAGAAAAAGAAAGACCTTAAAGGGAACCCTTTCATTCTGCAAAAATAGTATGATCCTATACATGAAAAGGAAGCTTTGTCAGGAAGGCTGTCAAGAATAAAACTAATAATAATAATAGTAATAATAATAATAATTAGTATTATTATATGAGTAAAAACTATTACCTTCTTCCATGTCATTTTTATTGGTCATTTAGAGCTGGATTAACACCTTCTAAATAAAATTAGGGTTTTCCCATGGTGCAGTCTATAGGGAGTTGCACAGCCAACCCACCTCTCTACCACTTCAGATCTATCCTTCCTGCCGCCTCCCCCTCCAAAAGATGGATAATCTCCTCCTGTATAATTTACAGTCTTGGAAACCCAATGCAGAGTCAGCTATTAGTTGGTTCCAACTGGATGTTAATGTTGTTGCTCGTCTTTATGTGCTATCAAGTCAGAACTGATACATGGCTGACCCTCCAGTGGGTTTTCAGAGGCAGTAAATCATATGAGAGATTTTCCAACTTCCTCCCACAGAGCAGCTTGTAGATTCAAACTGCCAGCATTTGTACGGGCAGCAGTACAACTCCTTACCCATAGGCCACCAGAGCTCCCCTGGATGGCAATGAGGTTTTGAAAATAAACTTAGATATAATATTCTCATCCTTTTAATACTAGTAATTTCTTAAGAATGCTTTCTACCCACTAACAGTAATTTTCTAACAATGTACTAAATGCCTTAACAATAGATTATGTAGCTCAACTTCAACTAAGTATGTGAGGTCACTTTCTGACACCACTGATATAGAAGAGGCATCTGAGGCTAGCTGATTTTAGGTTAATTGCCAGATCTATTAAACTCTTACGATTTAACCAAGACATAGTTATAGTAAACATCGTGTTGTTATTCAGGATAGGCAACTATGCTTCTGTGGCAAATGATCCAAATGTATAATGACAAATGTGTTTTCCTCACTCATCAAAAATTTGGTAGGTTTAGGGTGTATTCCCAGTAGTGGAATTGCTGGGTCAATTGGTATTTCTATTTGAAACTTTTTGAGAAAGTGCCATACTGCCTTCCATTTTATACTCCCACCAACAGTAAATAAGTATTCCAGTTTCTCCACAACCTCGCCAGCATTTGTTGTTTGCTGCTCTGTTGAATTTTGCTAGTCTTACTGGGGTAAAATGATATCTCATATTTGTTTTGATTTGCATCTCTCTTAGAGCTAGGGATTTTGAACACTTCTTCATGTGCTTGTTAGCCATTTGAATGTCATTTTTGGGGAAGTGTCAGTTCATATCCTGTGCCCATTTCTCAATCAGGTTGTTTACCTTTATCTTGTTGTGGAAACCAGAACTGTCACCCAAGCAGATATATGCAAACCCATGTTTACTGCAGCTTTGTTCACCATAGAAGAGAGCTGGAAACAACCCAAGTGCCTATCAACAGACAAATGGATAGAGAAGTTGTGGTATGTTCACACAATGGAATACTATGCAGCACTGAAAAACAAGGAACTCATGCAATATTATTCAAAATGGGTGACGCTGGAGGGCATTATGCTGAGTGAAATATCTCAGTCACAAAAAGGCAAATACTGCATGATGCCACTGCTGTAGAATGGGACTGACATCGGGGCTCGGGGGGCAGTCTAAGAAAAGAGGGGATAAATAATGTAAACTGAATTGAAACAGATGAAGGAGATGAACAGATGAACTATTTAAAAGGAATATAGGATTAGGTATTATTTTCATGGCAAGATTACAGAAAAAAGAAATGCATAATAAAGTGGACAGTGGACTTGGGGAGGGATTGTATAACAATGAAAGAATTTTTTTTCTTCAAAGAGAAAAACGAACTGGGGGAAGAGTGGGCAGGGAGGAAAATGTGCAACAATGAATGAATGGGGTGAAAATTAAATGTAAAGAATATGTTGCAAAAAAAGTATGTTGCATTAAAAAAAATAATTTTTAAAAAAGAAAAAATATATAACAAGGCAGGAGGTTGGTTAATGTAA
>NW_006399865.1:7143846-7155908 GCF_000299155.1 Elephantulus edwardii
ATTTAATAAAAAAAGAATTTGATAGATTATGTTATGGTACTAAACACTCCCCATCTCTTAATAACAAATGTTTGTGTCTCGCTCACATAGCATGTGCATCATGACCTTTGGGTCAATTCTGTTCAAAATTCCCTCACTCCATGACTCAGGCTACCAAAGCTTCTACTCTCTTGAGAATTGTTGGCTGTTGAGCCAAGAGGAAAGAGCTCTGGAGGATCTTATAAAATGAAATATTTGACATCTAAGTGGCAGGCATTGCTTCCATTCATAGCTCATTGGCTAGAACTAGTCACTTGGCCCTACCCACCCACAAGTCATTCAGTAAATACAATCTTTCTTAGGGTTTTAAAGGAAGAAGTACTATCACCAGTACTGTTACATAAGTTCTTCAACAACTAGAAGACTAAGGAGAAAAGTCCATATACCTGAAAGTTTAGCAATGCCCTGCTTGAACATGAGTGAATAATAGGAAAAAAATACTAAAAAAGAAATGAAAAAGTTTCTTGAAACAATTGAGAATGAAAACACAACTTACAAAAACCTCTGGGATACAGCAAAAGCAGTAGCTAGCTAGAGATTAATTCAGAGCAATAAGCAAGCACACTAGAAGGGAAGAAAAAAATACTACTCAATTATTTAACCCAACATCTCCAACAAACAGAAAAATAACAGCAAAAAATCCTAACAACATCTAAAAGAAAGGAAATTATAAAAATTACGGCAGAAATAAGAACAATAGAAAAGGGAAAAACAATTGAAACTATCAACAAGACCAAGAGTTGGTTCTTTGATGGGGTCAATAAAATGGACAAACCAATAGCAAAGCTAAGGAAGGAAGAGAAAGAAATGACACAGATAGTAGGAATAAGATATAAAAGGGTGAAGTAACAAGAAAAACAAGTGAAATAAAAAGGTAAATAACGGATTATGAAAAACAATTTTTTTAAAAAAGAGAAGAAATGAAAAAATACTTAGAAACTCACAGCTACTCAAACTAATGCAGACTAAAATAGAACATCTGAAAAGACCATTACAAAAGAAGAAAATGAACAACTTCAAATCAGAAAAAGCCCTGGAACAGATGATTTTACTAGTGAATGTTCTTAAACATTCAGAGAAGAGCTATCACCAGTTCTACATTAAGAATTTAAAAAATAGGAAAAGATGGAATACTCCCAGACTCAGTCTATGAAACAAACATATCCCTGATACCTAAGTCAGGTAAAGACACCACAAAAATAGAAAATTATAGGCCAATATCTCTCATGAATCTAGATGCAAAAGTCCTCAGTAAAATCCTGGCCAAGAGAATCCAACAGTACATTAAACAAATAATTCACGATGACCAAGTGGTATACATAATAGGTATGCAAGAATGGTTCAACATAAAAAAAAATCAGTGTAATTCACACATTAATAAAGCAAAGAAAAAGAACCAATTGATCCTATCAGTTATTTCAGAAAAGGCCTTTGACAAAATACAACAGCCCTTCCTGAGTAAAACATTCAAGAACATCGGAATAGAGAGGAATTTCCTCAACATAGTGGAAAGCATACATGCAAAGCCAAGACCCAACATCATTCGCAATGGAAAGAGATTAAAGGCATTCCCCTGGAGAACAAGAAGTAGAGAAGAATGCCCAATAACACCTCTCCTATTCAATATTGTATTGGAAGTGTTACCAAGAGTAATAAGGCAAGACAAGAAAATAAGAAGTATACAAATTGGCAAAGAGGAGGTAAAACTATCTCTATATGCATCTCCAAAGTGCTGAAAAGCAATGGTGTCTCTCTGGAGACTAAGGTGCATCTGATACAGGCCATGGTCTTTGCTATCACTTGTTATGCATCAGAGAGTTGGACAGTGACTAAGGAGGATAGAAAGATAATTGATGCCTTTGAGCTGTGGCGCTGGAGAAGAGTACTGAGGGTACCATGGACTGCTAGGAAAACAAACAGATTCATCTTGGAAAGGGTTAAATCACGCTGCTCCTTGGAGGCAAGGATTCTGAAGCTCTGTCTAACATACTTTGGACATGTTATAAGGAGGGACTGGTCCTTGGAGAGGGACATCATGCTTGGTAGGGTGGAGGGACAGCGCAGGAGGGGAAGGCCCTCTATGAGGTGGACTGATTCAGTAATGGGGGTAATCAGGATGAGTATATAGGAGACAGTACGATTGGCACAGGATAGAGCAGAGTTTAGGGCTGTTGTACATAGGGTCGCTTTGAGTCGCAAGCAACTCGATGGCACATAACAACAACAACAACAACATATACAGATATGATAGTATAGTTAGAAAACCTTAAAGATTTAGTGAGAAAACTATTAGACATGACTGGCCAATTCAGCAAAGTAGCAGAGTATAAGATCAACATAAAAAAAAATCAGCTGGATTTCTCTACAGTGACAAATAGCGAAATGAATAAAGAAAAATAGTACAATTATAACAGCTGATCACAAGATGAAATACTTGGGTGCAAATTTAACTAGAGACATAAAAGACTTATACAAAGAAAATGATAAATCATTACTACAAGAAACAAAAAGAGACCTGGAGATATGGAAGAGTATACCACACTCATGGATAGGAAGACTCAATATCATGAAAAGGACAACTGCCAAAGGCAATCTAAAAGTTCAGTGCAATCCTAATACAGATACCAAGTCTTCAATAAGGTGGAAAATGCAATTTCCACTTTTATCTGGAATAGAAAGAGGCCCTGAATAAGTAGAAATTACTGAAAAAGAGAAACAAGGTAGGAGGCATCACACTGCCTTATCTCAAATCCTACTACATACCTGTGGTGGCCAAGACAGCATGGTACTAGTACAGTGACAGCCAGCCAGATCAATGGAATAAGATGGTCAACTGTGAAGCCAGAAATCAGCTCACCTACCTATCGTCAACTGATCTTTTACAAGGAGATAAAATCAGTTCAGTAGGGAAATGACAGTCTCTTTCACTTAGGTGGTAGCAAAATTGGAAAACCATCTGCAGAAAACCTAAGCAAGATCTACACCTCACACCATACATCAAAACCAACTCAAGATGGATCACGGACCTAGAAGTAAAACAAAAGAATATAAAATTCACCAGAGAAAAGCTGGGAAGAACTCTAGAAGCCCTAATCCACAGCATGAACAGTCTTCCAAACATAGTGTAAAACCTACAACCAGAAGGGATTAAAATACATGAATGGGACCATCTATGAATCAAATCCCTATTCACATCAAAAACTTCTCCAACATGGTAAGAAGGAAACCCAAAGATTGGGGAAAAATATTTGAAAATGACTTATCTGATAAGGGACTTAAATCTCCAGCACCTTAGCAAGAAACAGAAACAACCCAATCACAAAATGGTCACAAGATAGGAATGGACACTTCACCAAAGAAATTCAGATGGCAAACAAACACATTAAAAAAATGTTCAAAATCCCTAGCTCTTAAGAGAGATGCAAATAAAAACAAATATGAGATATCATCTCACCCCAGCAGCAACAGTAAAGTTCAGGTGGGCAACAAACAACAAATGCTGGTGAGGTTGTGGACAAATGAGAACTCTTATTCATTGCTGGTGGCCATGTAAAGTGGTACAGCCACTATGGACAGCTGTCTGGCGCTTTGTCAAAAAGTTGTAAATAGACATACCATTTGACCCAGACATTCCACTTATGGGAATGTACCATAAAGAAACCAGAACCATGATTCAAATAGATTTATGTACACCCATGTTTATTGCTGTATTATTCACAATAGCAAAGAGATGGAACCAACACAAATGCCCATCAACAAATGGACAGAAAAACTATGGTACATTCACACAATAGAATATTAAGCAGCATTGAAAAACAAAGTCATAAAGTATTACATACATGGGAGATCCTGGAGTGCCTTTGGCTGAATGAAATATCTTAGTCACAAAAGGACAAATACTGTGTAACACTGCTGTTATAAAATAGTACAGATGGGGTGAGATGAGCAGAGAATGGGAAAAGTATGGAGAGATATTGAATTCTGCAGTAAAACAGATGAGGGGAAGAACTGTCTGAAAGAAATAGATGACATATGCAGGACAACAGTCTGGAACAACGGGTGTGTTGCTGGGTAGTCAGAAGAGGGGGGAAGAAAGTGTGAAACAAAAGAGAAATAAAGAAATCAAAGTGCTAAAGAGCAAAAATATCAATTTTAAAGGAAGGTGTGTCCGATCTAAGCTATGGTATATTCGTTTGCTTCCTAAGGCATCTGAAATAAGGACCAAAAAATAAAGAAAACAAAGAAGTTATATGAATTAGCTTTCTGAATTCATTTCTGTACCCTGCATTCTAAATTTTAACTGATGAACAGACACTTCACCACAGAAGATATTAGATGGCCAACAAACACATGAAGAAATGCTCAAAATCCCTAGCTCTTAGAGAGATGCAAATCAAAACAACTATGAGATATCATCTCACCCAGTAAAAACAGCAAAATAGCAAATGCTGGCAAGGCTTCAGAGAAACTGGAACCCTTATTCACTGTTGGCGTGAGTTTAAAATGGTGCAACCTATTATGGAAGGCCGTATGGCGTTTTCTCAAAAAGCTACAAATAGAAATACAATTTGACTCAGCAATTCCTCTACTGGGAATATACCCTAAAGAGATCACAACCGCCACCCAAGCAGATATGTGCACACCCATGTTTATCGCGGCTCTGTTCACAATAGCAAGGAGTTGGAAACAACCTAAGTGACCATCAACAAATGAATGGATAGAGAAACTATGGTATAGTCACACAATGGAATACTATGCTGCATTGAAAAACAAATATTATTCAAAATGGGTGACCCTGGAGGACATTATGCTGAGTGAAATAGCTCAGTCACAAAAGGTTAAATATTATATGGTGCCACTGTTGTAGAATGGGACTGACATCAGGGTTGGAGTAAGACTAAGAAAAACTGGATAAATTATGTATACTGCACTGAAACAGATGAGGGAGAGAATAGTTTAAAAGTGACATATGATAGGGTATTGTGGTTATCACAAGAGTCCAGAATGAAGGTTGCATAGTGGAGTGTACTCGGGGTGGGGATGGAGACTGTATAGCAATGAAGGAATTTTCCTTTTACTTTTCAAAGTGAAGATTGAACTGGGGTGGGGGAGTTGGCAGGGAGAAAAATGCAACAATGAATGAAAGGAAATCCAAAATCTTTGTAAATGTTCATTAAAATTAATAAAATACAATTAAAAAATTTGTACAGTAGGGTAAAAGGCACAATGGCACACTACTTTCTCACCCTTTAAGATGATGGTAGTAAATAAGACAGAAAATAAGCTTGAATGGGGCTGGGGAGACCTTTGAACCCTCATACACGGCTGTTGGGAATGTAAAATGGTACAGCTGCTTTGGAAAATATTTTGGCAGGTCTTCAAAATGTTAAACAGAGTTATCATATCTGGCATATCTACTGCGGCTATGTATCTACCCAGGAGAAATAAAGTAGTCCAATAATGTTCATAATTGTGTTATTTGGCTATTTTCCTAATACACAGAAAGGGGAAACAATCCAAGTATCTCTGTAGATACCATTTCCTCCACTAAACCCAAAAAATTGATGTTCTCCCAACCTCTGTCCAACATCTTCTTTTATTTTAATCCTAAATTATGTACCTGGTGATCTTGTGCTCTCTTTCTACAAAAGCCCTAGACCTAAAGGCTAATATCAGAATAGGCATGAAAGAATGAGCATACATGGTTGGGTACCAGCACTAGCTTTTGAAGATGACACAAACCTCTATTCAGAGGAGCCTTACGAAATTGTAGGAGCTAGGAAAGACTCCTTGAGAACAAGAGGATGTGAACTTCGAACATCTGGCAGATTTTTCTTTTTTTAGATACTGTCACAAGAAACTCTATTTTGGGGGGCTGAAGTTGGGGGGGTACTTTGGGAAGATGGCAAATCTGTTCCTGTCTTGCCTTCTGTAGTTATATATTTTCCTATACTTTCAGAAGAGGGGTTTCTTCTAGGTAAGTTAATAAGCATAATATAATCTCTAAAAGTGAAATATCATTCTTTCATTGGATTTTTTCTCTTTTAAATATCTTCACAGGCCTACTGAAAGTGGATTCCCACATGGATGTAGAAAAGAGACAGAAGGAAGTAAAGTATTTCTAACAGTCTGATAATCCCTACGGTTTGGTCCTTATGATCTACAATAATTTAAAAGATTTAATGTAACTTTTGCTTGTCATTGTTGTTGTTCTGGGCCATCGAGTCACCTGCGACTCATAACGACCTTATGTAAAACAGCCCTAAATCCTGCTATATCCTGTGGCAATCTTATTTTCTCTGACACACTTACCCCCATTACCCCAATCATTGAATCAATCATCTCATCGTGGGTCTTCCTCTCCTGCACTATTCCTCCACCCTCCCAAGCATGACATCCCTCTCCAAGGACTGGTCCCTCCTTGCAACATGTCCAAAGTATGTCAGACAAAGCCTCAGAATCCTTGCCTCCAAGGAGCTGCCTGGCTTCACCCTCTCCAGGACGAACTTGTTTGGAGCAGCACATCGACTGAGAACTACCTGAAGTGTAGACTGGATTTAGAAGAGGCCGTAGCACTAGGGATACTATAGCCAATGTCAGATGGATCTTGGCTGAATCAGAGTACCAGAGAAGTATCTATCCGTATTTCCTTGACTATGCAAAGGAATTTGGGCAGAATATTACACTATAATATCCATATGCAAATATTAAAAGATTTCTACCAACTTTTGCAGTCACGGGTTGATCGAACATGCAATGAAGATGCAGTAATAATAATGGGTGACTGGAATGCAAAAGTTAGGAATAGAGAAGAATGATCAGCAGTTGGAAAACGTGGACTTGCTGACAGAAATGAAGGCAGAGAGAGAATGACAGAATTTTGCACAATCAATGACTTATTCATTGCAAATACATTCTGTAAGAAACATAATGCAGGCTATACACATGGATTTCACCTGATGGTATGCACAGGCATCAGATCGATTACATCTGTGGAAAGAATTGCTGGAGAAGCTCAATATCAGCTGTGAAAACTAGGCCAGGTGCTGATTGTGGAACTTTTGCTTAGTGTAGGAATATATTTTTACATCATTTCTTATAAAATAAATGTCCTATCATTTAACTAGATTTTTCTGGTCTTCACATTTGCTGCATTTTAACTGTTATCAGTAAAACTGATACACAGGCTTCAGACTCTAATGGCCAAAGTTATTTGGGAAAGATATTGCAGCAAGATATGCTGGACTTGAATACTATGTTGGTAGGTGGACCAGCCTTTGCACAAAAATAAAAATAGCTCTATGGTAGGTAATGAAGGAAAAATAATTCTAAGGGAGAAGGTTTACCATGCTTTTAACTCTGAATTTCATGTCACTGTGAACTGAAAGTAAATGTCATCCCAAACTTGGCCGTATTACAATTCACTGATTCTTCCATTGGCTCTAGCCAAATTCAGCCTTTTCAGCAGGTTTTAAAACAGAAAATTACCTGACCCAGTGACTGCTAAGGACAACTGATGTTGGATTCATGACACCGATTCTAGGATAAAGCCATCTGGTGCGGCACGGCACGGTGACATCTGCGATGAGGGAAGTCCCTCCCAAGAGAGCAGACTTCAGACAGAAGGCTGTTTATCAGAAAATACTAGATTTTAAGGGTGAGAATGGAAGAAAAGAGCTGAGATACACTTTCAAGCTCTGGTGATGTAGTGCTTGGCTACTAATCAGTTTGGTAGTATGTCTCAAAGGGCAAAATAAAAGGCTTATTATTACATTAGCCTGTGTTGAAATTATTAAATGTAGATGTTAATATGGGTTTTTTGGTTTTGTTTTCACTCTTCTGAAAAAGAGCTACGGATATGGCACTCTGTGATTTGAGCATTAAAAAAAAATTCTCAATGGTGTACAGAAGTTGGGGTTCAGAAATAATTTCCACGTGAACTTGGATTCCAAATGGATAAGTGAAAATATTTAATCAAGGTCTGAATTTGTCAGTGGTAAAAATTTATCACAAATAAATTTCTTTTTAAAAATTCTGATCAAGTAATGTTCATATAACCTGGTAAAACATGATGCTAAGATTATCTAAGAATTTGCAAACTATATTCTTAATGAAATCTAAGGTTATCCATGGTTCTTAAGCATACTGATTGAAAATGGTCTCAAGACAATGCAAGCCAAGTGTAAAGGGGCTGATATGTGCAGACAAAATTTTGTTTGGGGAAAGATGACCGTCTTGGGATAGAGCCAACAGAGAAAGGAGAAGCCACTGGCACAAAGCCCAGATCTTCGAGTCTTGGCAGAAGACCAACTATTTTCTCCTGTATGTAACCTTTAGAATTTTGATGGGAAGTTTTAAGGTGGGTGTGAGGTGTGTAGATCTGGGCCAAAGACTTCCCTCCACTCCTCACCCCTTTAATGAAAGGTGATTAAAAACTGGGGAAGGTCCTCAAGAGGTGTTTCAGTTAAATGAGGCTTGATTCAAAGGTACTTACTCTAATTTCTCCAAGTAAATGAAGGAACTTGAGAGAAAGAAGGATGGGTGGGTAGGGAGGAAATCCAGCTCAAAGAGAAATTTTTGAGAACACGGAATCTCCCAAAGGAAAAGTGGATTAAGCTCTTTCGCAAGACAGATGGGAGGCGGAGCCACTTCTCTAGTCCAGCAGTGGCCATTAGCAGAGGTACCACCACAGGGGTCTGTAAGTGAAACCACAGGATTCCCAGGTACTGGTACTGCATCTACCTGACTGCAGGTGCTAATTAAGCATGATGAGAATCCCTCACCAAACTCCAAGCACATAGCTTCTAAATCAGTCACTTTATTGTGGATCATAAGGTCTATACCACAGGGATTACTAGACTGTTAGAAAGAAATTACTTGCTTCTGTCTCCTCCTACATCCATGTGGGAATCCAAATACAGTAGGCCCGAGTAGATATTACAAACAAAACAACACAACACACCAAAAGAACGCTATCTCTCACACACCAATACATCTTACATTTTGAGATTTTATTTTGCTCATCAAGTTATCCAGAACACTCTACTCCCCCCCAAACAAAACAAAACACACAAAACTTGAGTTTGAGTTGTTTCTGACTCATGGCAACCCTCCACTTGGGTTTCCAAGGATGGACATTTTAACAGGGGAGATTACATCCTCTTTCGCCCATGGAGTGGCTGGTGGGACTGCACTGCCAACCTCTGGGTTAAAAGGTCAACACTTAACTTACCACCCTACTCAGCAGAAAGGGACTGATGATTTCTTTCCTGTGGAAATTGTACATCGGCACAGAATGAACTACTAACCAACCCACTGCTGTTGAGCTGGATCTAACTCATTGTGATCTTCCTCCACTGGGTTTCAGAGGCTATAAATCTTTAGAAGAGGACACTGCCCATCTATCTGCAACAGAGCAACTGGTAGATGCAAACTGCTGATTTTTGGTCATCAGTCTAATAAGCACTATGCCATCCACTGGTAGAGGTTTCTTAAATAATCAACAACTCAATGCCATTGAGTTGAGACGCACTCAGAGCTGACCCTCCGGAGGTTTTCCAAGGCTGTAAATCACATGAGAGGAACCTATCCATCTTTCACCCTCAGAGCAGTTGGGGGATTCAAGCTGCCAAAGAGGTACTACCTTCGGGTTGGAAGTGCAACTCCCTATGGAGCATGCCAGTAGAGCTCCCCTGACTTAACATTCATTTACTCATTGCCCTGGATTTGAAAGTGACTCATAGCTGACCCTCCTTTGGGTTTCTGCAAGGCTGTAATCAAACAGGAGGACAATGGTTGTCTTTCTATCTTAGAAGTGCTTATGGATTCAGATCATCTAGGAAGATTTGAATCTTTGAGTTAGCAGGACAACTCCCGAAGGATTACACCACTCGAGCTCCCTGAATTAAATACTGTTGTTGTTTGGTGCCATCGAGTCGTGGACGATGCATAGCGACCCTATGAACGAACAGACTGAGCACTGTTCGTACGTAGCGTTTCCAGAGGCAAGCCATTTCGGAAGTGGATGCCGCTCCTGCTTCCAGGCTTGATTTAGTCGGGAAGCTCCAGCCAACACTGTCCACCATGGGCGCCCATTACCACGACTGGCACATCACTCTCACAGGCTTCAGCATCACAGCAACCACGAGTTACCTCTGTACAGCAACGGACAGACCAGTGCTATACCACCTAGAAGACTGTTTGACAGGAAAACAATTTGAACGTGGCTGAAGGCCCCAGATGAAAATGACCCACCTTTGGCTTGGTAGCATAACTTCCTTTCCACTAGAGGTATTAAAATCTCTACAAAATTTTGGAAACTTGAATAAAAAAATATTCTATAGCTACAATTTGTTTAATTCTCTTATGTGTTTTGGATGAGGATTAAAACTTGTAGGATAGGGCCCAAAATATTAGAGAACTACTTGTAAAGGGATTTGGAAATATTTAAATGTAATGTGATTATAGAATTGCAAATGAACTGTGCCATAATTCAAACATGCTAGTATTGTCTTTGTTGGCTCTGGAAGAATTGGGAAAATGAACAGAAATTCTTCACCTTGAACTCTTTGGATTAACTTTTACGAGCATCTCAAAGTTCTTATCTATTTGGTCCTATTTTCTAATGTTTTCAGATGGGTTTTTAAAAATTATAGTCGTACAATGCTGAGATGAAGAATTTCAATGCATTTTGTATCACTTATCCATTGCCACCGGAATTCTACGTGATAAGCCTCAGAAGCATGTGACAACAAGTGGTGATTGATTATACATGCCTAGGATGGCTGGTTGTGTAGATGGCTCTGCTGGTCTTGGCTAGGGAGGCTCATTTAGAAATGTGGGTTATGTTCACTAATGATTGATCTTGGTTGACTATGGTTTGCATAAATGCGAAGACTCAGATATGCTTACAAGTGTCTCTCATTGTACAGCAGGTTATCAATGGTATGTTTTCTTGACAGAGATGCAAAAGAGAGGGTAGAAACATTAAGATCTCTTGAGAACTAGACTGAGAACTGACACATACCTATACTGCAGTCTACTAGCTAAAAAGCATGTGACAAGGCTGACTCAGAGCAAAGAGATGGGAAACCACAGCTGTCGTAAAGGATC
The DNA here is from genome assembly GCF_000299155.1 of Elephantulus edwardii. NCBI lineage: Eukaryota > Metazoa > Chordata > Mammalia > Macroscelidea > Macroscelididae > Elephantulus > Elephantulus edwardii. The sequence goes on from NW_006399865.1 coordinate 7,154,998, forward strand.
TTGGCACTGGAGACTAGTGAAGACCTAGGACTACTGATGCAATCAATCTACTAGATGTACATGCATGTGTGTGTGTGTGTGTGCGCACACACACACACACACACACACACAAGCCTTTAAAAAATTGCAGGCCAACATTAAGGTGTACATGACAAATAATAAATCATGCCATTAGGACCCATGGCAAAAAAAAGATAAAGAGGTTTAGGTAAAATCTGAAAAGTTCATAATTATTGGTATTGTACCAGTCCTCGTTCTCAATGGAAAATGTATAGGAATATGTCTGATTGCTGTGTCTGTGTCTGTATTCTTTAGTGTTCCCATGGAAGCAAATTGGTATTTACTTTTAGGTATTTGGCAATTGATAGATGGTGACAGATGAGATCACTCAGATCAGAGAGCAGTACTTTTCCTGTAAAAAGGCCAGAGAGTGAACATTTTAGGCTCCATGGACCAAATAGGGAGCTACAGCGGCCTAGTAGTAAGGAGCTATGTTGCCAACCCACAGACAACACGGTGTGAATCAACCAGCTACTCTATGGCAGAAAGATGGGCAGTCAACACCTGTGCAGTTTAATGACTCTGAAAACCCAGTGGAGGGTCAGCTCTGAGTAGGTTCCAACTCGACTGCACGTAATAACAACATCATGGACCATATAGGACTTATCATAACTTTATCACAACTATTCAGCTCTTTCTTTATATATACAGCACAATTAGTAATATGTTGTTGCTGTTCTTATGTGCCGGCGAGTCACCTGCAACTCATAGCGACCCTATGTACAACAGCCCTAAACTCTGCTCTGTCCTGTGCCAATCGCACCGTCTCTGACACTCCCATCCCAATTATCCCAGTCGCTGGATCAATCCACCTCATAGAGGGCCTTCCTCTCCTGCGCTGTCCCTCCACC
>NW_006399865.1:7156918-7158741 GCF_000299155.1 Elephantulus edwardii
TTTTTGGATAATCTTCAGTAGAATCTTGCTTGCATATGAAATCAGTGAGATTGTTCTGTAGTTAGAAAAATGAGAGAACACGGTTGTGGTCCAGTAGCATTGTCTGCTGTGAGAAAAATCTGAGACAGTACACCAGAAGGAATGAATAAAAACAGATTCATAGTGTAACAACAAAAGTGGGGGGGCCTTCCTGATTACTTGGACGTTTCTGCCTTATCATATGGGTGGTTTGAAGCTCCTGTGTTACCTTACTCTGCTTTAAGTGCTCTTGTAAAGCAATGCAATGTTCTCGCAGGCCGATGCTGGTCTCTTTGGGGCAAGTGAATTCAAGATGAATTCTAACATCTTATTATGAGAAATCAAAGATACATATTTTAAATATCTGGAGATGATTTCAAAGAAGCTAGCTTGAAAAGGTTCCTAAATTGAACATCAAGAAGTAAATAATGATTGTATTTATCTGGTACCAGTTGAGCCTATGGAAGGCCTAGTCCATGCTGATTCTCCATGGAAAGGCAAAACAGTCAATATGCAGTGAAGAGAATCATTCTCCTGTCTACTAATTTGAGGCTAAGGATGTGTATTCGCTTACTGGAAATGGAAGAGGGTGAGGATAAATCAGTCAAGTGATGAAGGAATATGGAGCAATTTGCTTAATGGATACAAACCTTTCCTTTCTTTGAATATTAAAAAAAAAAGGCTTTCTACTTCTTATGCAAGAAGTGCTTTAGAAGAACAACAACAAGCAGAAGCAATGAGCTGATTCTATGAAAAGCCCCAATCCTGGATCTGGAAAAGGGTTGGACAAAGCAAAGCCATACAGGCCGGAGGCGTAGCCTTGTCAGGGGAAATGCAGGGTTATAGGAAGCATCCAGAAACACCTGTTGTTTTCAACCAATTGCTACACACGAACATAGGATGAGTCCCTACAACAATCAAGAGAGAGAAGAGAGTACACCCCAGGACACCCACCAGTGGCTCCAATGGGTGTGTTTCTCCATCCTGACAAAAGGCTGCTCTGCATTATCACCAGCGTCTGTAGTGCAGTCACTCAGAGCTCACAATATGCTATCACACACACACGCCCTTAGGACATTTACTTACCTGAGCCTCAGGAGGTTATGACAATGGCTATGTAGGGCTGGTAGGAGGTGTTAGTTTATGTGAAGGGCTTAAACCCATAGCTGGCATCACAGAAGCACTCAATAAATTCAAACTTATAGATATAAATAAAGTTACAGGTTATCATGGAAAACACTGGGAGATCTAGGATTCTGACGGCTTCTTTCAGAACCATGCCATATTATTTCCTGTCTTGTATAGTTGTTACTGGGTTTCCAGACCCACTGACATAAGAAAAAGAGAAGAGAAAATCCTTAAATGATGTATCATCTTACTGTCTGGAACACCATGGCCCCTCTGGGAGGTCTGCATAGCTCCAATGAGTTTAATTACTGATGCTAGCCATAATTTATGTGAATTTCCTATCTCCGTGCCAAAGCCAGACCTTCCTCCTGGACTATAAATGAACATATTGCAATTAGAAATCTCATCCTCTGCAAATCAAGACAACTATGAGATATCATCTCGCCCCAGTAAGACCAGCAAAATTTAACAGAACAACAAACAACAAATGCTGGTGAGGTTGTAGAGAAACTGGAACCTTTATTCACTGTTGGTGGGAGTGTAAAATGGTGCAACCACTGTGGAAGGCTGTATGGCGCTTTCTCAAAGAGTTGCAAATAGAGATAGCATTTGACCCAGAAATGGCACTACTAGGAATATACCCCAAAGAGACCATAACTGACATTCAAACAGATATA
>NW_006399865.1:7159916-7226609 GCF_000299155.1 Elephantulus edwardii
TTTTTTTTTTTTTTTTTTAGCAATTCCTGAAGAAGATAAAATACTCTAGCTTTCAGTATGGATTACATTTCAACATAAAAGAAACAAAATTTTTACAACTGGACCAATACCATGATCAATGGGGAAAAGATTAGAGTTGTCAAATATTTCATTTTTTAAAAAATGAATCCACCATCAGCACTGATATTAGCAGTAATCAAAAATCAAATGACATATTGAATTAGGAAATTCTGCTGCCAAAGACTTTTTCAGAGTTAAAGACAAGGATGCCATTTTAAAGACTAAGGTGTGCATGATTCAAGCCATGGTACTTTCAGTTGACTCATATGTATGTGAATGTTGGACAATAAATAAGAAATCCTAAAGAAGAATTGATGCCTGTGAATTGTTGTCAAATTATATTGAATATACCATCGACTCCCAGAAGGACATACACATGTGTCTTGGAAAAGTGCAGCCAGAATGTTCCTTAAAAGCAAAAGTGGTAAGATTTCATCTCTGCATACTTTGGGCATGTTAACAGAAGGGACCAGTCCCTGAAGCATGCAGGTAAAGTAGGGGATCAATTAAAAAAAGGAAGACCTTTAATGAGACAGGTTGACACAGTGGCTGTAATAATGGGCTCAACCGCTGCAGGAATTGTGAAGACTGGTTAGTGTTTTGTTCTGTTGTATAAAGGGATGCTGTGAGTGGGAACTGACTTGAGGCTATTTGACAACAAAACCCAGATGCATTAACAGCTCACAAAATCTTCTGGCATCTATTCTGTCTTTCCCCTAACTGAAGGCCATTCTGAACGGGATTAAAAGCACCAGTGCCTCTGATCCGGACACTCCCTACTTTCTTGCCGCATCCATATCCCCACATCTGTCTCTTCTAAACAGCCTAGCCAAGCACCTGCTCTACCTCTGCATTCATCTTTCTTTTTTAAGGAGTCACCTATCTTCAGTCTATGTTGTAGAGTACAAGATAATAGGAGATTTGGGGGATCCTTGCCTCTTCAGCTGTGGGGCCATCCCAGGGGCCAAACAGGACAAGAGACTTTGAGACATAGCTACAAGCAGGGGAAAGACTTTCTCAGCTATCTGTGAGAGAAGGGCTGACTTGAGATCCCCCAACCCCTGCACACAAGCAGCTTGAGCTTGCAGCCCTGATCTGATGCCACTCCAGAGACAAAGGAAGAGGTTAAGCTGCAGGAGAAAAGGTGAGAGAGGTGCGGCTCTGAGTCCAAAGTGAGAATTCTATTGTTTGTTGGAAAATGGGACTGAGGCTTCCCTGGGGATACAGGTCCCTCCATTTGGTAATGATGGGCAAGGTCCAATTGCGATTAATTTGCGAATGATTATATGAAACAGTGTCAATAAAAATAGTATAAAATACCATGTATATGAAATTTGTAAGCAAATTTCTTTAACAGAAAAAAATTGAATGGAGTGGGAAGGGAGGAGGAGAGAGGAAAATGTGCAACAATGAATGAAACAAAATTAAACTTTTCTTTAAACTTTCATGAAAAGAAAATAAAAATTTTATTACTTAAAAAAAGAGATAGTAGGAGCTGCTCCTCAGTTACCCAGTGTTGCTTTATTCACAGCCAGCACAATGCATGGCACACTTCACCAAAGTTACCAAATATATTGCAAAAAATGATTAAAGTATAATTTAAGAAAGGACTTTCGAAAGCATATTAGTTAAGCACTTGATTGCTAACTGAAAAGTCTGATATTCAAACCTACCAGCTGCTCCAAGTGAAAAAGTTGTGGCCAATGCTTCCTTGGAAACCCTACGGACAGCTCCACTTTGTCTTACATGGTGGCTATGAGTCTGAATCAACTCAATTTCAATGGGATGGTTTTTGTTTGTTTGTTGGCTGCTTGGATAAGCTGTAGAAAAGCATATATTTGACTATAATATAAAGTAATTCACTTCCAACTCCATAATTTTCCTAATTATATATTCCCATAAAACCTGCCTTGATGCCATGTGATGAATGAATAAATGGTTTACTACCACAAAATTCCAAGTTCTTAATTTAGTTCCAAGTGAGCTATGTGTTCATATTTATTTATTCTTTTCCTTTTTTAAAAAAAGTAACACTTCTAACTCTGAAGGTTCTACTAACTTCAGGTTATAAATAATCTAATTGTTGTTTTCTCTAGGTTCAAAAAACTGTTTTTTAAAATGTACAATTTGACAAAACTTGTGAAGATAACCAACCTTTTCTCTTTACTTATTAGTGGGCAAAATTCACCCCAAGAGACATTCTTACATTGGATAAATTAGAATATAAATTAAAGATACGATCTGCTGAACATGTGGGAGAACAACTTTGTGAATGGCAGAATGATGATTTTTGTTTTAAACTGTTGTTATCTGCCTTCGAGTCAAGCACGACTCATAGCAGTCCTATGAACAAAAGGCCTGAAGCCTTTCTACAATTATCTATATTTATCACAGTTCATAGAGTTTCCAGAGGCATGTTATTTAGGAAGTGGATGCCACTCCTGCGTAAATCCCCGCAAAAATGCACTACCATCAAGTTAGAACTAACTCATAGCTGACCTTCCATTGGTTTTCTGAGCCTGTATATCACACAGGAGGAGATTGTGCACCTTTCTCCACCAGAGTTGCTGGTGCATTTAAAACTCCAAAGAGGCTTGGCCTTTGGGCTGGCAGTGCAATTCTCTAATGGACTAGGCCACGAGAGCTCTCTAGTTCATAGAAAAGTCACATTCAAGTGCTTTCTCAAACACTTCCTGTGGCAAACTTGCAGGGCCAGAATCCCTTCCCTTCATGCCTGCAAGGGCTTTGCCCATTTGTCATAGTACCAAGAACAGTGCATTGCATAACAACTAGTGACTGCCTAATAATTAATTATTTGCTGAATGAATGAGTGAAAAGATAAATGAATGAGTCATTTAACTTTTATCAGTTTCAAGCTGTTGCAAAAATAAGGCAATATAAAAAGTACTGGAAGAGGGAAAATGTATGCTTTCAAAGATTTGAAATCTTGAGAGCACTAGTATAAAACATCAACATCATTAATTTTTTGTGGATTTCCTCTAAAACCTACAACCAGAATTTCTGCTTTTACTGGATTGTGTATTTCACTGTATTTTGGGTTTTGTGTTCCATCATTGCAGCGAAGGATTCAAGGTTGTTTATGTATGTCATAAATTTGAGATCAGATACAGGATTACAAATACTGTCAGTAACACTCATAATTTACAGGCTGTTCTGGCAAATGAATGATCTAGAAACCATAGTTTGATATGAAATCATTTCAAAGATAAGGATGTTGTTGTTGTTGTTGTTGTTATGTGCTGTCGAGTTGCTTGCGACTCATAGCGACCCTATGTCCAACAGCCCTAAACTCCGCTCTGTCCTGTGCCAATCTCACTGTCTCTGACACTCCCATCCCAATTATCCCAGTCACTGAATCAATCCACCTCATAGAGGGCCTTCCTCTCCTGCGCTGTCCCTCCACCCTCCCAAGCATGATGTCCCTCTCCAAGGACCGGTCTCTCCTCACAACATGTCCAAAGTATGTTAGACAGAGCCTCAGAATCCTTGCCTCCAAGGAGCCACCCGGTTTAACCCTTTCCAGAACAAATCTGTTTGTTTTCCTAGCAGTCCACGGTATTCTTAATACTCTTCTCCAGTACCACAGCTCAAACATTCATAAAATTAATATGCATAAAACATATTACATTTTTCAAATTTCCATATACATTACCTTTTTTTAACTTTTGCAGCAACCTCTTCTATGTGTTGTGGTTGTTAGGTGTCATCTATGAACAACAGATCTGAATCTTGCCCTATCCTGTAACATTCTCAACATCTCTGATATGTTCAAACCTATTGCCATAGTTAATCTATCTCATTTAGGGTCTTCCTCTCTTTCTCTGATCCTCCACCTTTCCCCAGCATGATGTCTTTTTCCAAGGACTACCTTCACCTTCCTTTCCTCTACTGACCACCATGGTTGCACTCCTTCCAAGACACATGTTTGTTCTTTTTGGTAGTCCATGGGATAGTCAGCGCTGTTCTCCAACACCACAACTTAAAGGCATCAATACTTCTTCTGTCTGAAGCTGGGTGCCCACCTCTTGACACATCCTCGACACTCCCTAGGCCAGAAGAGGTGCTACTCATTAAGATGCTCATCTCTTTGGGCTTCCAGGTCAACTGATATCTGGAGCCTGAAGCTCTCAGAGTATTCCTCCCAGAATCTGCAGGCTGAGCCATTCCCGGCCTGCAATCATCTCCTCTGATGGGAAGGTACCCATTTCCTGATCTGGCAAAAATACCATCTCTATCCAGGAAGACTAGACTATGCTCCTTTGAGGTCAGCAAAAACTTTGCCGCAGGCTGGGTGCCACCTCGGGACACACCTCTACTTTATGGAGCTGGTATTACTATTTGCCATATAAGGTCACTGAGGTACGGAAAAAAGGGGGGAAATTACTCAAATTCACAATGCCTGTAACTGACAGAACTTGCCTTGAATCTGGATTTTTTTTTTCTACTCCCAGAGCCTTTGACAAGTCCTTTATACCATGTTGAGAAAGGATTTGGAATGGAAGAGTAAGATAGAAAGTGCAGACGCCTGGTAAATGCCTGTGAACATACACATATGACAGTGATGTGTTGGAATAAAAATGTGAACCTTGATTTCATTTTACTCTTAATGCCCTCATCTGGCTAGAAGATCAAATGAATTGAGGACTATGAAAAAAATCTCAGACGAAAGGGATTATATCATTGCCACAGTTCAGAGCTGGTCTCTGTAGCATATAAAAAAGAGGCAGAACTGTAGGGAGTGAAAAAAACCAACACAAAACAGCTCACTGTTTGAGGAGAAAAACAGCTTGGTTTACAGTTTTTTAGGAGCTCTTAGGGTTTTTTTTTTCAGGTTTTTTAAAAAAAATCATTTTATATTGGTTTGCTTACAAAATTCATAAACTTGTGTTTTACACTGTTCTGCATTCACATTGTTTCAAACAATCATACCCATTCATTATGTTTTATAAAATTAGTTACCATTGGACTATGCCCACTATTACCCTGTCTTTTCAGGTTCTCACCAGATTTTCCTATTTCCCTTACCTCCTCCCTCCACCCACCAAATTGTGAAATCCTGTGATTTTACCCCTCTTTTCCCACCTCTTCCCTTCTTGGATCCCCATACATGTTTTACTAGTTATCCTTGTAGTATTTGTCCTTATGAAACTTGAGTTAGTTCACTCAGTTGTGAAAATTGATATCCATTATCAGACCAGTAGCAGTCAACAACTAGAGCTTTATTCTCAAATTAGTTTTGATACCTTAAAGAATATTGATGACATTTTAGAGTAAAACAGCCTAACGGATCCAAAAGAATAGCTTTCTAAAAAAGACGATCCTTTAGCTTTATCAGGAGGCCAAAAATGAAATAAAAATGAGTTCTGCTATTAGACATAAAGATGCTAGTCATTTTTATTTATCCAACTGCTCAGCTGTATCTAGCATAAAGTAAAATAGAATGAAGCAGCACCATATAGCTAAGTGAGCTGAGTGTGTGAATAACAATGTCTTTGGGTTTACAATTTATTTTCCTTTCATATATTTTTTTTTAAACCACTGAAGTAGGTGAAGATAGTCTCTGGTGTTTCCCGCCCTCAAGTTGCTATCTCTGGCACAGGGCCACACAGTGTTTTTTTCTGTTGTACAGATCACTATGAGTCCAAATCAATTGAATGGCACCTAACAACAACAGCTAAGAACATGTCTAAGAAATTATCCTGTACTTTGAGACATGGTGGGGGGTAGTATACAAATGACTGAATACTTCTCCTGACTATCAGTTGTTGTTGCTGTTAGGTGCTGTCGACTCAAGTATTACCCATGCTGACCCTATGAAAACTAGACCTGAACCCTGTCTTATCCGGTGCCATCCTCACAATCTTGGACATATTTGAGCCCACTGCTGCAGTCACTGTGTCAGTCCATCTGGTTGAGACTCCTCCTCTCTTTTTCTGACCCTCTGCTTTTCCAAGCATGATGTCCCTCTTCAAGGAATAGTCTCAACTAGGTACATGCTCACAGTATGAAAGACAAAGTTTTGTCCTCTTTGCCTCTGAAGAGCACTCTGGCTGCACCTTCTTCAAGACATATCTGTTCTTTTTTCTTTTGTAAATTTTTTTATTTTTTAAAAGGCTTTTTAAAATTTTTTTGGATTTTTTTTAATAATAAATGTGTGTTCCGAGCCCAGAGCATACACTCCGCACTCTCTGCACTAACCGCCAGGGATAAGGGCGACATATCTGTTCTTTTGGCAGTCATTCTTTTCAAGTATCACAGCTCATTAACATCAAGTCTTCTCCTGTTATCTTTATTCATTTTCTAGCTCTCAGATGCATAGCAGTGACTGAAAGGGTGCTCTGGTGGCCTTGTGATAAGAAATTGCATTAGCAACCCAAACGTATGTGGTTCAGATCCACCAGCTGTCTATGATGAACAATCTCCTCCTGTGAAGTCAACTGCCCCTGCCAATCTTCTGTAGAGTCAACTATGGGTCGTTTCCAACTTGGTGATACACAACAACAACAACAACAACTGACTACAAATAGGATAATACAATAGCTGAAAACTTGAGCTATGTTCTAATATAGATCTGAGTTACAGTTATAGGTTCCTTGCTTACATGACCTTGAGCAAATTATTTAAAAGTCCCAGTATGGTATAGGAGCTTTGGTGGTGCAGTGATTAAACATTTGACTGGTAAGTGAAAAGCTAGCAGTTCTAACTCACCAATGCTACACAGGAGAAAGCTGTGACAGTCGGCTTCCATGAAGATCTACAGTCTTGAAGTCCTATTGGCAGGTCTACTCCTTAGAGTTACTGTGAGTTTATGGAACTGAAGCAGTGGCGGTGGGCTTGGAATGGATGCTACAAACAGTTAACGGCTCAAAATGTACGAAGTTGAAATCGACCCAGCGATGTCTTGGATTAAAGGTCTGGTGATCTGATTCTTAAATATGATAGTCTCAAAAACACTATACTCAAACCCAGCTCTACTGTGCAAAATGGAAGCGATTACTGTGCAACCACGTGTTGGAATGAAATCAGTAATTAAGTTGGTGCCAACTATTATGTTTTTTGAAGCCTATGTTTCTATAACTGTAAAAGGAAGTTCATGATCAAACCTCTTTTATAGTGTTGTTGTGAGAATTAAAATACGAAATACACAAAACCCATAACATAGTTTTGTTATTGTTATAAGGTGCGATCAAGTCAACTATGACTCATACTGACCCTACGAATAAAAGCTGAACCGTGTTCTATAACTATCACCATTCCTCCAGTTCATAGGGTTTTCAAAGACCTGTTATTTAAAAAGTGGATGCCAATCCTGCTTACAACTCTGTCTTAATCTGGGAGCTCTACCAAACCCTGTCCAATATGTGTAACCTTTATGGTATTTGGCACATCAGTAGCACAGCTCTCAGTACCACAGCAATCCCAAGTTATTTCAGTATCGACAACTGATAGACAAGTCCTATACCACTTAGAACAATGTTCTCTCCAAACACAACACCTTCCTGAGGGTCCAACTGACTTTTAAATACAAAGGCCCACCCACCAGGTCCTGATTAATTTAAACAAGAGGCTTCAGCCCACAGCTGATTGTTAACTAAATCCAAATAACCAATTTTACAGTAAACTGTTTATGAAATAAAAATGAGCAGTTTATACTCAACTCTTCAGGATTTGATGTCAGAGATGATGAGGATAGCAGAGGGTTCAGATCTGGTCTTAATAAGGTTGCTAAGAGTTGTACTCAACTCAGCAGTACCTAACAACAGCAAACATGATCACATGACTGGATGAGAACATGAAATACGATGTGTATAAACAACTCTTGAATAGATTTGGTCACTTTGGTCATCCCACGAGGTTTAATTTGAATAGATCTAGTTGCAAAGAGGGGAAATCTCACTCCCATCAAGGAAGTAGCAGCAGGAAAAATGCAGCTTGTGTCATTTAGAATCAAAGGTTCCTGAGACAGTCATACTGCACCTAAATAAGAATAGCAGTAGCCTCAGTGGAGGATCAGAGACCAAGTCATCAGAGCTGACTTAGAACTGCCTCGAAATGCTGCTCCTTGGAGCCAGAGCCAGGACTGAAGGGAAACACCATATTGGCAGGATTAAGAGAATTTGTAGCACTGAAGTAAGCTGCAAGGCTGAAGGGCCTGCAAGCATGCTATAGAAGAAATTTGAATCTTGTTGTCAACCTGAATTGTGATCTATTAACTTCACTAGTAAACCCTGTAAGTTTAAGAATGGCTCTGTGCGGTCTGTGTAGTGACTGAGACAGACCTGGGAGCCAGTAGCAGAGTAGTGCAACTGGTGTTGGAATTTGTACCAGTAGCTGTAGTAGGAGCAAAGAGACCATGTCTGAGCTTAGGCGAATTGGTTTCGTACTGTGGATGTTCCTGATGGGATCTGTTCTCCTCTGTGAAGTTACAGGTCAGATGTGGATGTCCACTCTGTTTGCACTAGGGAAAACAACAGAGAAGCCTAGGAAATTGGAATTCAGTTAAGGAGGAGGTTGGATCTCAATGAAAGTCTTGAATACTGGAGTAAGAAGTCTAGGCTTTCATATTAAGTGGACAGCTATTATTTGTGAGAATGGCTGTTATGATACAATGGGGGTGTTTATTTGTCATTATTATGAGAACATTAAAGGAACTATCGAGACCAGAACCCAAAAGAAACCTATCTGGGAAACTGTAAAACGTGGCTTGTATTGAAGATGAATCATGAGAAGTTAAACATATTGAACTTAAAACTGGGACTACCATTAGTTCAAAGACACTTCTACTAAGAAGATGATGTCACTGATCATGAATACTTTTTCTACTTTTATACTATGTTCTCAAGTAGTGAAGAAATAAAAATAACAACAGGGGAATATTGGCAACTCTAGTTAAGACAATAAATAGAAACTCACTACAGATCTTCAGTATCTAATAAAGTCATAAAAAATATTCCCCATAGTAATCGATTGATCATGAATTATTTACTTTTGCATTTCACACCAGAAAGAAGAACCACGGCTGCTCTGTGATTTCCCATACTCCTTGGCAGTCTGCCTGACATCTCCAGGAATATATGTATACGAGTTTAAAAAGCTAGGAGAGTAAAGATGTTCTGATCCAGAAATATTGGCCTGAGATTTTAATAGGTCTGCCACTGATCAGGTAGTGGTTTCAACATGATGTTGTCAAGTCAATTTCAACTCACAGCAATCCTACATGAGTCAGAATACAACGGTGCCCCACAGGATTTGGTCAGTTGTTGTGCTGCCAACCCAAAGTGATGGAAAACACCAAGTGTTTTAATCCACCAGCTGCTCCATTTTAGAAAGATGGACAGTTTCCTCCCATGTGATTTACTGACTCTGAAAACCCACTGGAGGGTCAGCTATGAGTTAGTTCTGATTCCTCAGCACCTTATAACAACAAGAAGAAGAATCTTATGGAAGTAGATTACTGGGTAGATTTCTAGAGTCAACCTCCCAGTTAGTAACTGAACCCATTTACTATTTCCAACAGCTAGGTGGCCAAGTGGGAAAGAATTGTGCCGTCAACTCAAAGGCACACAGTCCACATCCACCAGCTCTTCTGCAGGAGAGAGACGAGCAATCAATTCCCCTGTGATTTACTGCCTCTGAGAACATGATGGAGGGTCAGCTATGAGTTGGTCCCAATTGACAGTACACAACAACAATAATAATGGGGACTTTAAGTATTTCAGTATATGTAAATAACTAGACTTCTCTGAATAGTTAATGAAGCCTAGTGGTAAGAAGTTATGCTGCAATCCCAAAGGCACTCAGACGGAATCTACTAGGTGCTCTGTGGGATAAAGAGAGCCATTCTTCTCCCATGCAGTTTACTGCCTCTGAAAACCCTCCAGAGAGTGAGCTATGAGTCAGTTCCAACTTGACAGCACAGAGCAACAGCAATACAATCCTTACAAAGGAAGCTCTGGTGGCCTAACGGTAAGGAGTTGCACAGACAACCCAAAGGCTGTGGTTTCAACCCACCAGCTGCCCTGCGGGAGAAAGATGGGTAAACTCCCATGTGATTCACCGCCTCCGGAAACCCACTGGATGGTTAGTCATGAGTTAGTTCCAACTCAATGGGACATAATAACAACAGTAATGGCAAGTCTGATAAGGGACTTAGAACAACCTTGGGAACACTATGGGGCTTGTACTTTATCTTCTATAGCTGCCATTAGCTCAGATGACCTAATGGTAAGGAGTTGCTCTGCCAACTCAAAGGTAGGTGGTTTGAACCTGTCAACTGCTCTGCGGAAGACAGATGAGTAATCTCTTCCCCTGCCAGTTATCGCCTCTGAAAAACCACTGGTGCATTAGAGATGAGTTAGTGGCTATTAGAAGGTCAACTAGAGCTGGGTTCTGACTTGACTGCATCTAACAAGTTAGAACTGACTCAGTGGCCATGGGTTTAGTGGAAAGGTTGGCTCTTGGAACTCACGACCTGCTCTGTGAGCGAAAGGTGGGACAGACAGCTTCTGTAAAGATAAGAGCCTTGGATACTCTATGGGGCAGCTCTACTCTGTTGACAGGGGCTCCGTGAGTCTGAAGAGGATGTATATTATTAAAGAAATAGAAATGGAGGCTTGCTGGCATGATGGTTAGAGCTTACGCTTGTTCAAGGATAATGGATATTAGACATTAGCACATACTTCCTTAAATGTGTTCATTTAAACAGAAACTAATCAGGAAGAAGAAGAACAACTCTGTTGTTGTTGTTGTGTGCTGCTGAGTTGGAACTGATTCATAGCTGACTCTCCAGAAGGTTTTCAGAGGCAGTTTCATGGTAAGGGAGGAGACTTCCCATCTTTCCTCCAAGAAGCAACTACTGCATGCCTTTGGGATGACAGCACAACTCCTTAGCCACCAGATAAGCATAATGCAATTCCAAATCGAACACCTCATGCAAATACCATCTTGATTAACTGAACTCTTGTTCATCTTGTAGAGGTGGATAAAGCAAGCCTGTTTGCCCAGTTAATGTTCACCATGCAGGCTCTGAGGCTAAGAGCAACACAGCAGCTGTCTAATCTCACTCTACTGAGCTGAGTTTTCAGAAGACACACCCGCTGGACCTGCTCAGGGGGAGACCTTGCTTGCCCTTCTTCTAACTTTCTCCAACAGGCAAAGTCAGGGAAGGAATAGCAGGCCTCAATGGGACGTTCCAGGTCTCAAGTGAAGAAAAGTAATCAAATCATGGCTTCTTTTCTCCCCAAAGCTGGTACTGGTACACATAATTGTTACTGAGGCTACCGTCAGAGTTTCGAGTTTATTCATGACTCAGTCAAGCCTGTGGCTGGTTCTTTTGGCACAAATTCTATTTTGGGGTTTGGGTTTTTTATTTGTTTGTTTGTTTTTGTGGTTATTTGGGTGTGTTGTTTTTGTTTTTTGAGGGCTCTCCCTCCATTTTATTTTTGGAGATGGCTTCTGAAATTCATTTGAAAAAATGGGCAGGTTAAGTCCTTGCTGAACGTGCTAAAATGATGTGATTGGAGGCAAAAAAAGGTGAGGGCTCTTTGCCTTTGCACAGCTCAGTCATCACACAGATCACATACCTGCATGTTGAATGGGGAAACGACACTGATTTGATTCATAAGGCCCAGGCAGCAATTCTGGCTTGATCATCAATTATTTGTGAAGGCAAGAACATGTCATTTGACCATGTGGGGCAGCATTTGGAAACAGGATGTGCTTACTTATGTCTAAAATGATTGCCAAGTCTAATAGTCAACAATTCTTTGCACAATAAACTTTGCTTGCTAGTGACTTGGTTCTGTTTCTGGTTCAAGGTCATAAATATTTTTATAACCTTCCTGGCTGTACTTGGAGTCTAAATGGCTTCTAAGAGTGTTTTAAAGAAGTATAGAGATTGAGGATTATTTTCATGGAGCAGAATTTTTTTTTATTTAACGCTCTAATAACTTGCAGCTTCCCCCACCACTGAAAACTAATCTAGGGTGTTCTATGGAATTCTCTATCTCCAGGGGTTTTCTTATGAATTATGATTGGACAGTTCAGGACCCTCCAGGCTGATCCATGAACACACAACCAGGTAGGGTAGCAAATTATTTTCAGTGATATTCTCTGAGGCATCTACCTTTTACTGTCCAGAAAGCCTTCTAAATGCATAAGAATGGGACAACCCATTGTTGAAGATGCCATTTTTAAAAGTGCTTTGAGATGGAGTATTTTACATTTTACAGAATAAATGAATTTCTTATTTAATAGTTTAAACTCATTCTGTTTTGTGACATCATTGCAACCCTATCAATGTCATAATACTCTTTGGGTTCCTCATTTCCATTTGTCCTTCTTTCCTACACCCTACTTCCTTCTGAGCTATGTTTTCGGACAAATGCTGCCACTTTGGTCTGGTATGATTGACTGCATCAAGAAGCACATTCCCCCCTGATGTTACTATTTACTGTATAGGCCTGTGTATTGTTTGGCTGAAGGCTGATCCTGAGGCAGTGGGGTTCAGTTTCAGGTTTGAAGGGTGTCTATAAGCTACAGTCTTGGGGGATCCACCAGTCTCTATCACCCCAGTAAACAAATTTTAAATTTTAATCTAAACAGGGAAATCTCCTAGGGATCTTGTTAAAATTCAGGTTCTGATCAACAGATTGGATGGAATCCAGGACTCTTTATGGCTTAGAAGCTTCCAGGTAAGGCCAGTGTTGCTGGGCTCCAGACAGAAATAGCCAGGAACTAAAAGGCTGACATGTATTACAACTCCACATCAAGAAAACAAAGGTCCTCACCACAAGACCAACAGTCAACATTATGATAGATGGAGAAATTATTAAAGCTGTAAATGATTGAGTCTTGCTTGAATCAACAATCAACAACCTTGGTACCACCAGTCAGGAAATCAAGAGATGTACTACATTGGGCAATTCTGCTGTCACGGACGTCTCCAAATATGTAAGAGCTAGACAATGAATTAAGGTGACGGAAGAATTGGTGTCCTTGAGTTGTGGTGCTTGAAAAGAGTATTGAATATACCATGGACTTCCAAAAGAATGACCAGATACGTCTACAGAAAGTGTAGCCGGTGTGCTCCTTGAAGACAAAGATGGTGAAGCTTCCTCTCTCATACTTTGGACCTGTTACTAGGTAAGGCTCTTCTTTGGAAAGGAAGATCATGCTTGGAAAGGTGGAAGGTCAGCAAAAGAGAGGAAGACCCTCAACAAGATGAACTGACACAGGGCCTACAGCAATGGACTCTAGTGTGTCAGAGATGAAAAGGATGGCACAGGGGTCACCGTGAATCTGAATCAACTTGACTAGTACTAATAACAACCAGAAAGAACTCAGTAAAATATACCTAGATTTTGATTATAACTCACTTTGCCCATTTTAAAGATGGATAGGCTGTGCACTGCACCCCAAACAAGTACTGGGCTCCCATTTAGAAGGCTCTCGTTTCCAATGGCGCATCCAGCTCAGTGCTCTGGTGTCACAGTCCTTAGCTTGTTGTTGTGCTAACCAAATAGCACATCAATAGGAAGGTCTAGTGCAGCTTTAAATATGCATGCTTTTTCATCTTCATGTTTCTTTCAAGAGTTTTGACATTCACTTAAGTAATTACTGTCACTTTCAAACAGTGGCCCACAAGTTGTCCTCCCCAAATCCCCCTCCCCTCCTTGACGTTATTATTCATGCCTTTGTTCCATCTCAGCTCCTGGAAGCTGCTTTATCGGGTTTGCCAGGTGGATCCTACACATACCCGGAATTAATCTCCACGGTCCATCAGAGTGTAGCCAACTTCATTTAATCAAGGGAAGAAGCAGTGAGGGGGACAGTGACTCAGAGGCAAGATGGGAAGCCTGATGATCATTTTTACTTAAACCATCAGAAAAAAAAACCAAAAAAAAAAACAAAACCAACTCCCCAAAACCAAACAAAGCTATTTGCCACTTACATTCTTAGAGCTTGCAATGCCACAGTCTCAATGTGTTTCACTAAATTCATCGCAGAGAATTGTCTTCCAGGCAGATGGACTGACACATCAGCTTCCTATATCCTTTCTTTCCAGAGATTATCTGTGTTGCAAAATATTCAAACACAAATATCCTTTCCTTTTCTCGAGTGCATTAAGGCACTGAGTTGTGGGAGATGCTTGAAAGGAAAGTGAGGTAGTATGTGGCACTAATTGTGCTAAAAGTTCTAAGTATATTAATAATCTCGTAAGCCTATTTAATGTATTTAACACATAGCTAGTTAGGCTTGAATCTCATATAAATGGCTGATTTATTATTATTCAAGGGAAAAGTCATTTTCTGATTAAGAAGCAGTTGCTTTTTAATAACATTTCTTTCAGTTCTGCTATATGGAAATAAATCATCAAAGCTCTCTCAATAATGGCCACAAAGAGTTTGCACTCGCACAGTGCAAACTCAAAGTTAAATGACTTCAATTTTAAAAGGAAAGTTGAAGTAATTTGAAAGTCAATCAATTAGTCTTTACCAAGGTTAAGAACATTTGGGTGTTTGCATGCTATTGTATAAGGCACTGAGCTGTAGAACAGAAGAGTACTAGGCCAAATTGAAAATGTTCGTTTCTTTCTTCTCCTCCTTTCCTCCACGCCCCTGCCAATCCCCATGGGGGACATTGAGGCAGTAAGCAAATGCTTTCCACGTTAAGATTTTAGGTAGAGAAATCTGGAAGATATCAATTAACTGTCTTCAGGAGCTATTATTTTACTCCATCTGTTCTTGGTTTTAGTTGTCCTCAAATTGATTCCTCCTCATAGTGACCCCATGTGACAGAGCAGAACTGCCACACTGGGTTTTCTAGTCTGTCATCTGTGTGGCAGCAGAGAGCTAGGTCTTTCTCCAGCAGAGCTGCTGGGTGGATATTAACAGCCAACCTTTTCTGTAGTGCTGGTACAGATACAGTCAAGAAAATGCTATGGAGCAGTTTTCTTTGTAACATATAAGGTCACCATGAATCTCAATCTTTCTCTATCTGGATAGCAGGTGAATACTGGGGACAATTATGCTATTGTTGTTATGTGCCGTCAAGTTGCCTCTGACTCAAGGTGACCCAACATACAATAGCTCTGAAGGCTGCCCTGTCCTGAGCCAGTCTCACTGACTCTGATACACCTACCCCCATTGCCCTAGTCCCTGTATCAATCCATCTCATCTGGAGTCTTCTCTCCCGTGCTATGCTTCTACCCTTATGAGTATGATGTCCTTCTCCAAGGATTAGTTCTTCCTGGCCACATGCCTAAAGAATATGAAACAGAACTTCAAAATCCTGGCCTCCAAGGAGAAACTTGGTTTCACCCTAAAACAGACCTATTTGTTTTCTTGGTGGTTCATGGTATGTTCAAGACTCTTCTCTAGCACCACGACTCAAAGGCATTGATTCTTCTTCTATCATCCTTAGTCGTTCTCCAGCTCTCTGATGCACAGCCAGTAATTGCAAAGACCATGGACTGGATCATGTGCCCTTTAATCTCTAGACTGAAATCACTGCTTCTCAGTACTGTAGGAAGGTTCCAGACAGTAGATCAATCTAAGGGAAAGTTATATTGGAAAGAAAATCGTCTCTTGACCATACTGATGCTACTCATTGTCTCAGCTCCCTGTAGACATTAGGCCACTTTTTCAAAAGAAACTGAAGAGAAATTTTTGTGGGCAGCATTTTTTTAATGCAGTTCAATAATGTTTAGTCAAAGCATTCCCAAGCAAGAAGCTGTAAAACAGCTCCTACCTTCTTGTAAGTAGTGCAGGGAGGGAGGGGGGGGAGAGAGAGAGAGAGAGAGAGAGAGAGAGAGAGAGAGAGAGAGAGAGAGTGTGAGTGTGAGTGTGTGAGTATTTGCAATCAGAACTTCCAAATTCAGCCAGGCCTCCTCTGGAGATAGCAAGGCAGGCTTGTGACGTCAGCATGCATGCCTGTTAGAGAAAGAAGGCTCTCTGTGGGGTGTGCTGACGTCTTGTTGTGGAATGACTTCAGTGCTGATGCTCAGCCACCTCCCTTTGGGACACAAATCAATCCTGACACACATCTGCAGAGAGAAAAATAGCTGCTAGCTTCCCTCACTCGGGTACAGCATTTTTTGGCAGCCTTCAGGCCACTTCAGGTAAGGTCTGCCATCTGCATGGCTGTGAACATCACAGAGCAGAGAGAAAACATGGGGCTACTGCTCCAGCAGCCCTCTGCTTGGCTGCTTTCCATATATCTTTGAGAGACAACGTTCGGTGTCCTCCTTCCCACAGAACATCTCTGCACTTAAAATGCCCGAGACAGAACAGGCTCACCTCATTGTATGCAATGGGTGTAATAAAAAATTGTTGCTAGAGGATTAATCACTTTCCCCTTGGTCAGATTATCTCAAGAGGTCCTTTCTTTTTACTCCAAGGTGATCTCCATTTCACAGTTGCTCGTAGAACAATCATTTTTTGCCCCACTAGTCAGTGTAGTCAACAACCTGTAGAATCTATACAGTATCTCAGTGTCCTGAGGAAGCTTGCTATTTATAACCTGTCCACTTCTGTCAAGTTGACTCCAACTCATAGTGACCCTCCACCAGCTTTTCAAGGCTGTAAATCTTTATGGGAGGCAACTGCCCATCTTTCTCTCACAGAGCACCTGGTAGATTAGAACTGCCAACCTTTCTATTAGTATCATAACACATAAATAACACCTGATGCCACCAATGCATTTAATGCAACCCTGCAAGGGTTGAACCGACCACAGAGGTGTTCTCTCTCTATTCTCTGTGGCATCTCTGTGGTGAGCACACTAAGAGTGGAAAAATGAGGCTGGGAGAAAATTTACCTTTGAATCCACCAACTACTTCATAGGAGAAAGAGAATCTGCTCTCATGTGATAGATAGTCTCTGAAAACACACTGATAGGCCTTCTTTCTTTTAATCCCTCCTTAGCATAAAAAATGTTTTCTTTTATGTCAGAGAGAGAGAGAGAGTAGTGAAGAGAGTCAGGGAACCTAGCTGCTCCACTCCATGGACCAAGGAGGGCTCTAGACTTCAGGAGAGAGGACTGCAATCAGAAAACAACAAGCCTTCCACCCTGGAGATAAGAAAGGAAGGAACAGAAGCAGTTGCCTCACGCATCAGATCCGGCAAACTTTGCCAAGGACCAGAGAGAAAGGACCACAGGTAGAGTGAGTTTCCCTCCCCCTCCCTACTAGAATGTTGAGGTCCCCAAGCGAAGTAAGTCCTCCTGTGGGCCCAGGGACCTAAGAGAAATTCTGGCTGTCCTTCCCTTTTCTGGATCAGTGAGCTCTTCCCCAAAACGTAGTCAGACCAACGACCTGGTAGGGCCCCAGGCAACAAAAAACTATCACAGTAATGACACTCAAATTTCCTGACACAAAAGAGCCCATTGCAACAGTCACCGTGTCAATCCACCTGGATAAGGTTCTTCCTCTCCTTTGCTGACCTTCCACCTTTCCCAGCATCATATTCTTCTCCAAGGAATAGCCCTGCCTAACAGTATCCTGAAAGTATATGAAGTAAAGCCTCATCATTTTTGCCTCCAAAGACCATTCTGGCTGCACCCTCTCCAAGATATATCTATTTGTTCTCTTGGCTCTCCATGGTATGTTTTGTGCTCTTCTCCAATACCACAGATCAAAGGTGTCAATTCTTTTTTTTGGGGGGGTCATCTTTATTCATTGTCCAGCTCTCAGATGTATAACAAGTAACTGGAAAGACCATGGCCTGAATCAGATGCACCTTAGTCCTCAAACTGACATCATTACTCCTTGATAATTTGAAGTCCATAACTGCAGATTTCCCTAGTACAATGCATCTTATTTCTGACTGCTTCTACCAAGGGTTTTAATTTTGGATCCAAGTAAGATGAAGCTATGGACAGTTTCAATATCCTCTCCATCCATCATGATGCTGCCTATTGGACCAGTGATAAGAATCCTTGTTTTCTTGACACTGAGATGCAATCCATACCAAAGGCTGCACTCCTTGAACTTCTACAACACGTGCTTCAAGTCCTCCTCACTTTCAGCAAGCAAGGTTGTATCATCTACATAACGCAGGTTATTGATGAGTCTCCCTCCAATCCTGATGCCACATTCTTCATAGAGTCCAGCTCCTCAAATAATTTGTTCAGCATATAGATTAAATAGGTATGGAGAAAAAATGCAACCCTGATATCTGACAAGGAAACAAAACTTATAACATGGGTAAATGATAACTTCTTTAACAAAATGCTTCTGGAAAAACTTGATGTATAGAAAGCTGAAGGAGGATCCACATCTCACACCACACAGGAAAAACAATGCAAGGTAGAGAGAGACCTAGGGGTAAAGCCCAAACCCATAAAGATCATACATAAGAGACCAAATGGAATGAAACTTAGAAGGCCTAACCTATCATAGAAATAGTCTGACAAATACAGCCAGCAACACACAATCAAGAGAGTATAAAATTAATGAATGAGACCTTCTAAAGATTAAATCCCTGTGTGCATAAAAACTTTTACTAATAGGGTGAAAATAAAGTCTACTGACAGAGAATAAATATTTGGCAAGCCATCTCAGACAAGAGTCTCATAACAAAAGTTTACAAAATACTATTGGACCTGCACAAGAAAAGGACTAATAACCCAATTAATTATATGATGGGCAAAAACCATGGAGGAAAACATTCAAATGGTCAATAGACACATGAAGAAATGTTCAAAATCACTGGCAATCAGAGATATGTAAATCAAAACCTCAATGAGAGACCATCTCACCCCAGTAGCAGTGGCAAAGTTTAACAAGATAAAAAGCCATAAATGTTGGAGAAAATGTGGATAGATTGGAAATCTTGTATACTGTTTTTGGGATTGTACAATCACTCTGGAAGGCAACTGAGTATTTCCTGAAAAAGTTGAACATAGACATTCCATACTACCCAGCTATTCACTGCTTGGAATTTACCATGAGAAAATGAGGACTGAGGCACAAATGGATACTTGTACAGCAATGTTCATAGCAGTGTTATTCAACATCACAAAAACATGGAAATAGCCTAAATATCCAACAACCATCGGATGGATTGAGAAATTGTGGTCCATTTACAGGATGGACTATTATGCAGCACTCAGGACCAATGATTTTGGGGGGAAAAAAAACATAACTTGGAGAGATTGGAGAGCATTATGTTAATTGAATTAACTCAGTTTCATAAGGACAAATACTGCATGAGATCATTATTGTAAAAATAGAAGGACACACAGTAAAACATGTATGGGGCTCCAAGCATGGAAGGGTAAAAAGCAGAGGGATGAGGATGGGCAAGGGGTACATCACAGGGTTGCACAATTTGGTGGGTGGCGGGGGGGGGTGTGTGGGAGTGGTTAAGGAAAGGGGAAAGATGTGGTGGGGACCTGAAAAGACAGGGTAATGATAGGCATAGTCCAATGGTGATTAATTTTCTAAAACACACTCTATGTATAGAAATTTTGTATACACACCAATATAAAATGAAGAACCACAAAGTACATGAATGAAACAAAATGGATATGAATGATTATATGCAAAACAATAAAATAATTGTTAAAAAAGAAAGAAACCCCAGGTAGTGAAGATGTTCAGGTTTGCCATGCAAACCCTCAAATGTTTATTGCAAAGCAGTCATGACAAGGCAAGCAAGCAAGACCTCATTTGAGATTTTCACTTAGCATTAGAAAACCAGAATGAGAAACAAAAATCATATTTAAAAGTTTTTTAAAAAAGGATTAAGAGACTAAGAGTTATAGTAAAAATTGTCTTATTTTGAAAAAATCCTTCTTAATAACCTTTTAACTATCAAAAAATATCATGTAACCCTTAATCATAAGGCTCTAATTCTATTTGGAAACAGAATTTTGTATAAATGTTGTGTTAATAAAGCCATATCAGAGTAGGATGTGTATTAGGCCTAATCTCTGTTGGTTATAAAAAGAGCAGATTAGGCCCAGCCATGAGCACATAGTAAGAAAGACAGATACCATGTGAAGATCATCTCAGGCCACGGAATACCAAGGAATTGAGCAGCACTGGTAGTTACCTGGTCCAAGGAAGAAATTCTCACAGGCAGCTGAGAATCCGATTTAGATTCTTACATCTCAGAATTGTGAGAAAAGAAACTCTGGTTCTTAAAAGCCACTTGCTTATGGTGTTTGTATTACAGCAGTGTTAGGAAATTAAGACACACAGTGACAGGAGCTGTGCAAGAGAGAAAGTTCCACCCCTCAAATGCCGTTCAAGCCTCCTATCTCTGACATCTCATTTGCCAATTCAAGTCAGCAGCCAAACTCAGATCGAGGTCTGAGAAAGTACATCTCCCCACACACAGACGGGTGTGGGACTGAAGGATTTGAATAATCTAGCTAAGAAATTTGAGCAATAACTTAATAACTGGAAAATCTTAAAAATTCTTCAACCATATGAGCTTGTTAATTGCCAATATATCATGAAATTCTATTTCAGTGGAATAGCACAAATTAATAGGTGTGTTTTATGTTGCCTTAGGAATTCCTTTGCTTCATATGTATCCACGGAACTCTGGTGGTCTACTGCTAAGGAGCTGCGCTGCCAACCTAAAGTCATGCTGCTTGAATCCACCAAGTGCTCTGTGGGAGACAGATAAGCAGTCTCCTCCTGTGCAATTTACTGCCTGCTGGAGGATCAGCTATGAGAATATTACAACTTGATAGTACAAAGCAACATAGGTACCATATGTAAGATATGCTTTGTCCACATTTCATCAGTGACATGATCTCTAAGCATGTATGACCACCAGATCAATTTTATTTTGGCCTCTCTTTTGATGTCAGGTTACCATAAATGCAACCTGATCAAATATGCTCCCATTCCATACTTTCTAGTCTCAGAGACTGGTCCATTCAGATCTTTAAAAAGAAGCCTGCAACTTGTTCTTGGTCCTTTCTCTCTTCATCTCACTCCTTACAGTCAGTCAGTACTCATTTTCTATGGATTATACATCCTAAAGTTCTCACCTCTTAGATGAGAATGATTTTCATAGTCTAAGTCAGTGTTGTTTCTGTCCTAGTGGGCTCTATCAGTCTCCTAATAGGTAACCATGCTCTCTGCCTTGTTTCCATATTCGCTTCTTTAATTCAACAACGAATGGGTTTAAGCACAGCATGGCACCTAAAAACAACAACAGAACGGCTGAATCCAAGCAAATTTTTCCAAAATATAAACCTTATAATAATGTTCCTTCTGCTTTCCTGGCTAATCCAATTCACTTAGCAACTGGATAGCTGTATCCGAAATGGCTAGTTGTCCTCATTATCCATTCTCCTATCTGCCCTTAAGTCTGTATCTGCGGGTTTTTGGCACATGACTGACTCTTGTTCAAAACCGCTGGCCAGAAATGAGGAGTGAAATGTATCCATCCATGTATTTTGAAGATAAGGAGCATACCCTTTGAGCTCCTTCCTCTTCCTTATGGCTGGAAGAAAGCATGATGGTGGAAACCTGAGCAGCAGTTCAGATCATGGAATGTAAGTCACGGTTTGGAGATTCGGGGAAGAGATGGAAAGGCCTTGGTTCTCCAACACTGTAGATTGGTCTGAACAGCTTTGGATGATTTCTGCTTGGAACAGTACATGGAGCAGACCTTGTTTACTGATATTTTAGGAACTGTGTTAGAGTAAGTAGCTAAGCCTGTATTACTCTCTCCTACTTATCTTGATTGCTTTCTTGTCCACAACTTCACAACCTTATCTCTTAGCCTTTGCAGGTATGTCTGTCCACTTAAAGAGTTAACTGTCCACCTTTTCAATATTGAGCAAAAGTCTCCACATCTTGGATGCCTCCAGAATGCCACCCTGTTGTGTATTTTTTTTTAATAGAATGTCTGTCCCCTGGTTTCCTGCAGCATTCACGCTATTTGTTTATTCATCTATCAAAGCACTTAATGCTTTGTGCTAAAATGAGATTTGCTTGCCCACCGTTCTTGAACACACCTCTCTCTCAACTCTTCCATCTATTCTCATAGCCTGGATTCCTGTAGGGTAGGGTCAACTTTATCTCTTTATCCCCAGTACTTAACACCTAGTGAGTGAGGAGTAATTTCATGTTAAATAAGTAAACGAAAGAAGAATCCTGTGCACACTTGGTGAATGTGCATCTTCTCAGGATGTGTGTTTTTTTTTTGTGCCTCCTAGAAAGAAGCAATATAATTGAGTCCGAGTATTTGTTAAATTGTTCATTTTGGTTCTATCTAGATATCCTTAACGCATACCGACCGACACAGAATTCTAGTTGGGAAGTTGGTTCTTTATTTATTTATTCAGATGAAAGAAATGGAAAAATTCCCAGAGTGGAAAATTACTTAAATGGTAAGTGTTTTTCTAATTTAAAATAAAAATCTGTTGCCTGGCAATATCTCAGGTTTCTCTTGACTCCAGCAAGTGACTACATTCTTACACCTATTATATTTACGTCTGCTACCACTCTGATTTCTTTGAATTGCCTATTGAGATTTATAAAAAAAACCCGAGAAGTCTCTCACTGCTCCTGATCTGAAAATGTGTTTCTGTTTGAAAAGTCTTTGAGAATCTTTCTGAGCGGTGGCCATACATCTGTTCCTGCCCTACCTGTCATTTATGTGTCTTTCTACCTTTTCTGCCTTTTTCTCTCCCTGGTTTTAGCAGGTTTATTCCCTTTTTTAATTCCCAAATCCAGTGAGAAGGTCCTCTAGTTTATTCATTGCAAGAAGGAAAGTTCCAATACTAGAAGAATATAGGGCCCACGATTGTGACCTGACAGTTAGTGAAGTTTTAACTTTAACTCATCATGGGCTTCAGGTCTTTTGTGACCCCTGGAACACTCTTAGCCCCTGAAAGCTCCTTGGGGAGCTACTATCCCAGTTATACTGGCTACCATCTGGTAGGGACTGGTGTAGTTATGAAAATCTGAAGAAATGGGCCTCATCCCACCAATTCTGCCACTGGCATGCACTTGGGAAATATGCATCGCACAAAACTGTCTTAAAAATTCAGGATTTATTTGTGGGGGTTTTTTTAGTACTACTGAGTCAGAACTGACTCAAAATTGACTCTCTAGTTGACTTTCAGAAGCAGTAAATCACACAGGAAGAAACTGCCCATCTTTGTCCTTTGAACTCACTTGTGGGTTCAAGCCACATGCCTCTGGGCACAGCTCCTTAGCTTGTTTTGTAAATGCTCACTTTTCCTGTATTACCTCAAAATTTGTTCCCTTGATTTTAGCATGTCTTTCATTACTGAGACTATATGATATCAATAAAAAGTTCAAAGCAGAAAATAATTTAGCCATGAACAACTTAAGTGATAGCTAGGCTGCTGGGGGGGGGGAGGCCTAAACTGAAGATGCTTCAATGCATGTTTTCCAAAATGTGAACACATCCAAATACTCAAACTTAAAAGCATAGACAAACCCATGCAAAATGCAAATGCAGACACAAAGATGAATGCAGATGCATACACTTTGCTTGCTGAAAGTGAGGACCTTAAACACTTGCTGCAGAAGATTTAACACTATAGCTTCAATATGGATTACATATCATCATCAAGAAGACAAAAGTCCTCACCACTGGGACAATAGGCAGCATCATAGCATGACAGATGTAGAAAGGATTGAAGTTCTCAATGATTTCATCTTGCTTGGATCAATGACCAACACCCTTGGTATCAGCAGTCAGGCCATCAGGAGATGCATTACATTGGGCAAGTGTGCTGTCAGAGATCTCACCAAAATACAGATGAGCAGTGATGTCAGTCTGAAGACTAAGTGCACCTGATTCAGCCATGGTCTTTTCAATCGTTTGCTATGCGTCTGAGAGCTGGACAACGAATAAGGATGATACAGGAAGAACTGATGCCTTTGAGCTGAGATGGTGGAGAAGAGTACCGCACATTCCAGGCACTGCCAAAAGATCAAACAGATCTTGGAGAAAGTGCAATCAGAATGCTCCTTGGTGGCAAAGATGGTGTAACTTTGTCTCTCATTCTTTGGGCATGTTGCTAGGAAAAGCTATTCCTTGGAAGGGGACATCATGCTTGGAAAAGTGGAAGGTCAGCAATAGGGAGAAAGACCGTCGATGAGATGGATAGACACAGTGACCGCAGCAATGGGCTCAAGTTTGTCAGAGGTGATGAGAACGGTATAGGATAGGCCAAGGTTCAGGTCTGCTGTTCACAGGGTCACTATGAGTCATACTCGATGGCACCTAACAACAACAACAACAACAAAACATGAGGAGGTCAGTAGTTCACTCCAGGAACTCAGCATTAACAGCCTGCAGTATGCAGGGGACACAGCCCTGCTCGCTGAAAATGAACCTCTTACTAATGAAGATCAAAGATTCCATATAGAATGCACCTCAAAACAAGGAGGGGGGAGAATCCACACAACTTGACCAATAGGCAGCATCATGATAAATGGAGAAGATATTAAAGATGCCAAGGATTGTCTTTTACTTGGATCCACAATCGACATCCATGAAAGCAAAAGTCAAGGAATCAGACAATGTAATGCGCTAGGAAGATGCTGTCACAGACCTCTTAAAAGTGCTAAAAATCAAGGATGTTAAAGACTAAAGTGATCCTGCATAAAGACATGGTATTTTCAATTGCATGTGAAAGGTGAGCAGTGAATAAGAAAGATTCAAAAAGAACTGATGCTTTTGAATTGTGGGGTTGAAGAATATTGAATATATACCATGTACTGTTAAAAGAACGAGCGAATCTGTTTTAAGTGTAACTGGAGAGAGAGCTCCTCGGAGGTAAGGATGGTGATCTCGTATATTTTTAGACACGTTAGCAGGAAGGGCCAGTCTTTGGAAAAGGCTATCAAGCTGGGAACGGGGGGAAATCAGTCAAGGAGAGGAAGACACTTGATGAGATGGACTGTCACAGTGATGGCCACAGTGGACTTGAGTGAGCACAGTGGAGACTCTGAGGATGGTGCAGGAATGAGCAGGGGTGTTTGCAGTATTGTGCATATCTTGTTACTTTGAGTTGGAACCAATTTGATGACATCTAACACCAACAGTCTCAACAATATATTTGTGTTATGGAAAACATAGAGCATATAACTAAATAAAAACAATAAAATTTAAAGTATCCATAACCTCATATTATACATGTTGTTTCCTAAAATCATATTCCATGGTGTGAGTATATCATAATTAATTTACCGAGTCCCTTCTTGGTATAAAACTGTCTATATATCATTTCCTCCCTCATAAACATCATTATAGCAAATGTCCATGTTGCCATAGATTTCCAAAGTCCTATGACTCCCCTCCGGCCCCCTGGATAAATTGCTAGAAGTACATTTGCTGTATCACAGATACATACAGCACAAATGAAGTCTTTCCATGTACATTGCTAAATTGCCTTCTCTGGCTTTATTTTGATACTTACTGTTTTTCATTCTAAGCAATGTGCTTGCTCTGTCTTTTGTTCACCTCTAGGACTGAGGATGTGGAGTGTTCAGAGTCTTGACTGTGGGACCTACCGACTGTGGGAGCAGGACTGAGTCAGTGGTGGACACACACTGGGGGTTTATTACTGGAGATCATTGTTAGAAGCGCCTGAGACCACCCAATAAGCCATCATCATCACCTCTAGGGAGTTAGCCAGAGCCAGAGTTCCAAATCTCAACTCAGCTAGAAATAGTTGAAATGGCCCATCATTTGTTGTTCATTTTTGAGACACCTGGTCAAGTGCATAGCAATGACAGACTTCCAATATGTTCCTAAGAATCAGATTTGTTTACTGGAGAGCATTTCACAAATGATAATGCACTCACAATACATCCTGCATCTAAAACTAAAAACTAAACCTGTTGTCCTTGAGTTGATTCTGATTCATGGCAGAATAGACAAGTTTCATAGGATTTTCTTGGCTGTAGTCTTTATGGAAGGAAGGAGATGACCAGATTTTTCTTCTGCAGTATCATTGGATGAGTTTGAACCACCAGCCTTAAGTAATCCAACACAATCTGTGTTCTACCCAAAGACATGCTACATGTTGTTGTTGTTATTGCTATTTACCATGGAACCTGATACATGACATATTGAAATGTTGCTCAACCCTGAGCTACTCTCACAATCTCTGCTGTGCTTAAGCCCATTGCTGCAGCCACTGTATCAAACATTGAGGGACTACATCTTTCCCTTATTTCCCACCACTGCTGTTAGATGTCATTGAGTCTAGAATGACTTTAAAGCTGATGCTGTGAACAACAGACCTGACCCCTGACCTATCTTGCGCCATCCTCATCATCTCTAACACACTTGAGCCCAGTGCTGCAGTCACTGGGTCAATCTATCTCATTGAGGGTCGTCTTCTCTTTTGTTGGCCACCTCCTTTTCAAGCAGGACATCCCTTTTCAAGGAATAGCTTCTCCTAGCTACATGACCAAAGTATGAGAGATGAAGCTCCAGCATCCTTGCCTCTAAGGAGCACACTGGTTGCGCTTTCTCCAAGACCTATCTGTTTGTTCTTTTCGAAGTCCATGGGATATTCAGTACTTTCTCCAACATCATAACTCAAAGGCATCAATTCTGCTTCTGTCATCCTTACTCATTGTCCAGCTCTCAGATGCATAGCACATGACTGAAAACGAGCATGGCCTGAATGAGGCACATTATAGTCTTTAAACTGCTATCACTGCTCTTCAGCAATTTAGAGAGGTACCTAACAGTAAACTTCCCCAATAGAATATGTTTTGTCATTTCTTGACCGCTGGTATGAAGTATGTTGATGGTGGATCCAAATAAGATGAAATAATTGGCAATTTTGGTCTTTTCTCCATCTATGATGATGCTGACTCAGTGATGAGAATTTCTGTGTTCCTTATATTGAGATGTAACCCAATAGGCTGTAGTTCTTGATCTTTTGCAGCGAGCATTTCAAGTTCTCTTCACTTTCAGCAGGCAAGATTGTATTACCTGCGTAACACAGGTTGTTGATGTATCTTCTTCTGATCCTGATGCTACATTCCTCTTCACAGAATACAGTTCCTCAAATTATTTGCTCAGCATACAGACTGAGTAGGTACAGAGAAAGGATACACCCCTGACACACACCTTTCTTGATTGTAAACCATGTTTACTCCCTTGCTCTGTTTAGATAACCTCTTTTTGGTGTCTAGGTCTAGGTCTCGTATGAACATCATCAAGTGTTCTGGAATTCCACTTCTTAATGTTAGCCATAGTTTGTTATGATCCACATAGTCAAATGCCTGTGCATAGTCAACACAACACAAATAGTTATTCTTCTGGTATTCTCTGCATTCAGCCTGGATCCATCTGATAGCAGCAATGGTATCACTAATGCCATGGCATCTTCTAAACCCTACTTGAACTTCTGGCAGTTCAATGTCAATGCACTGTTCTAGCTATTTAGACAATGATAAAAATACATCATTAAGGGTGGAGAAATTGTTGTTAAAGTGCTGTACATATTTAGTAAGCATATCACCAAATCTACTATGAATAACAGTTCTGAACCTTGTCTTACCCTGTACTGTCCTTATCAACCCTGACAGTCTTGAGCCCATTGTTACAGTCACTGTGTTAATCCATCTAGTTGAAGGTCTTCCTCTCTTTTGCTGACCCTTCAACTTTCCAAGAATGATGTCCTTGGCCCCTCCCAACAACAAGTCCAGAATATGTGAGACTGAGTTTTGCCATTCTTGCCTCCAACAAGCAGCTGATTTCACTTTCTCTAGGACAGGCCTATTTGTTCTCTTGGCAGTCCATGGATATTCAGTACTCTTCTCCAGCACCACAAGTCTTGTTGGATCAACTGCTCTTGCATCATCCGTAGTCACTGCTCAACTTTCTGATGCATAATAAGTAATTTAAAACACCATGGTTTGGATCTAGCGCACCCTAGTCTCCAGACTGACATAATTTCTCTTCAGCACTCTGGAGAGGTCTCTGACACTCCTGGTACCAGCAGTTAAGCAATTAAAAGATGAACTGCAGAAAATCTACTGTCAGGTAATGGTGAGTAACCTATAAATATGCACTGTTGTTCATCCTGTTCTGACTCATAGAGACTCTGTAGGAGGGAGAAGAAACGTCTAAAAGGGTTTTCCAGGCCGTTCACCTTTAGGAAGTAGATCGACAAATCTATTTCCTGAAGAGTAGCTGCAGGTTTTGAAACACTAACCTTTTGTTTAGCAGACAATTGCTTTAACCATCAAACTCTCAGGAATCCTTAAAAAAGATAGGACAGTTATGAAGATACATGAAAGGGCATAAATTATCATCATGGCTATCTCTAGACTAGCATTGTTGCTTCTCAGTACTCTGGAAAGGTCTCCGACAGCAAATTCACCTAATATAGTTATCTTTTGATTTCCTGACTGCTGGTGCCAAGGGTGTTGATTGTGGAGCCAAGCAAACTGTAACTGTTAAGAACCTCAATCTCTTTTTCTTCCATCATGGTGCTGCCAGTTGGCCCAGTGGTGAGAATCTTTATCTCCTTGATGGATGTTGAGCTTCAATCCATATTAAAACTATAGTCCTTCACCTTCTGCAGCAAGCACTTCAGGTCATCCTCCGTTTCAGTAAGCAAGGCTGTATCATTTGCATACAACACACATTTATTATCTCATTGTTTCTGTTGGGCAAAACTTTTGAAGGCCCTTATCAAGGTTCCATTGAGTAGGGTCTCCTTTCTAGCTCACTGTGGTTGCTGGCAGGATTCAGGTCTGTGTATACTGTTGACTTAGAGGCTCTGGCATAAACTATATCCCAATAGCACAGGGGGCTTCATCAGCACAAGCACCCACAAGGGCAAGAGGGAAAAGTGAATTGAGTCAGAAGTGGACTGCCTTTTGTAAATCAACCAAGGAACTGATAATCTCATCATTTTTGTTGCATTCTATTTGTTAGAAGACGACGAAGCAGTGGTCCAGCCTGTATTCAAAGAGAGGATTACACATGAGTATGAATACCAGAAGGTAGGAGTTATCAAGGCATCTTAGAAGTTTCCCTACATAGAACTCATGCAGGGGGCAGTTATTTATCTCTTTGTCTGCCTATCTATAATGGATCTCTATCAAGATTCTAAGCTAAATACCTTGAGAAGTATCTACAGCTTAGAGGAGGTTTTCTCATCCTTTATCTCTCCAACTATATTTATATGTCAAATAGAAACTGATTATTTTTTCCTCTAAACATCTCCTTATCCTTCGGCCTCTATGTACAACACCTTGTTTAGTGTCAGATTGAGAAGGATTTATCATCAGACAAGTGCTAAATGCAAGGAACACACGAGGCCTGCAAAGATATTAAGTTCATTCATCCATATGCTTATTCAACCAGCATTCTTTGCAAAGAAAGGCAGAAATAGAAGCATGAATATGAACATGACACTAAATGTTTGCTGAATTAAAGTCACTAAAAGAGGTACAGGGTCTGGGCACACAGAAAAAGCAACACTTGTCTCAGGAAAGAGGAAAGATTGTTGTACAAGTCTTTTCTCAACAGTGTCTTGAGTTGTCCTTGACTCATAGCGACCCTCTGAACGACAGATTGGAACTTTGCCCTATCTTGTGCCATCCTCACATCTCTGGCATGTTCCAGCTCATTTCTAGAGTTGCTGTTACAGTCACAGTCCTTGGAAAAAGACATCATGCTGGGAAAGGTGGAGGATCAGAGAAAGAAAGAAAGAAAGACCTTCAACAAGGTGGGCTGGCACAGTGACTGTATAGAGAGTTAAGGCCTAGAAATCTGTATTTTTTTAACAAGTTTTCCAGGGAATTCTGAGAACAACTGATGCAGAAAACCCTTGCTTTCCTACTTATCTGTCATTTTTCCAGTCCTGGAGTTTGTTTAAATCCTGAGTGGCTCAGTTCATACTCCACTGCAAATCTGAAGGTTTGCATTTCAAATCCACCGAGGCAGTGATAGAAGAAAGGCCTGGTGATCTTCTTCCACAGAAACGGAAGTAATGAAAATCCTATGGATCAGTTCTACTCTGTAACTCATAGGGTCACCATAAGTCAGAATCAACAGCAATGGGTGTACTCTATATAATTTTGAAGATGGTTAGGATCTAAATTCCAAGGTGAGTGTAGCCCCAAAGTGCTCAAGATATCATGACCTTGAGCTCATTCTTTCTCTCCTTGTCCTTTAGCTCCCTGTCACTTCTCCATCTCTCTTCCTTCTACCTTCTACGGACCTTATCCTACTCCTGCACAGGCATGCTTATCCTGCTCTTGAAATCACTATGAATTTAAATTCAAGAAGCTTCCTATCTCAGGATGGAGACAGATACATGCAAAACCCAAGCATGGTCAGAATGGCAAGTCCTAGTAATGATCAACGTAGAGATAAATGTTGACAGCGTCCAGGGAACAGATTATTTTGTTCCAGCTGGGAGGATTGGAGAAGGTGTTACAGAAGAGATAGCACTTGATCTGAGCTTTTGGGGATGAGAAGCATTTTAATAGACTGAGAAGTGAGGGAATTAGTGTTTTGACACATACCTGAAGTGATGTGAAGAATTGTGTGCTTAGCAGTAAAACTCTTCCCATACAGTCATTGGAGTTATAGCTTCTTCCAACTTGTAGCGTTATCTGCTTAAACCTGAATTCTTCCTAATCTGCCCCAGTCCCTTTTATAAAAGCCAGAGTTTTAAAAGCCCAGATTTTCCTGTATTTTCTCATCTTGGAGATATTCTAAATTCACCCTTGCACAGGAATAGCATCTTACAAACGAGTTAGAGCAGGGGCATTCATAGCTGGTGGAGACAGTTTAAGAGTTAATAGCCTGGACAAGATCGTATGAAAGCAATTTCACTTTGGCTTTACTCCAGCAAGTCATCATAGCAGGTTTATAATCTCCTGGATCTCAGCGATGAGTTGAGGGATTTGATTGGGAGAGAAGAAAAAGTGTGGGATATTAAGTGAAAAAAGTTAAATTTCCAAAAGAAAGTAAATGATCCAGGGGTAAAAAGTGAGCTCTGCCTATCTGGGATCATTTTTATTATTTATTTGTGTGTGTTTTCTTTGTTTGTTTTCAGAATTATAATGCCTTCCTGGATTATGGTGACTCAAGAGGAGAAAAGTTTGCCCCTCTGAGGACTTATGGTTGTCAAAATCTGAAGACATTTTTGCTTGTCACAATAAGTGTTTTACACTGGCTTGTAGCAGGGAGGAGTCAAGGATGTAGCTAAATATCCTATAATACACCTGACACTCCTCCCTTCAGTACCAAAGAGTTATCCAGTCCAGAATATTAATACTGCTGAGATTAAGAAGCCCTAGATTAAAGGCATATTAACAAGGATGAGTAAGAAGGAGAAGGGAGGGGGAAAAAACAAACCCCCAACCCAACCAACCAAACTATATTCCAACAAACAATAAAGCACACATAAAAAAGAGGGGTTGGAATGTGTGTCACACATTGCATATGAATTTTGTATGCAAACCAATATAAAAGAAAAAGAATTTTTTTAAAAAGGGAATTGGATACTGATCTAATAGTCTAAAATATAATCAACCAAATGCTGGCAAGAATGCAAAGAAAATGAATCAAAACTCTCATACACTATGTGTGGGAATGTAAAATGGTACAACCACTGAAAAAAAACAGGTTAGCTGTTTCTTATGAAACTAAACATACATGGTCTAGTAATTGCTTTCTTGGATACTAGTTAAAGGGTAGGCTCTTTCTGTATTGTTTCTTAAAATGGCATTACAATGATATAAAAAGGAAAAAACTCTAGAAATTAATGGAAATTGAAAGAATTTGTTCGCATTTATATTCAAGTCTTGTAAATAAACTTGTTGTTGTTGTTATGTGCCGTTGAGTCGTTTCCGACTCATAGCGACCCTATGCACAACAGCCCTAAACCCTGCTCTATCCTGCGCCAACCGCACCGCCTCTGACACACCCATCCTGATTACCCCAGTCACTGAATCAATCCACCTCATAGAGGGTCTTCCCCTCCTGCACTGTCCCTCCACCCTCCCAAGCATGATGTCCCTCTCCAAGGACCCGTAAATAAACTAGTAGAAAAAAATTCATTGACTTCAGCCTCATGGCAGTGGTGGGGGAAGCTGCGTGGGGAGACTGGAGGCGTGCTGAGCCCCCGTGAAACGGGCCATCTCCACAGCCCGCAGTTTATCTATACCTGAACAATTAAACAGTTGACTACTAGTCTTCAATATGGATTGAGGCTCAACATCAAGAAGACAAAGATTCTCGAAAACCATGGGTGAGTCTCAGCACCCTTGGCTGCTGAGCCTGCACAACCACAGCCATGCGGAGCTGCCACAGCCCCACAAAGCTGCCGCAGCTGGAGCCCAGAGGTCCCCTCAGCTAGACTTCCAGCAAAACAAAACAAAACAAACAAACAAAAAAAAGCCCTGAACCAGATTGTTTTACAAGTGAATATTATCAAACATTCGGAGAACTATCATAACTTCTACATAAAGTATTTCAGAAAATAGAAAAAGATGAAATTCTCCCTGACTCATTTTATAAAGCAAACATCCTTGATACCAAAGCCAGGTAAAGACACCAAAAAATAGAAAACTATAGGCCATAAACATAGATGCAAAAATAGTAGCCAACAGAATCCAATGATACATATAAAAATAATTCACCATGACCAAGTGGGATTCATAACAGGTATGCAAGGATGGTTCAACATAAGAAAAACAGTCAGTGTAATTCATCACATTAAAAGCAAAGAACAAGAACCACATGATCCTATCAACTGAAGCAGAAAGGCCTTGGACAAAAATCCAACACCCTTTCCTTATTAAGACACTCAACAAAACAGGAATAGAAGGGAATTTCTTCAACATAGTAAAAAGAATATATGCAAACCCTAGAGCCAACATTGTTCTCAATGGAGAGAGATTAAAGGCATTCCTTTTGAGAACAGAAACTCAGCAAGGATACCCACTATCACCTCTCCTAGTCAATATTGTATTAGAAGTCTTAGCAATAGCAGTAAGACAAGAGAAGGAAGTAAGAGGTATGCAAATTGTCAAAGAGGAGGTAAAATCATCTCTATATGCAGATGATATGACAGTATACTTATAAAATACTAAAGACTCAGCAAGAAAACTACTGGACATAGTTGACCAATTCAACAAGGTGGCAGGATACAAGATCAACATAGAAAAAGCAATTGGATTTCTCTACTGTAACAAAGAGAATACAGAACTGGAGCCAAGAAAAACAATACCCATTACAATAGCTAATCTTAAGATTAAATACTTGGGAGTAAATCTCACTAGAAACATAAAGGATCTACCCAAAGAAAATTACAAAACATTACTACAAGAAACAAAAAGAGACCTGGAGAAATGGAAGAATAGGCACTGCTCATGGATAAGACTTCGTATTGAAAAAAATTACAATCCTACCAAAGGCAATCTACATGCTCAACGCAATCTCAATACAAATACCAAATCAAGTCTTCAACGAGATGGAAAAGGCAATCTCCAATTTCATTTGGAATGGAAAGAGGCCCTGAATAAGGAAAGCACTCCTTAAAAAGAGAAACATCTCACTCCCTGATTTCAAATCCTACTACACTGCCGCGTTGGTCAAGACAGTGTGGTACTGGTACAATGACAGACACATAGATCAACAGAATAGAATTGAGAACTCAGAAATCAACCCATCTACCTATGGTCACTTGATTTGTGACAAGGAGATGAAATAAGTGGGGAAATGACAGCCTTTTTAACAAATGGTATTGGCAAAATTGGAAAACCATCTGGAGAAAATTCAAACAAGACCCACATCTCACACAAAACCAACTCAAAGTAGATGAAGGACCTAGGTCTAAAACCAAGGACTATAAACTTCATTAGAGAAAAGCTTAAAAAAACACTAGAAACACTAATACACAACATGAACAGTTTTCCAAGTATCCTGAAAAAAACCTACAAACATGAGAGGATAAAAAAGATTAATGGGACTTTCTTAGAATCAAATCTCTATGCACATCCAAAAAAAGGGAAGCCACAGATTGGGAAAAAATATTTGGTAAGACATGTATGATAAGGGACTTATATCTAGACTTTACAGAATACTTGAGCACCACTACAAGACACAGGTAAACAATTCAACTGCAAAATGGACACAGGGTATGAACAGACACTTCACCAAGGAAAACATTCAGATGGCGAACAAACACATGAAGAAATGCTCAAAATCGCTAGCTCTAAGAGAGATCCAAATCAAAACACCTATGAGATATCATCTCACCCCAGTAAGATTAGCAAAATTCAACAGAGCAGCAACAACAAATGCTGGCAAGGTTGTGACGAAACTGGAACCCTTATTCTCTGTTGGTGGGAATGTAAAATGGTGCAACCACTATGGAAGACAGTATGATGCTTTCTCAAAAAGTTGGAAATGGAAATGCCATTTGACCCAGCAACTCCTCTACTGAGGAGAATATACCCTAAAGAAATCAGGACTGCCACCCAAGCAGATATAGGCACATCCATGTTTACTGCTGCCTTTGTTCACAGTAGCAAAGAGATGGAGATGATCCAAGTGACCATCAACAAACGCATGGATAGAGAAGGCCTGGAATATTCACACAATGGAGTATTATGCCACACTGAAAAACAAAGAACTCATGAACTGTTATCCAAAATGGGTGACCATGGAGGGCATTATGCTGAGTGAAATATCTCAGTCACAAAAGGACAAATACTACATAGTGCCACTGTTGTAAAACGGGACTGACATAGGGGTTGGGAGGGAGACTGAGAAAGATGGGATAAAATATGTATATTGAAACAGATGAGAGAGAGAACCGTTTAAAAGGAATATATGATTAGGTTATTTTTGGCATGACAAGAGTCCAGAATAAGACCTGCATAGTAAAGTGGTCTGGCAGGGGGTGGTGGGCGGGTGCTGTACAACAATGAACTAATTTTGTTTAAAAAAAAAAAAAGAAAAAACAAACTTGGGGGAGGAAGGGAGACAGGGAGGAAAATGTGCAACCGTGAATGAATGGAAATCCAAGTTCTTTATAAGCTTTCATTAAAATCTCAATTTTAAAAAAGATATTGTTCTCGTGTTTTTAAATAATATTCAGAGATGTTTTACTTTCATATGATAACAAAGATATCATTTGTTAATTTCCAAATGTTGTTGTATCACATTTTAAAAAAGAAGGAACAATTATGGATAACTACCAGTTGATTGGCCAAGTAACTGTCTTCCAAATTTCTTGACATGGACTACTGAGCATGTGTAGGACTGCGTCTGTTTTTTTAAACATGTCAACTGGTATTCTATAAGTTCCTGGTGTCTTGTGTTTTGTCAATGCCTTCAGTGTAACTTGAACTTCTTCTTCCATTACCATTGGTTCTTAATCATATACTACTTTCTAAAACAGTTCTGTGTTGATCTGTTAGTTTTGGTACAGTGATCCTGTATATTCCTTCCATCTTCTTTTGATGTTTCCTGCACCATTCAAGATTTTTCCCATACAATTCTTTAGTATTATAATTTGAGGATTGTGTTTAATTAAATAAAGATGATTATTACATAAAATTTCCCTATGGGAAAGTTCTCTTCTGTCCTCTAGAGCCCCTATGAGTTGGAATAGACTCAGTGTCAATGGTGTTTTTTTTTGAGAAATCTATTTTGATGGCTTTTTTTTTTTTTGGTCCATCTATCTCCCTAATATAAGCTGAAAAGATGGTTAGGATTACATACTAGTAAACCTAATGGTTTACTAGTTCAAACATTCCTCTAGGTTGTATAGCCCTGGTGTGTCCACTTGCCATACAGCGGTAACTTGTGCTTGCTGTGAGGGTGAACACTGTGACACTGATGTGTCAAATGTGTTAATGGTTGGTTACCCAATGAGGACAGAGTGTGGGGTGGAGCTCCCCAATTAAAACAAGCTTGGAAGGAGGGGTGGCATCCGCTTCCGTAATGGCTTGCCTCCAGAAACCCTATGAACCTGGAGAGAAGATGAAAGGCACACAAGCATGAGGACTCTCCTTCATAGGGTCACTATGAGTCACTTGCAACTTGATGGCACTTAACAACAACTACGAATATAATGGAAATAAGATATTAGTGTCCTTATTTTGAAAAAGAGTCCGGGGAATGCCACTGTTGTTGTTGTTATGTGCCATTGAGTCACCTGTGACTTATAGCGAACCTATGTACAACAGCTCTAAACTCTGCCCTATCCTGTGCCAATCACACTGTCTTTGACACACCTACCATCATTACCCTGGTCACTGAGTCAATCCATCTCATCTAGGGTCTTCCTCTCCTGCGCTGTCCCTCCACCTTTCCAAGCATGAAGGGTCTCTCCAAGGACTTGTCCGTCCTTGCAACAGGTCCAATGTATGTCAGACAAAGCTTCAGAATCCTTGCCTCCAAGGAGAAGCCTGGCTTCACCCTCTCCAGGACAAACCTGTTTGTTTTCTTAGCAATCCACGGTATATTCCATACTCTTTTCAAACACCACAGCCCAACGGCATCAATTCTCCTATCCAGCTCTCTGAGGCATAGCAAGTGATTGCAAAGACCATGGCATGTATCAGGCACACCTTAGTCTCCAGACTGACATCGTTGCTCTTCAGCACTTTAGGGAGGTCTCTAACCACAGACTTTCCCATCGCAGTACTTCTTTTCATTTCCTGACTGCTGGTATCAAGAGTGTTGAAGAACTAAGAATATGAAACACAACTCAGCTAAATCATGTTTAACTCTCTCTATGCCTACATAGTCTCCATCTACTTTAAGAGTGAGCATAATAAATATTGATCCCTTTACCTCACAGGGATCTTTTTGAGGTGTAATGAGCTGCTTGTGTAAAGCTCCTTAGAGAAGCTACTACTAAGATACAACACTTTAAAATGTATGGGAAAAAGAAATCAATCGTGAACTTATCAAATAAGATTAGTACATAGTCACGCACACCACCTCTTAGTATCCTGAGGAAAATAACTTCTTTTCCCTTTTTTTTTTTTTTTTTTCAATCACGGAAGCGCTTCATTCCCTTTCCCCCATTAGTCCCAAGAAGATAGCTGCAGGGAAATCACAGGGTGGAAATGCTGGATAGACTAAAGCCAGAGACTGATTACATGTCTGCTGTGCATGCTAATACCTAGCCCAGGATGATTCCATATGGGGAGACAAGAAGGCTGTATTTATTCCATCCACACCCCTCTACAGCTCTGGTTGGTGCTGGACGGCACCACTCAGCCTAAGCTGTGAGATACCAAAGCGAAAGAAGGCTGCCTGGAGCTCACTTTAGATCAAAGACAAATTGACAGACTTAGGCAGGTGGGCTAGATTTTTATGTTCCTTCTTTCATGTTTCAGGGGGTTTTCATATTTGTTTCTACTTTACAAAATTAAAACCTCAGAATATATATTTTATATTCTGTTATCTTTTTAGAAAGAGAAAAGAAGGCTTGGATTCAGAAAGGCTGGGCACATAAGGTCACCTCCTCCTGGAAAGACTTGGAGCCTCAGAAACTCAATGGAAGGTCACCATGAGTTGGAATCCATTCTACAGCAGGGGTGGGCAGGAAGGTGGCAAGTAAAGGTACAGACAATCCCTAGATTGCAAACATTTTCCATTTCTATCTTTGAGTCTAACTTATAAGTAAGTCATGACAGTTTGGGACAGTTCACCTCTAATGTCAATCAAATATCTGATTATAACTCAAAGTGAGGAGATGAAATACTTGCTGCAGTAGATCAAGGACTGCAACCTTTGGTATGAATTACATTTCAACATCAAGAAAATAAAGGTCCTTAACACACAACCAACAGTCAACATCATGGCAAACGGAGAAAGGATTGAAGCTGTCAATGATTTCATCTTGCTTGGATCAACAGTCAACATCCTTGGTACCAGCAGGAGATGTATTACACTGGGCAAGTCTGCTATCAGAGACCTCTCCAAAATACTGAAGAGCAATGATATCAGTTAAAGACTAAGGTGCACCTGATTCAGGCCATGGTCTTCTCAATCACCTGCTATGCATCTGAGAGCTGGATAATATATAAGGATCTCAGAAGAACTGATGTCTTTGAGTTGTGGTGCTGAAGAAGAGTAATTAGTACCTCATGGAATGCCAAAAGAACAAACAGATATGTCTTGGAAAAGTTGCAGCCAGAATGCTTCTGGGAGGCAAAGATGGTAAAGCTTTGTTTCACATCCTTGGAAAGGAGCATTATGCTTGGAAAGATGGAGGTTCAGCGAAGGATAAGAAGATCCCCTCCTCCCCACGAGATGGACTAATATTGTGACTTCAGCAACAGGCTCCAGTTTGTCAGAGATGTTGAGGATGGTACAGGATAGGGCAGAATTCAGGCTGGCTGTTCATCTGGTTGTGATAGGTTGTACTTGACTCAGTGACACCTAACAACAACAATAGTTTTTACTGAAGTCAGACATTTGTAACCCAGAGATTGCCTGCATTTCCTTCTAGCAGCTGCCTCACCAATTAAATCCTTCCTTTGTAGCATATCCAAGATCAATGTTTCTCTAACTTCAGTATGCACACAAACCCCCTTAGGGATCTTGTCACAATTGGGAGACTGATTCAGGAAGCCTGGGTGAGGCTTGAGGTTCTGTATTTCTAAACAGCTTTCAAGTGCTGTCCAACCTGCTAGTCAGGCCTAGAGCCTGAGCAGCAGGCTATGTTGCCAGATAGAGGTGCTAGCTAGGCTTTACATGTCTTCTTGTTCTTGTGTGGCACCAAGTCAGAAATGACTCATAGCTGGGCCTGCAGTAGATTTTCAGAGGCAATAAATCATATGAGAGGAGACTACCTATCCTTCTCCCACAGAGAAGCTGGTGGATTTGAACCATGTGACTTTGGGATTGCAGCACAGCTTCTTACCAATAGGCTACTATGAAAAAGGAAGAAAGGGTAAGGGAAAAACAGAAAGAGACAAGGCAATGGAGGAAAAACGGGAAGGTGTGAGTATTCACATAGTATTTAATTGGTTCAGTAAGTGAACAACAAATGAGTGTGGTGATGTCATGCCAGGAACGGCTGATCACTTCAACTCAGTACAGTTAAGAAAATGAAGCCAGTGGAGATAGGTGTGAACAGTCTGGAGACGTGCTCCATTTCAGTTACCAGATGGATAGGGCTTCACCCTCTCATGATTCCTCAGATAATGAGAAAAAAACCTCCTGAAGTGTGACACAAATAGCCTTCAAGAGGCATTAGTGTTTGAAGGAGGGAAAATCCTTTACCTCAAGGTTATTAGGAAGAATGAGAGAATTTAAAATAAACAGTACCTGGGGGATCAAATGGTGAGGCAGTCTTTTTCATCCTGCAGACAGTCGAGAAGCTATCCAAGTTTGTTTAAAATCATGGAAGCATTTTAAGGCATGAGAAGACAGCATAGCATTCAAATGTCTTCGATCTTAGAAGGAGCAGCCAGACTCTTTCTCCACTGCTTTCTTGAGTTGAAGAAAAGATTGAGGATGGATCTCTCTCTTTTCTCATATTGCTGTGGAGTGTAAGGGAGACCTGGGGCCTCTTACTCCTTGTGCAAAGGTGTTGAAAAAAAAACAAAACCAAACAAACCCCCACATAGCAACTCTATTAGGGCAGTGTGGAATTGATTTTCCGAGGCTGTAAATATTTATGAAAACAGACTGACACATCCTTCTCCCATGGGGATATGAGTGGGTTCAAATAGCTGACTCTGTGGTTACCAGGACGCTCTGGTGGTCCCAAGCAAGCGCTGATCCCTCTCTTACCAGAGTTCTTTAAAGGTGTTGAGTACTCAGGTCTAACTGAATGGGGACCAACAAGTCAGAGTTCTAATGGCAAGATAAAGGAGCTCTATCATGAGCTGAGCTACTAAATGAAAGGTCACTGGTTTGAATCCATCTGCTATTCACTCTCTTCCTGTAAATATTTATAGCTTCAGAAATCCACTGGAGGGTCACTCTGAGTTGGAATTAATTTGATGACTGTGTGTTTGATCTTCGAGCCAATTTCCTCCTTGAGAGAATTCATCTAGATTCACATTCTCTAAAAAGTTACAATCTGTTAATTTAAGTTTCATGGGAAAAATAGTATCCTGGGTTAAAACGACAGACAAATTGTGGGTTAAAGGCACACACAGGATTCAAACAGAGCTTCAAGAGCTCTGGTAGCCTACTGGTAAGGAGTTGCAATGGTAATCCAAAGCTATGCTCTCTGGGAGAAAGATGGGCAATAACTCTCCTCCCGTGCATTTAACTGCCTCTGAAAAACCTGCTGGAGGGTCAGATATGGGTCAGGTCCAAGTCAACAGTACACATCAACAACAGGGAATACAAGGAGCAGTATTTTCCAAACTCATGTGAGTGCAGAATCCTATTCCAATAACCTTTCACAGGATTACAGCTCGGTGGAATTTGTAGATTTTTAAAAAAATGTTAACTTAGAAAGACCCCAATCTGTTGCCATCAAGTGGCTTCTCACTCATGGTCATCGCCTGTACCTCAGAAAAGAACAGCTCCGTATGCTTTTCTTGGCTATATCTTTATTCAAACTGCTCAGCAAGCCTTTCTTCTGAGACACTGTCCTAACTACCAAGCCTTGTGTTAGCAACAAATCACAAATCCCTTATACCACGTAAGGGTCATTCTTTCTAAGGCTAATCCTAGTTTTAACACAGTATCATCCTGTTGTTTTTGTTGTTATGTATCCTCAAATGGGAACTGACTCATAACTGACCTTCCGGCTGGTTTTCAGAGGTATGGGAGGAGCCTAGCCATGAAACGCTCCTGTAGAAAGACCCCTGCAGAGCAGCTGGTGGATTTGAACAATATGCCTTTTGGTTGGCAGCACAACTCCTTACACTAGGCCAGTAGAGCTCCCTTAATAGTCTGATTAGCCAAGGTAAATAGAAAAGATCTAGAAGTCCACTGACTTCTAGAGAGGAGAAGAAACACTTAAAACAAAAAGACCAATTTTGCATTTAACTTGCTAACTCGCTACTACTTGATAAAATCGTTTTCATAAAATCTTTTTTACTTCATTTCAAAGTAAATACACATTTATTATAGAATTTGATTTGGAGAAATGAGAAGAATATAAAGATACTATTGTTAAAATAATCATAATGAAAGTGTTTTCATAGAGAGCTTTCCAAATATTAAAATATTTCTTATTTCTCCCCCATCCTTAAGATATTTATCTCCCATTTTGGCAGATTCAGTTTGCATATAACCTTTCTACCTGGAAAGTCGGCCCATCCTTTTATAAGGAACTTAGCACTTACACTTTTCCCCCAGTACAAAGTAGATTGCTGAAGCATAAAAGCAACCTCAAAATGAAAAGAAAGGTAGTAATGAATTACAAGGTGGAAAAATTAGCTTCATCATTATGTTCAGACACATTATTCCTAATACAATATTCTAAGGCTGAATTCTCATTACACCTGAATTTTTCCTGACAGAGGCATCCAATTTATTTATATGTTTATACTCTACCTTGTTCCAAGTATGATTTATAATGACTGCCTATCTAAACGTCTTTAATTTGACTCTACAAATTCAACCTCATTGGCTTTAAGAGATTGAAAACCCATAGCATCTTCAATACCTCGGACGGTAGGAGATGATGACCTTCATATTATAGACTCATCAGAATAGCAGGAGTGAGCATCATACTGGAATAAGAGTCTTTACATCAGGTGCTTTTACTGAAAAGGCTAGAACAACTCCTAGCAGGTTTTGTTTACAATTTTGCCTAGAAAAATGAGGGACACACAAAACGACCTAGAGAGTTGCTTTCCAACTTGTGTGAATTCTTCTAGGAAAAAAAAAGTCATGAAAAAAAGAAATGATGTTATTTTCCCTCTTAAAATTCTCAGTCATTATTGAGCAAGATGCCTTATCACTAAGTCATACTACTGATATTTAGGAGACAAATCACAGGTTTTGGTTAGAGAAGAGTCTTATTGACTTTCTGTGATTAAGGAATAAAGAGAAG
Source organism: Elephantulus edwardii (assembly GCF_000299155.1). NCBI lineage: Eukaryota > Metazoa > Chordata > Mammalia > Macroscelidea > Macroscelididae > Elephantulus > Elephantulus edwardii. Next base: position 7,201,989 of record NW_006399865.1, read on the forward strand.
ACTGTGCAATTCCAGTTTTCCCTTGCCAGCTGCTGGTATTTTGATTGTAAATATCAAAATACATTTCCCTTTCACACTCTTTAGGAAAAAAAGGATAACGGTGCATGTACGAATTAGAGGTGGGAATTGTTCAGATGGTTTGCCATCAGCTGAGAGCCCCAGATGGCTTAAGGACGAATGATCAAGCTCTTATCCTAAGAACCTTTATTTTCTAATAATTACTGCCAAGTATATGTTGCTGCCAATGCTCCTCCATTAATTACTTTTCTTTCTGATCAAACATATTAATGAAAAGAGGCCTAATAAATCATGTGCAAAAACAGAGAAGCACTTAATTAACATGTGTTACCCTGATTGATGGTGATAGGAAACCATAGCTATTCTGAGAAGGCTCACAAGGGCACCTTCAGCCACTGCAGTATCCTGAACAAACATAAGGCTGAACACGTAACAGATGAACTCTATTCTCATTTCCAAACTAGCCCTGGCAGCTCTAGATCACAATGTGACTACAATCTTCTTTCTTGTCTACGACTGCGCTCAGTGCTCTTGGTGTGGGGATGTAAACAGTTCAGTGGGCACTTGTAATCACAGTGCTAGGATAAGCTGTTAGGAATACCAGTAGCCAACATTTATTGGACACATAAGCTATGGTTCAAGTTGCGCCAACTAGTAAGTGGGAAAACCCGGTCCAGTTTCTATTTGCCTCATCTGATTTCGGTAAAAGAGGTGCTTTCAACCATTTCTGGGTAATTTGAGATTCTGTGGAGTTTTGTGAGCTACTGCCGAAGTCCCCACTAGGCTAAAGAGAACTAGCTTTTTCTGCATACACAGTGCAAAGGGAGCTCAGATTACCTAGATCGAAATATAGAAAAATCTTAATAATAGGTGTATGAGAATGGTACACAGGGGTGAGGGTGGGTGTTATGTTTCCTTTTTTACCTTGTATTTCAACTTTGTGTGACAAGATTGTACTGTTTTCAAAACTAGACACAATGGAAGTCAATGAACAGATCTCTCTTCTCTTCATTCCCTCAAAGGTGGACAGGTTCTGTTCCACTTGAACTCCACCTAACCTGAATTAATCCAAAGTGGATGGCCAGACCAGCTCCACTGTTCAAACAGGTAACCTATGCACCCAAATCAAAATGGGGCTCTGCAATCCAGTTTATTACTGGCTGAAAGCCTCCCTCCTTCAGCTATGGATCCTTGGCTGGCCATTCTGTGGCTGAAAATTATTCATCAAGACTTTTGGCATCCCCTGGTTTCATGCCATTCCCTGAGACACTATGATTCTAGATGCCATTGTTGCTTTTCAGCACTCTGGAGAGGTCCATGACAACACAATTTTCCAATGCAATGCATCTGTTGATTTCCTGACTGCTGGTGTTAAGAGTGTTGATTCTAATAAACTATGAGACATCATCTCACCCCAGTCAGAATAGCAAAATTTAACAGAACAGCAAGCAACAAATGCTGGCGAGGTTGTGGAGAGATTGGAACCCTTATTCACTGTTGGTGGGAGTGTAAAATGGTGCAACCACTGTGGAAGGCAGTATGGCACTTTCTCAAAAAGTTGCAGATAGAGATACCATTTGACCCAACAATTACACTACTGGGAATATACCCCAAAGAGACCATAACTGATATCCAAGCTGATATATGCACACCCATGTTTATTGCAGCTTTGTTCACAATAGCAAGGAGTGGGAAACAACACAAGTGCCCATCAACAAATGAATGGAACACTATGCTGCACTGAAAAACAAGGAACTCATGCAATATTATTCAAAATGGATGACTGTGGAGGACATTATGCTGAGTGATGTACCTCAGTCACAAAAGGACAAATATTGCATGGTGCCACTGTTGTAAAACAGGACTGAAATTGCAGTTGGAGGGAGACTGAGAAAGATGGGTTCAATAATATATACTGCATTGAAACAGATGAGGGAGAAAACTGTTTAAAAGGGATATGTGATTAGGTATTTTTGTCATGACGGGGGTCCAGAGCAAAGGCTGCATAGTGGAGTGGACCTGGGGGGAGGGATCGTAAAACAATGAAAGACTTACTTTTCCAAGAGGGGAGTGTACTAGGGGGCAGGGTTGGGAGGGGAGAAAAGTGCAACAATGAATGAATGGAAATTCAAAGTTGCTGTAAATTTTCATTGAAATTAATAATAAAAAAATTTAAAAAAGAGTGTTGATTGTGGATCTGAGTAAGCTGAAATTGCCAACAACCTCAATCTCTTCTCCATCTATTATGGTGCTGCCAACTGGCCAGTGGTGAGAATCTTTGTCTTCTTCATGTTGAGCTTCAAACCATATTGAAGACCACAGTCCTTGGCCTTCTGCAGCAAGTGCTTCAGGTCATCTTCAGTTTCAGTAAGCAAGGTTGCGTCATCTGCAAACTGTAGGTTGTTAATGAGTCTTCCTCTAATCTTGATGCCACATTCTTCCTCATAAAACCTGCTTCTTGAATAATCTGTTCTGCATACAGATTGAAAAGGTATGGGGACAGGTATGTATCCCTGACGCACTCCGTTCCTGCTTTTGAACCATGCAGTGTTTCCTTGCTTTGCTCTGAGGACTGCTTCTTGGTCCAAGTCTAGGTTTTGTATAAGCATGATCAAGTGTTCTCAGAGTCCCATTTTCCTCAAGGTTAGCCACAATTTATTGTGATCCAGAGTCAAATGCCTTTGCATAGTCAATGCAACAAAGACAGACATTCTTCTGGTACTCTGCTTTCTGTCAAGATCCATCTGACATTGGCAATAAAGTCCCTAGTGCCATGACCTATTCTAAACCCAGCTTGTATGTCTTATAGCACTCCTCAAATGTCTTTTAGTACTCATTAAAATGCAGATTCCTGGGTTCAGTGTAATAAAACCTCTATTTGGATCCTGGGTATTTCTTTAACGTGCCCAGGTTAAATCTCATGTATTTTAAACTTCAAGAATCACTGTGTTAAAGAAGGGTTTTCTTAAACATTTTTACCAGGTTAAAATAATTTGTATATCTCAATCAATCAATCCATCAATCACTCTCTCTCTCTCTCACAAACACACACACACACACACACACACACGTAAAGCACGCACACCACACACACAAAAAGACAACTGAGAAATCTCTGTAAATGTTTACTGAAATGAATAAAAAAGAAATGAAACTAGAAAAAAATTAATAAAATTTAAAAGATAAAAAATCTGAGGAAAAATAATTATGTATATTGTTAATGTTGCATGTTGTCAAGTCAGAACCGCCTCATAGCTGACCCTCCAGTGGGCTTTCAGAGGTAATAAATTGCATGGGAGATCACCCATCCTTCTGTCACTACATATAATAAAAAAAAAAATCAAACCTGTTGCTATTAAGTCGATCATAGCTTTTTGGGGGCTGTAGTGTTCTCCCCTCCCTTCTAAATTGTGTTACTGTTGTCGTTCAGAATAGACACAGGAAAACATAGACCAATTCAACTGTTTCTACATGGAAAATTGAGTGATACTGGTTACATTCTTTTTTAAAAAAAATGGATTATATTTTATGTTTGTTCAGGGTTTTTAATTGTTGTAATAAACAAAGACTACCACTTACTTTCTTTCAGAAAAAAGTACGATGAATGATGATATCATACGTAATACCCTTTGTTTCACAATCGATAAGCATTTCTGTTCACGTTCAGTAAGGTCTCCTTTAGCAATCTGCATTTTCAAAGGTAAAGTCCATCTCTTCTTGGAGATTTTCCTCATTTTTGGAAGGCTGAATACCTCTATTTCTATATCACTATATCTTGTGATATCTATATCTCTGCCAGGAATCTTAGCATGATATCCATCAGTGATAGTGCTAGAAAGCTCAAACATTGAGGTAGGAGTCATAGTGCAGACTTTAATAAAATCCACTGACCTGGTACAGTACACAATTTAAACTGCTTTAATCCAAAAAAGTGGTTAGTGGAACGTCACATTTAAATGGAAGATTACTTTTTAAAAAAATATGTACAAGTATTACATGGACCTCTTGTTTCTGTGATGCAGGCAGATGATTCAGCCTTTTTTGATTTGGGAAAGGGGAAAAAAATCTGCACCACCATTTCTAACTACTTCTTTTTAAAAAAAAAAATCATGATTTTAACAAAAGTTTACAAAAATGTTGGATTTTCATTCACTCATTGTTGTACATTTCCCTCCCTACCCCCAGTTCACTTAAAAAAAACCCCAACCATTCATTATTGCATATTTTCTTCCCTCCCCCCTCCCCCAGTCCACTTTGTAATGTACCTCTTATTCTGGACTGCTGTCATACAAATAATCCCTAATCATATATTCGTTTTATACAGTTCTTTCCTTCATCTGATCCAATGCCGTGTTCCTTATTTATCTCCTTATTTTCCCCCTAAGCCCCTTGTCAATCCTGTTTTAGAACACAGCTCTAGTGGCCTACTGTATTTAGTGTTCCATTGCTAACTGAAAGGGTAGTCATTTAAATCCACCAGTTGCTCCGCAGGGGGAAATGATAAGTTTCCTCTTGAAAAGATTTACAGCCTCAGAAACACAATAGAAGGTCCTTATGAGTTAGAACTGAATTGACAGCCGTGCGTTTTTGGTTAAAATCTTTGAGTTATACAAACGTTCTCACTCTCCCTTTTTGGATTTGCCCTCCCTTACTAACAGAAACATTCCCTGACTTCCTTCCCTTAAGCAGTATTCTCCCTTTTCTCATGCATATGTAGAAAATATATAATGGTTTGTTCCCTACTCTTTAAAAAATGCCCCTTAATATCCATTCTCTTGAATCAGTGGTCCTCAAATTTTGGCATGCACCAAAATCACCTGGCACAACTTTTCTGGGCTGCACCCACAGAGCTTCTGACTCTACAGACCAGAGTGAGTCCTGAGAATATGCATTTCTGTTAAGTACCCAGCTGGATGCTGCTGAGCCAGGGACCACACTTTGAGAACCACTGCCTAGGCTTCAAGCTCTGCGTTTGGTCTACAACCCCTAAGAAATCACCAAGTTGTCTGTTTGATTGTTAGTACTTCTTTCTAACCACATTTGCTTCATTTCCCGATTTTTAAAAAATACTATTATTACTACTTTCCAACTACATTTGCTTCCGCTGGGCTTCCACTCACTTAGCTTCCATTTGCAGCATGTAATGAGCATACTGGATTCACCTGGCATCTCCCTAAACCCTACCAAGTGCACACCAACCATTGTCTTACTGGCTTGTTTTCTGGCCTTCATGTTAAAGCTGTTCTTTGGGTGCCTCTGCTTCTTCATAATGCAGTAAGGTAGCGGGAGTCCCAGACCAGTGGTGCTGTTTGTTCTGTAAAGTTGGACTGTGGTTGTTTCAGATGGCAACTCAGTCTCTCAGGAATACCACTCTCAACCCTTTCTTTCTGTAAGGGCCTGCTAGCTCTCAGCCTGAGTAGACTGCCTAGGGCAAAAGAAGAAATGTGTATCACCGTGCTTACACTATTTGGAAATTCACTACAATAGGTAGAGTTAAAGTCTTGGGGGGGGGGGAAGGGAGAGAGAGAGAGAGACAGACAGACAGACACACGGACGGAGGGAGGGGGAGGAGGAGAGAGAGAGAGATTGATTGGACAAAGAAGCAACTGTCATATTACTCCCTCCCCTTCCACTGAATAAATGGGACTTTTGTTCTAGTATTTCTATACGGTTTGGTTTGCCCTTGAAAAAAGAGAAAGAATGATACAGATTTCTCTGAAAATCCTGCACTGTTTTGGTTAGAATGGACTATCTTAGATATTTTAGTGCCAGAAGCAAGGGACTCATTCCTGTCTTAAGAATCCTGTGTTTGGGTTGCTCTGCTCTGTATGCCAGTGTCCTCTTTTGGCCATAAAAAAATCCTCATTGATGCTCATTTCTTAAGTGCTTCCAAGGAAACAGTCCGATGCTATCAGTTTTCTGACCCGTTCTTGTCCTCAGGATAGATTCCTTAAGACCAGAACGAGGCTATATTGTTCATCATTACGGACCCTAATTAAATGCTCCAGGGTAAAATAATTTCTCCTGGAGTCTATGTTCTGTTTATTTGACAAGTGGAGTGAGATTCCAAGCTTTCCTTCTGAATAGATTTAAAGTTTTTCTATCAGTCTCTTCTGTGATCCACTTCCATTTAAAACAGGATAATTTTCTAAGCAAGAATACAAGGAGGTTCTTTGATTTATTTTTTTTAAATTCTACTTAATCTTTCCAAGTAGTCATCTGGAAGCAATGTGTATGTGTCTTATTTTACTCAACACATAAAAAAATGTGTGTATCAACTTTTACCAGAGAGCTGAGTTCTGTACTGGTTTTCCATTTTGACCTGAAGTACGGTGGAGAAGGATGACACTTGTAAGAGCTGGCCTAGTTAGCCACCCAGGTTCTCGGATCCACAACTTCTCTGCTTGTGTTAAACATGAGACCTCTGAAAGCAATGCATTCCCACATTATCTTGGCTACAACAGTTTCTTCAGGAGACTTCACACTCATTCAAATGGTAACAGAAGGACCCTTGCAAACTACTGTTGTGACAGGGCTCTGGCTTCCTAAGCAAAACTGATTGCTCTGGACTTGAACATAGGACCTGGACTGGGCCAAATAGAGGGCACTGTGGTTGTATAGTCCATAATCAGGTGTGCTGTTAACCCAAAGACTGTTCATCCCTGGAATTTGAATCCACCAGAGTTAATTTCCATTCTACACAGTCAAAGCAGTCCTCAGTAGGACAAAAGCCTTCTTGGAACAACTGTCTACTATGATCTTTTAGGAATTTGTGACTCCACATGGGTTAGTCTTAGGAATGGACACGATATTAACTCAGGAGCTGAATTATTTTGTGGCCATGTTTTCTGTCACATAAACAAGGAAAAAGAGAGCATGAATCATTACAGAGAAAGCAACCCAGAATGAGAGAAAGAAAATAGAGGCAAAATGGAGAATACAATACTAAGCTGAGTTTTCATCATTCCCATTTATTCTTTTCTTTTTCCCTCAGAGATTTATGGAGTGCTCTCTACAGCAGCAAAGAAAACACAGAGAAGGAAACTAAGGAGGCAATACCATTTACAATTGCCAACCACAAGAGGAGATACTTGGGAATAAGGAAAACTACAAAACATTACTACAAGAAACAATAAGAGAGAGACCTAACAAAATGGAAAAATAGTCCCTGTTCATAGATAGGAAGACTCAACATAGTTAAAATGACAATCCTACCAAAAACATGTTCAACACAATCCCAACACAGATACCAAACTAATTTTCCAAAGAGAGAGAAAAGGCAAGTTCCAGTTTTCTTTGGAGAGGGAAAAGACCTAAAATAAGCAAAGCTCTTCTAAAAAACAAAAATGAAGTGGGAAGCACAGCACTTCCTGATCTCAAAACCTACTACACAGCCATGTTGTTGTTGCTGTTAAGTGCCATGGAGTCCTAGGTGACTCATAGTGACCCTATGAACGAAAGACCTGGACACTTGTATAACTTTCATTGTTTCTCCAGGTTCATAGGGTTTCCAGAGGAAGCTATTACAGAAGTGGATGCCACTCCTGCTTCTAAGCTTGTTCTAATCAGGGAGCCATAGTAACCAAAATAGCCTGGTGCTGGTACAATGACAGATACAAAGACCAATGGAACCAAATGAGAGTCTAGAAATTAACCTACCTGTTTCTACAATTGGGGAAATGTCTTTCATCTGCTCTTTTCCATAAAATGATTGCCTGTCAGATACTGTTCTAAATCTGAGCATTCAAATTAAGACAGACTAGGAAGGAGTGGTCATCCATTTCTAAAATAGCAGACCCTCAAAAACCCTATGTACAATAGAACACACTCAGACGAGCAGATAGGGCAACGGAGGTGGAACTCTCAAGTATGGAAACACAAAGGAGGAGGAACAGCTGTGACTGGGGTAATGAGGGTAGGTGTGTCAGACAATAAAATTCGCACAGGCTAGAGCAGGGTTTAGTGCTGTTGTACACAGGATCACTATGAATCACAGGCGACTCAAAAGCACACAACCACCACGACCACCACCTATGGTCAAGTGATAGTTGGCAAGGAATGAAAACCTATCGAATGGGGAAAAGGCATCTCTTAAAAAAAAGCAGTACAGGCAAATTGACATCTGTTGTTATGTGTCGTCGAGTCGCTTGTGACTCATAGCGACCCTACGTACAAAAGCCCTAAACCCTGCTCTATCCTGTGCCAGTCGCATTGCCTCTGACACACCCATCCCCATTACCCCAATCACTGAATCAATCCACCTCATAGAGGGTCTTCCCCTCCTGCACTGTACCTCTACTCTACCCAGCATGATGTCCCTCTCTAAAGACCTGTCTCTCCTTACAACATGTCCAAAGTATGTCAGACGAAGCCCCAGAATCCTTGCCTCCAAGGAGTAGCCTGATTTAACCCTGGATCTGTTTGTTTTCTTGGCAGTCCATGGAACATTCAATACTCATCTCCAGCACCACAGGTCAAAGGTGTCAATTCTCCTTCTATCCTCCCTAGTCATTGTCCAACTCTCTGATGCATAACAAGTGATTGCAAAGACCATGGCCTGTATCAGGTGGATCTTAATCTCCAGAGAGACACCATTGCTCTTGAGTATTTTGGAGAGGTCCCTAACCGCAGACTTTCCCATCGCAATACGTTTTTTTATTTCCTGGCTACTGGTGCCAAGAGTGTTGACCGTGGAGCCGAGCAAACTGAAGCTGTGAACAATCTCAATCTCTTCGCCATCCATCCTGATGCTACCAATTGGTCCAGTGGTAAGAATTTTTGTCTTCTTGACATTGAGCCTCAGTCCATATTGAAGGCTGCAGTCCTTGACCCTCCGAAGCAAGTGCATGAGGTCCTCCTCAGTTTCAGCGAGCAGGGTTGTGTCATCTGCATAACGCAGATTGTTGATAGATCGTCCACCAATCCTAACGCCACGCTTCTCCTCATAGAGCCCAGCCTCTCGGATAATCTGCTCTGCATACAGGTTGAAAAGGTATGGAGATAGGACACATCCCTGGCGTACACCCTTCCCAATTTTGAACCGTGTAGTGTTGCCTTGCTCCGTTCTGACGACTGCCTCTTGGTCCAAGTATAGGTTTCGCATTAGCACAATTAAATGTTCTGGGATTCCCATTCTTCTCAGAGCCAGCCACACTTTGTTATGATCCACGCAGTCAAATGCCTTTGCATAATCAATGAAACACAGATAGACATTCTTCTGGTATTCTCTGCTTTCTGCTAAGATCCATCTAACATCAGCTACAATATCCCTAGTACCACGACCCCTTCTAAACCCAGCCTGGACTTCTGGCAGTTCTCTGCTGATGTACTGTTCCAGTCGTTTTTGGATAATCTTCAGTAGAATCTTGCTTGCATGTAAAATCAATGACACTGTTCTGTAGTTTCCACACTCAGTTGGGTCCCCCTTCTTTGGAATGGGAACAAATATAGATCTCTTCCAGTCAGTTGTCCAAGTGGTCGTTCTCCAGATTTCTTGGCACAACTTGGTGAGCACATCCAGGGCAGCATCTGTTAACTGAAATAGGTCAATTGGTATACCATCTATTCCTGGGGCCTTATTTTTTGCTATTTCCTTCAAAGCAGCTTGAACTTCTTCCCCCATCACCATACATTTTTATAAAACACAATTTATATGAATGATCATATTTTGTACACAAACCAATAAAAAAGTTTAAAATTTCTTTGTATGAAGCAATGTGTTAAATATGAATGGAAACAAGAAATTAATAAAGCCTAAACCCCAACCTAAAAAATATAATAGATACAGATCAATTATGTATAATACACAAAGTATTCGAAAGATTGTACAAAACACAATGTATGTGAACGAAACACAATGTATACGAGTTACTGTATGCAAACCAATAAAAAAGAAGGAAGTCAAGGAGCTGTGATGGTGCAGTGGTGAAGTCCAAACTGTTGGTTTCAACTCACCAATCACTGTGTGGAGAAAGATGGGGACGCATGCTTCTGAAGGATTTACAGCCTTGGTAAAGCCATGGCGTGGTCCTATTAGGTCCCTCTGATGCAGACCAGACTGAGGCTTTTAGAAGAAAGCCGAGCGGCTCCAATATGGCGGCAGTGGCAGTGAGACAGCGTGGCAAGCTGCAGGAGCAGTGGACCACTTGGAGGAGGGCCACCATGGCCTTCTACAGACCTCTGTTTATCGATACTTGGACAGTTAAACAGTTGATGACTGGTCTTCGGTGCAGATTGAGGCTCAAAATCAGGAGATCAAGGATTCCCAGGGAGGAATGGGTGATCCTGCAGCCCCCAGCCTCCTGCTGCTGAACCCACGCCGCTGCCACAGCTCCATGAGGCTCCCATCGGCGGACGCCAGGGATCCCCTCACCTGGGATGGATGGTAGGTACCGCCCCCCTCCCCAGGCTGGTGCAGCGGAGCCATCACACTGCCGCAGAGTGGACTTGTTCTGGGGCAAACTCTTGGAGCCAAGATGGTGGCGGCAGGAGACGCAGCAGCAGGAGATGCAGCTGGCAGGTTGAGGTTTCCTTGGGCAGGCCAGAGAGGAAGATCACCAATACAATGAATCGATGAGAGCCACTGTGAGCTGTCTAAGAATTGACAACACTTAACAGTGGCAGCATGTCCAAGATGGCAGATATCCTAAATGCACCACATCCTTTCATCTGTTGACTGCCTCTGTCAAGAACTGTTTAGACCTGGAGGGAGTCTGTTCACCACTCTCAGGTTCCCTTCTATGCATATAAAGGGGGAGGGTAGTGACACCTACTTCAAATTACAGTATGACCACTTATTGGAGGGGGGCGGTAAAGGTAGCAGTGCTGGAACTGGGGACGCGTCCCTGGCCATACGGTCTTCGGTGAGGCGCGGGGTACGGACTTAGGGGAGGGACTTTGGTGGGAGAGTGTGCCAGTCAGCCCCTAGGGTGTGTTGTCCTGCCCTTGGGGGGGTGTGACATATAGCCCTTGGGTGGGCTATTTGGCCCTTGGGGAGAGTTAGGCCCTCAGGGTGAGCCATCTTCAGCCCTCGGCTTGGGGCAAGCCTTCTTCAGCCCTTAGGGTGAGCTCCTCAGCCCTCAGGTTGTGCCATCCAACCCCTGGGTAGAAAAAAACGGCCTAGGGTGTACACAGAATTTTATCTAGGCTACTTTCCTCCTCCCTCTCCCCCAGTACACCCGTAAGTAACACCCCCAAAGCCCTTCTACTTATAACTCACAAGTTTGTTCTCTCTAGATTTGCTCCCTTTCCTATAGGTAACCTTAACACTGAGTTTTACTCCAGACCTGACCCTGAACCCAGTTCCAGAGACAAAAAGGAAATACAACTGCCAGCTAAGGAAGCAAAGGAGGATGGAGCCTCAGGGTTCATCCAGCCATCCCCACTGGAACCACATGGGAAAACACTTTGCAGTCCAGAGAGGAGTAAATATCAGGAAAAGATCTTCTAACAGAACAAGAAGGCAAGCAGCTTCAACCCCAGACCACCAGTAACGCCCCTGTTCAGCATGAAGAAGCCAGAGAGTCTGCACCCAATTCCCAAATGAGAAACCCACAAGTGAAAAAGACCATTTAATCACCATTGGATTATGCTTACCATTGCCCTGTATCATCTGGTCCCCAATGGATCCTTTTCATTTCCTTCACCTGCTCCCACCACCAACCAAATTGTGCAGCCCTGCAACTGCATCCCTGCAATTTTCATCCCTGTCCATTCTCACCCTCTGTTCCCAACCCTCACCTCCTTGTATCCCCAACATCATGGTTTTCCCAATAAAATATTTAAAAAAAGAAGGCAGCCAAGGTGTGTGAGTGCAGACTCTCAGAGGTGGGGTTCAATCTCCTTGTCTACACTCTCACTGAGAGATCACCCTTTACATCCTCCTTTAACTGCAACAGATTTATTATTACAAAGTTTTCTTTCTTTTTATTTGATTCTGTTTGGGTCCAGACTAGTTTTTAATGGGTCTTCTGGTTTTATTTCTGATCTATGTTACTGGATTCCACTTTTCACCTACTAGCCTAATTAATGCCCCAGTGGCCTTTCCAGCCTTCATTAAGCCCTTGGTATTTATTTACTGTACACCCTAAAACCAGGGAGAACTCAGCATTAAGTTTGTGCTCTATGGCTCCTCACACTGAGGTCAGTGACGGGTTGTGAGCACTCAATATTGGCAGCTGGTACTGCAAGCAAGACAGCAATTTAGTGCAAAAATCCAGCTGTCCATCCCCTGAGCTCTTTCACATTTTAACAATGAATTGTTTACTGGCAGGGGAAATGAGGCCTGTGCAGAGAAAAGAGTGGAAGATAGAAAATCACCCCATCTTCATTACTAAAATTGAAGCTTCATTACTTCTCTTCACTAGATACTCTAATAAGCCAATAAGAACGTTGATCTGGAGAGATTTTCCTTCACTGTGTAAATTAATTCCATGAGATCCATAGAAATATACTTATCATTCCAGGGCTTGTAGCGTGATTACAATGTATTGCGTGTGTGTGTAGGGGGGGGTCTCTCTCCCTCTCTCACACACACACACACACACACACAGAAAAAGAGTGACAAAGAGAGGGAGAGAAAGAGGGAGAGGGAGAGATGGACTTTTCCATTCAATAAAGGGCCATTTATTTTAGTTAGGTCTGTGTTTTAGTCTACCCTCACATTTAAAAATAGACTATAAATATTGCTTTCAAAAGCTGGAAGGGGGGGAAATCAGCTAAGTATTTTTATTTTATATAAATGTTATAAAAATGATAAGTTATAAAATGAAAATACTTATATATGTACACAGTAGCAAGAAGGACCAACCATTAGATTTAATTATATGTCTGAGATTTTTTGGGGAAAAAAAACAAACAAAAAACAACATTCTAAACAATTAAAGATTTTTTTCTTTCACTTTTCAAAAAGAAAAGAGAATTTGGGGGAGAGGTGGGCAGGGAGAAAAGTGCAACAATGAATGAAGAGAAATCTAAAGTCTCTGTAAACTTTCATAAAAATAAATTTAAAATTTAAAAAAATGCATTCTAACTTCCAAATGGGTTTCTGGAAAGTAAAGTAAATTTACTATATAGTGAATAAAACTCCAGAATCTGAGGAGTTTGTCTTGATGTCTCATAACTGATTACAAAGAGAACAAATGTTCTGTGAGCACAGTTCTAATTAATTTAGGTAAGAATTCCAAAGGAATTACTTCTTGAAATTCAATGTGCCTGGTTATTTATGACACGATACCGGAAGTAGAAGCACATAAAATACACATAATGACTTAGGTGAGGCATCCCCCTCTCTCTATCATTGACATCAAATCAGAATTGCCTCATAGCAGACCGTCCACTGGGTTTCCAAGGCTCTATATTGCATGGAGGGATACTGGCCACATTTCCTCTCTCAGAGCCTCTAGTGGATTTGAACCGCCAGAGAGGCATGAGCAGCACAACTCCCTATGGACTATGCTGCCACAGGACAGGCACCCTTATCACACTTCTTATTTTTTCATTTCTTCATATCATTGTTCATAATCATGCTCTACAAATTTGAATAGTTATGCTATGGTGACAGTGTAGGAAATGGTGTATTCTAAGCATAAATCCTCTAACTAATCTTTGTTCAACCCAACCCTAGGTACAGACAGGGTGACTACTAAAAATTTCCTTGCAAAAGCTACTTTGAGGCCTTAGGGAGATAGCAAAGGGGAAGCAAATAAAAGCAAGTGATGACCCACAGAAGAGCATGTTGGCATATGGATCTTTTTTTGGGGGAAGGTCCTAAAACTGATCATGCCAACAGCAGAGGAGGTTTATAATCAACGTTACCTCAGTCATCAAGTCTTTGTTATGTGTTAAGTGTGAAGTCTAAAATCTTACTGTCAACAGCTTATTCATGAACACTTTGAGGTAGATAGTGTTATTACGCTTCTTTCACAGGTGAACACACTAAGTTTTAGAGTGGCCAACCACATTCTACAGAAGTCCAAACTTTGCTACCATCCATCCAGTCATAGGTTGATATAGAGCCAGCCAGGAGAGGTTTTCTTGGTTTGGTGATTTTCTTAAGAGAATACATATAAAGTGTGAATCATGCAATAAACATTCACTAGAGTGAAGGAAAACCCTTTTCCAATGTCAAGCATGAAAGATTTATCTTAATGTGATTTAAAGATCCTTTTACTCTGACCTGACTAGTCAAGTAGCAGCTATTTTTATATCATCATGACTCCAACTTTCCAAATGTATAAAAGGGGTCCAAGGACATACCAGGGGGCAAAAGAAAATATCTTGTCACACACTCTCTTACTATGCATTGTAGATTAAATTGTGCTCCCTGACTCAATGTATGTGTTGGAATGCTAACCCTTTTCCTACACATATAATCCTGTTAGCAAGAAGGGTCTCTTTGTTATGGTAATAAAGCCATACCAATGTACAGTGTGTCCAAAAATGAATAATTTCTGAGACAGAAACAGAACAGCTCATATACATACTAGAGAGCCAAGGAACTGCCTGTTTAACCAAGGAAGGAGTTGACACAGCAGAGACCCTGGCTTCTTCAGCCTCAAGACAGTGAGAAGTAAATTTCTGTTCTGTGAATACATCTACTTTTGGCATCTGTATTACAGCAGCACTAGGAGACTAAGGCACTATGGCAGGTGGTGGTGGTGGCTGTTATGTGCCATCAAGTTGCTTGCAACTCATAGTTGCCCTATGTACAATAGCTCTGAACCCTGTCTTATCATGAGCACCACACTGCCTCTGACACACCTATCTTTATTACCCCAGTCACTGTGTCAACCCATTTCATCCAGAGTCTTTTTCTCCTGCATTGTCCCCCCACCATTCCAAGCATGATGTCCTTCTCCAAGGATTGATCCTTCAGGGCAACATGCCCAAAGTATGTCCAAAGCTTCAAAATCCTAGCTTCCAGAGTGCAACTTGGTTTCACCCTCTCCAGGACATGAAACAACATATGACCAAGAGGCTATGGTGATGAAGGAGGAAGTCCAAGCTGCTCTGAGGGAACAAGATGCCAGGAATTGATGGAATACTAATTGACATACTTCAACAAAGAGATGCTGCCCTGGACATGATTACCAGGTTGTGCCAAGAAATCTAGAGAGGGAGAGAGGGGGAGAGAAGGGGAGAGAAGGGGAGAGAAGAGGAGGTAGGGGGAGGGAGGGGAAGAGAGAGACAGAGACAGACACTGAAGATGGTAAGTGGTAAAATAGGTTTATTTACCGAGATAGTGAAATGGTAGAGTAGTGCTAAGATTAAGACATGGATTCTGAGGCTGAACGGTGTGATTTCATTCAGACCCTGGCTGCACCACTTGCTTACAGGCATAACGTGGGCAAATATGTAACATGACTGTACCTCAATTTTCTTGTGATGATTAAAAATAATATCAGATTTCCTAGAGTTAAAGATTTAATGTTACATGCACAATTTAAGCCCCCTAAAAGAGAACACTCCGTTATTATCGCAAACACAGATGAATATGATATTGATAATTTAACCTGAAAACTGAGTGTCTGGTGCTGAGTTTGCAGACACTTCAGGGATAGGGTCTGTCAGATCTGAAGGGCACGGAGTCACTGATCATACCAAGCTATCGGTCTTAGGAACGGATGTCATGAGAAGAGTATTTGGAAAGCATTTGACTGCTCAGCCATAGAAGAATGTCTTGGTAAATACCTACACATTCTTCCAAAGGACTCCAGTAGTCTGGTTATATGAGATAACACACAAATATCATTTCTCTACAGTAGATGTTCACCCTTAGGCTCAAGCTAAAATACCATTCAGTCTGAAAACAAAAGATTTTTTAAAAGTCACATTGCATGGCTACTCTTCTGATTCTTCCTTATGATGACCATCCCTAGTAGTCCACACTGTGCATAAATTACAGAAGTAGCCTGAGAACCAAGGCTACAGACGTCACACTTTCCACACCTTCTTCATTCGCCACTCCATTTTACAGGACTGGCATCTGAACGTGAGAAATGTCCAGATTTAAGAACTATGCAATGTTAAAAACTAAACTTGTGTTGAATGCCTTCGAGTTGACTCAGAGTGACCCCATGAACAGCCACCATAAATCCTGCCCTATCCTGTGCCTTCCTTATCATCTCTGAGACACTAGAGCTCACTGCTGAACAATCACTGTGTCACTGTTTCAAGTCCTGTGTTAATCCATCTCATGTGAGGGTCTTCTCCTTCGTCTTCACTGACCTTTCCGAGCAGGATGTCCCTTTCCAAGGAACAGCCTCGCCTAGCTACATGTCCAAAGTATGAAAGACGAAGCTTTACCATCTTTGCTTCCAAGGAACACTCTGGCTGCATTTTCCCCAAGATATACCTGTTTGTTCGTTAAACACATTGCCGCACACTTTTTAAATTGACGACTGTGCTTAGAAACACATTTGCCATCATTTGCAGCAACGTGTTAAGCACCCTTACCCCGCAACTCTTAGCAACCCTATGAACAGCAGATCAGAACCTTGCCCTATCCTGCACCATCCACATGATCTCCATCATACTCAAGCCCACTATTACAGTCACTGTATCAGTGCATCTTGTCCTCCTCTGAACAATTCCAACTGAATTAGGTTGTACTTTAATATTCGTGCCTAAGTCAAAGGGAACTGGACTATATATTCAGCACATACCATGTTCCAAGGCTCAGTACTAAGCGCTATGTGTGTATATATACTTTACTTATATGCTATATAAACATATGTGCATTTTGTTTATACTGTTTCAATCCTTAAAACTGCTCCCCCAAAACCTTAATGTGTCATTCTTGATGTCTTTCTTCTCATACCCCACAATGGGTTCTTCACCAAATCTCTTATTAAGAAGCTTTGTCTTTATAATATACTTGAAATCTGACTGTATGTCACTTCCCCCTCTGACCACCCCTACAGTCCCATCTGGAATATTTTCTTACCTTGATTGCTGTACTGGTCTCGTAACTGGTCTGTTTCTGCTCTTGCCTCACAAAAGCCTATTCTCCACCGAGTTTCTAGCACGGTGATTTGAAAACCTCCATCAGGTCATGTCACTCCTCTGCTGAAAACCTTTCAGCGACTTCTGTCTCGCGTCATGATCCTTCATCATCCTTTCTCTGACTTCATCTTCTCTTCTCTTCTCCCTAACCTATTGAGAATGCGACACATTAATTTTGTTTTTTCAATTCATGGGGTTTGGAAAGCAGATTAGATATTCTTTTGTGCCTGGCTCCTTTCTCAGCATTAGAGTAATTAAGACATTGTAGTATGAGTTCAAGGTTAGACAAACAGACCAAAGGAAACAGAAATGTCCTGGAATAGTGTAACATCTACTTAGAAACCAGCACGGAAGAGTCAGCATGGGAGGTCAATGAGGTCAGTGACTGGTATTGTGATAAGTGGTTATCCCTCTGGGAAGAAATTCATTTGCTCATTTTATATCATATAAAATTAACCCAATGGATACGGTACCCAAGACTAAGAAAAATGTATACTCTAAAAAGAAAAATAAATGAATTGCATAACAATCTTTGGAAAGAGAACATTTCTTAAGCAGGTGACAAGGACACAAATGTATACAGGAAAAGAATCACAAATTTAAGTTTATAAAAGTTAAAAGTATCTGTACAACAAGTAGACTAATCATAAAATGTAGACAAGGCACAAATACATAAAAGACATACACTGGCAAAGGAATAATATTCATAAAATATTAAAATTACCTATAAATCAATGGAAAAGTAAGCCTCTCACAACAAGAGACATATGAATGAAAAGACCTCTGGCTTTATTAATAATCTGGGGATTCTAGTTAAAGATACAGTGAGATAGTATATATGCCTATCAGAAAAACAAAAATGAAAATGTCTGAAAGAGGGAATTGTTGCTAGAATATAGAATTAAACAACAGGTGTAATCACTTTGGAAAAATAATTGGGCATTACTTAGTAAAGTTGGAAATAGCCAAAATCTTACGGCCTAGCAATTTGACTTCCTTATACAAACTTTGTCACCTGTCCTTAGAAAAATGTGCAAAATACTTAAAGCAAGAAAATAGTAAACATATGATTATTGACTGGAGACTGAAGGAGAAAATGATAGCTAATAATAGATTGGAGTCAGGCAAAAAGGGAGTAGCTTATCAAAGCTTCCATTTAAATGAAGTTTAAATGAAGTATGTCAGAACAGAACGTTAGTAAGAGCTGTTAAGATGAAATAGAGCTAATATGCATCAACAATGGCGACTCAAATGAAAATGAGTAAAGAAGCAAGTCATCAGAGAACGCATATAGCATAAGTCTATGTATATACTGTTCAAAAACGGGTGAGTAAATGAAGATGTTTACAAATGTATATAATATTTAATAAGACTACACACATTTATGTGAAAGGAATGATATATATAAAATTCAGGGTAGTTTGTCTATGTGTGTGTGTGAGAGAGAGAGAATGTGACGTGAAGTACAAACGGGTCAGACAGGGACACTTGAGGAAGTTTAGAAATTTGGACAATTACAAAGTTCTGAAGCTAGCTTGGAGATAGGATAATTTTTTTCTCTTTAAATTTTGTATATTTTTACGATTATGATAGACAGCTCTTTTGATTACAAGGAGCTCTGGTGGTCTAGTGGTAAGAAGCTGTGCTGTAGTCCTAAAGACTTGTAGTTCAAATCCACCAGCTGCTCCACTGGAGAAGGATGGTCAGTCTCCTGTGCAATAAATTGCCTGTGACAACTCACTGGAGGTGTCAGCTATGAGTCAGATTTGACTAGATGGCATACGACAACAATAATGGGATTATGATATGTTTAATAAAAAATATAGCCACCATGAATGGAACTAACATCTTCCCTAAGATAGAGGACATAAACGGTTTTCTAGAATTGTGCTAATATGTCATTAGAGACATGTGACTAAATTTCAATCACTAGAGTTTGATAAAATAACCCATTCAAACTGCCACACTTCGAAGACTAATAATCTTACAAGACTACTTACTATTAGACTGTGGAGATTGTTGCACAATGCTGTTCTTTAGTGTTCTCATCTTTTTAGAGTTGAGTTACTGTTTTATCCACTTTATATAAAAAGCAAATAATTTATTGGTTTTCTGCATAAAATGTTTCTCCAGTTCTGTCAATAACAGCAATAGGAGATGAGACAAAGATTTACCTCCAATTTATAACCAAGATCCTCTTGGTTCAAAGAAATGTCATTAACAAATTTATCAGACTTCACATGGCTGTGCGCTTAGCTCATCAAGTGCTAGCACCTGATTATGTTTCAGCTTCAGGAGGTTCAAGGCTGTTTCCATGAATATATGTCAGGTTCTTGCACCACCAACATCCCGAGAACAGCAACATCTACTCCCCCAAAGAAATCCTTATATGAAACTTCCAAAGCTTTATGTCCTTCAAGTTGGATTTCATAGATAAGCAATGAGGTCCACAGATACTCCAGAGGAAAGAGAAGGTCTCTGTCTCCTTCACACCTAGTATTTAGGTCTTCACTGAAAGTGAGCTTTGCTGCTTGGTTCAGATTCCCTGGTATGTGTTTGATCTTGTGTGTTGTTAGATGGTCCAATACAGGAGTGTGATTTCTGCTTCTCTCATGTCCGTGGAGAAGGTGTTCTGACTCTCTTCCTTCAAGCACGCATATACATGAACACGGTAAACTCCCCGAGGATGGTATCATTTTGGGAGCAGAGTTTGGCTTAACTGCTGGATGAGACCTCACCCTCCTGGTCTCAGTCATGGAGTCCTGTCCAGTCACCTACGAGGCTCTGAAGCTGTGCATAGGAATTGCAGGCACAGGCTCACTGATAAGAAATGGTGCCTTCCTCTGCTTGTCACTGCCTGTGTGGGCAGGGTGCTTCTAGGGACTTTCAGTAAAAGAAAACACGTGGGCCAAGACATAATTCAGGTAAGGCTTTATCCTTTACCCATAATTCCACTTAATGGGATTGGGAGCTCCATCAACAGCCCTCAGCAGATGTTAAGTGGTCATTCAAGACTCAGAGTTAACTGTAGCAAGGCTCTGCTAAGAGCTAACTTCCATCTCTCAATGGGAGTCACCCTCCCCTGGTCTGTGGTCCCCATCCTGTCAACACCAGAGGAGGTCTTCAAGAAGGCTGAATTATATCCCCTCCGTCCTTGCCCAGGGCACTTAGAACACAGTCATCTACCCGGTAAAGTCCTGATCTTTGGTCCTATAGCCCAAAGAGAAAGAAGCCACATATAAGATGATTCACACTGTGAATGAAAGACAGGGTGAAACACAATGTATACTAATTTTGTATGCAAACCATTATAAAAGAAAATAATTTTTAAAACCTCACTATTTTCACACCCAACATTTACTTCTAAAGAAGGCTAAATTTCCCTGAGTGTTACAGTGTGCTGACCCAGAAGCAATGAGGGTCCCTACGTTCATCACAGATGTTCACAGCACTAACATGATTTACTACAAAATAATTTCTCATTTACCAACCAAAGTAATTATAATTCCAGTGACAGCAAAGAGGTCTGCTTTCCTCTGTTTTGCTAATGAGTTCAGGCTTGGATTGTCTTATTAATTAATTAATTATTCATTTATACATCTCTTGATTTGATAGCAGTCATTGTTTTAAGTCACTAGTTTCAAACCTGTGCCAACATTGGCTGCATATAGAATAAAGAATATAATGTCCTTATACGGATTTGTGGCATTTGAGCAATTGGCCTACAAAATGGAACTTAAGCCCAATTCTTTTGGGTTGTCCTGCCAACCCAAAGGCACATGAAACAAATCTATCAGCTGTTCCATGGGAGAAAGCTAGGCAATCTCCTCCCATTATTGCCTCTGAAAACTTACTGGACAGTCAGTTATGGAGTTGGTTCCAACTTAATGATATATAACAACATTTTCAAATGCCTTCAGAGGTTGTGCCTAATAAGATGCAAGGTCATTAAAAAGGGCTTGAATTTATTATCACAGAGCTCTGGTGGCCTGGTGGTAAGAAGCTGCACTGCAGTCTGAAGCTTGGGGTTCAAATCCACCAGCTGCTCTAGTGGAGAAGGCTGGGCAATCTCTTTCACTGGGATTTACTGCCTCTGAAAGCTCCCTGGAGGATCAGCTGTGGATTGGTTCCAACTCAACAACACACAATAACAAAAACAACTATCACTAAGGATGACAGAAAAAGAACTGATGCCTTTGAGGTATGGTTATTGAAGAAGAGTACTGAATATTACATAGACTACCAAAAGAATCAAGTCAAGGACTGCAGCCTTCAGTATGGATTGAGGCTCAATGTCAAGAAGACAAAGATTCTCTCCACTGGACCCATCGGTAGCATCAGGATAGATGGTGAAGAGATTGAGATTGTTCACAGCTTCAGTCTGCTCGGCTCCACAGTCAACACTCTTGGCACCAGCGGCCAGGAAATAAAAAAAATGTATTGCGATGGGAAAGTCTGCTGTTAGGGACCTCTCTAAAGTACTCAAGAGCAACGGTGTCTCTTTGGAGACGAAGGTACGCCTGATACAGGCCATGGTTTTTGCAATCACTTGTTATGCATCAGAGAGCTGGACAATGACTAGGGAGGACAGAAGGAGAATTGACGCCTTTGAGCTGTGGTGCTGGAGAAGAGTATTGAATGTACCATGGACTGCCAAGAAAACAAACAGATTCATCCTACAGAGGGTTAAACCAGGCTACTCCTTGGAGGCAAAGATTCTGGGGCTTCGTCTGACATACTTTGGACATGTTGTAAGGAGAGACAGGTCCTTGGAGAGGGACATCATGCTTGGTAGGGTGGAGGGACAGTGCAGGAGGGGAAGACCCTCTATGAGGTGGACAGATTCAGTGACTGGGGTAATCGGGATGGCTGTGTCAGAGGCAATGCAGTTGGCACAGGATAGAGCAGGGTTTAAGGCTGTTGTACATAGGGTCACTATGAGTAGCAAATGACTCGACGGCACATAACAACAACAACAACAACAACAACCAAAAGAATAAACAAATATGTCTTGGAGAAAGTGCAACCAGAGTGCTCTTTGGAGACAAGGATGGTGACACATCATCTCACGTATTTTGGGCATGTGGTAGGAATGTCAATCCCTGGAAAAAGAACATGAAGCTGGACAAGATTGAGGGTCAGCAAAAGAGAGAAAGGCCTTCAATGAGATGGACTGACACAGTGACTGCAAGAGAGGGCTCAAGTAAATCAGAGATAGGGAAGATGGCACAGGATAGGGCGAGGTTCAGGTCCGTTGTGCATAGGGTCACTATGAGTCATAGTCAATGCGATGGCATCTACCAACAACAATAAGAACAACAAGTGCAGATACTTTCTTAATCAACTACTAGAACTTAAGTAAATTAGGTGGTAGTGTGGGCCATTTTCTTATGGTATGAAGAGGTTCTCAAACTCTTAAGGGTTGGGAAATTCCAAATCCTACATAATAGGGTACTTTCCCATTGTAAGGAATGTGTAAGTTTCTTGGGGCCACCGCTAACCAATGATACTCCTGGATATGGCTGGAAAAGAACCTAGGACAGATACCTGGATCATTTGAAAACAAAAATATTGCAACTGGCGATCCTATGTGTATGAGGGTAGAGCCTCTCTAACAGTTTTCTTAGCTATAATCCCTCCAGCAGCAGATTGTCAGACTCTTCCCAAGTGCCACTGGAGGGGTCCGAACCATCAAGCTTTTGATTAGTTAAGTACAAACCATCTTACCTTGATTATTAGCGAAGGAAAATGAACCAAGCCCATTCACAACCAAAGGGAGGGGGGAATCCCGTTCCTAATCAAAATCATTTTCTCTTTACTCTGTATGAAAAACAAAACCACACAACAAAACAAAACAAAAACCCCTATAAAAGTATTGCAATTTCTTTACAAATATAAAATAAAAAAAGACTGCATGATGGGCACCATGGGGGAGGGCAGGTATCTACACACCGAGTTGCTCCCATTGCATTTCTTGTCCTGCTTTTGACTTCCCTGGGTGTTCCCGAACAGAGGCAGCACCTGGTGAACCCATCTGTTACCACCTTCACTTTTCAACAATCCTCTGCCTCATCTCAAGTGACTCATCTGCCCGAATCCAAGCAGTAGGAGAAAGGGTGGTTGGTTAGCTCCCATTTCCCCTGGGCTGCACGGGAAGTGCGGCAAACATCTGCACACTTCCGGTTGACTAGCCCACATCATTTGTTCATCTCCAGTAAGCTGTACCTGAAGTCTTGAGGAAGGAGATTAAACTGGAGAAGCAACCAGGCTTGAGCTGCTCAGATGGAGGGAGAAGATGCATGGCCACATTCCTTCCTAATGATGTTTTATAGATAAATTAACTGGAAAGAAGCTAAGGCTATTATTATCTGATATCTATATTTTGCTTCAAGTTTGAAAGCACAATTATTTATTTTAAGGAGACATTCCTTCTGTGTATAATAGGTCTTTTAGCTCAGCTCCATCTTCAGTTTTCACCTTGGACTTTAGTTCATCACCTTGTAAAATGCATGTCTGGGCAGTAACTGGGAGGGGGAGGACGAATCAGAGAAGCTTCAGGGCTGCAGAAGACAAGGAGTGAACACTCGTGCCCTTGATACTAAAACACTGCTATCAGCTTTCTTATAAGAATACACAAATAAATTAGACCACGCTAAGGAACGGGGAGATTTGCAAGAAGTGCGAGAGAGCACCTGGAAAGAATAAAACTAGCCTGCCTGCTCTTGGCCACATGGCTTCGGGTAGGCATTTTATAAGGCTAACCTATCATGCTTGCAAATTGGTTTGATGAGGGGCAGTTTCAGCACCCAGCAGCATACATTCTGCACATAATAAGTACTCAATAAATATTTATTAACAGCGGCTGACCAATTTGAGACCAATTTGGAAGACCATTTCTGCGTTTCTTGCCAGTCTGTATCTACTTGATTTCAGTCCTCAGAATTCTCGCTGCGCTCAAGACTGGAACGAGAGCGAGAGTTACTATAAATCTTGCTCGGTTAGCCCAGGTGTTGGGAGGGGGGTGGCGGAGAAAAAGCAAAACACTGCACATGGCTATATATATCTGCATGGTTTCCAAGAACTAATTTTAAAACCCTAATTATAGAACACTGGTAACTCGGTGGGAAAGAATTGTGCTGCCAACCCAAAGGCACGTGGTTTGAGCACATCGGTCTCCTCCCATGCGATTTACTGCCTCTCATTAACTGGCTGAAAGCTCAGCTGCGAGTCAGTTTCTACTCAATGGTACCTAATAATTAGGAGAGAAGTGAGAAGATGTCCTTATTTTCCTATTCCTCTTTGTATGCATCTTTAACATTGGAAAGCTTTGGAGAAGTAGTCTGTAGGATTGCAGGGCAATCTCCAGTGCCATTTACAGCCTCAGAAACCAAATGGAGGCTCAGCTTTGACTTCGTTCCGATTCGACCCAGTGAGTTATTTTGTTGTTGGGTTGGGTTTTATTTTTTAATATTGTTGTTGTTGTTGTTATGTGCCATCGAGTCGTTTCTGACTCATAGCGACCCTATGCACAACAGCTCTAAACCCTGCTCTATCCTGCGCCAACCGCACCGCCTCTGACACACCCATCCCGATTACCCC
>NW_006399865.1:7227564-7276465 GCF_000299155.1 Elephantulus edwardii
GCATAATCAATGAAACACAGATAGACATTCTTCTGGTATTCCCTGCTTTCAGCCAAGATCCATCTAACATCAGCAACGATATCCCTTTTTTTAAAAATATTAAAATAGATAAAAGAAAGAACTGTCTAAAATAAATATATGATTCAGCATTATACGTGCAACAGCCCAGAATAAGAGATAAATCATTGCAAAAAGGACTAGGGGTGGGGTGGGGGAGTCAGGTAATCGTGCAACAATGCATGCATTTTTTTTAAAGTGAACTGGAGGCGAGAGAAGGGAAGGTGAAGGGGTAAAAAGTTCAATTAATGAATGAAAATCTAGCTTCTCTGTAACTGTTTGTTAAAATCACAATAAAAATAAAATTTTCTTTTCAAAAAATAGTTCCAAATTGGAGTTGTCCACTTATCTCCATTTGCTAACTATTTTACTACCTTGGCATAGTGTTTTAAAAGTTCACGTGCTAACCACAAGGTTGGCAGTTTGAACCCACCAACCTCTCTGCAGGAGAAAGGTGTGGCAGCTGCTTCTATAAAGATCTATACAGCCTTGGAAATGCCAGGGGCGGGTTCCACGCAGACATACAGGATTATTATGAGTTGGAATCAACTCGACAGAAACATGTTTGGAAGCTCCATTTATTTGAACAGTGGTCTCCCTGCCGAAGGTGGAAAGTGCTGAAGCACAGATTCCTCTGCCCACTCCCAGAGGTCTGGCCCAGAAGGGGCTGCCTGAGCACCGGATCTCTAAGCTCCCAGGTGAAGCTGACGTTGCAGGACTGCAGAGGAGACTTGGAGGAGCAATGCATTCATGGGATAAAGGAGCCCTCCTGAAGTGCTGTGTGGATGTGAGTCCACAAATGTCACAAAGGCTATTAGGACCTGCGAGTGTTAAGAACCTATGCTCTAGCTACACCAGAAATAGTACATACTGAGGCCAGTTTCAAGATGACAAATGTGTTGCCAAGCCCTCTCATCATAACCCCTGCCCGTCAATCCTGTTAAGGCAGTTTAACTGAGACCAATCTGTACTTTCCCTAACCTTGAGAACTACGGGGTCAAATCAGATCAGCGATCGTTCCAGAACTGTGGAGAAAGGAGAACACATTCGAGCTGACCCAGTTATGTCCTGCCACGGCAGCTTAAAACATCGTCGTCTCACTTCACCTTAACCCAAGGGGAATGGGGGAACTCTGTACAGGAATATTTATTGCAGCTTTATTTGTCATCACCAGAAAGTGGAAATAATTCAATGTCCTTCAAAAATGTCTAACAAACTGTGATACATCGATACAATGGAGTACTCCACAACAATAAAAAAGAACAAATTACAGATGTGTGAAAAAGATAGATGACTCTCATATATATTGTGCCAAGTTAAACAAAAAAAAAAGTCTAAAGGCTACATACTGAGTCATTCCATTGTTATTACATTCTAAAATAAGCAAAACTAGAGATAAAGAGAGGAGCTCTAGTGTCATAGCATGTTGCACTGCTTAAGGATGCTAACCAAAAGGTGTGTGGTTTGGATCCACCACCAATCCCCAGGGAAAGGATAAGGCACCCTCCTTCCCTTACACTCAAAGATTATCAGGAGAAGGAATTGCTGTAACAGCTGTTGGCTTTGGGTGATAAAGAAAGAGAATGAATCAGTGGTTGCCAGGGGAACAGTAGCCAAGAGGTTGACTACAAAAGTCCATGTGAAAGAATTGTGAGCAACGGGAAAGTGGGATCTGTATCCATGTTAACCATGCACTTGACGCTGGGTCAAAAGTCACTGGACTTTATACCAAAATGACTCATATGAATTTACTTTTAAATTAAAATACCTTAAGACCAAAAAGCCAATGCCACAGAGTTAATGTCAACTCACGGCCACCCACAGGGTTTGCTAGGCTATACTCTTGATGAGCTGCACTGGGAAAAGCTGCTGTCAAGGATCTCTCCAGAGTGCTAAAAAGCACCGATGTCACTCTAGAGACTAAGGTGAGCCTGATCCAGCCCATGGTATTCTCAATTGCTTGCTATGCATCTGAGAGCTGGACAATGACTAAGGATAAGAAGAGGAGAAAGTCTGATGCCTTTCAGTTGTGGTGTTGTGGAAGAATACCGAACATACTGCCAAGAGAACAAGCAAGTCTGCCCTGGAGAGGGTGAAACCAAGTTGCTCCTCGCAGACAAGGATCCTGAGGCTCTGTCGCACATATTTGGGCATTCTGTCAGGAGGGACCAGTCATTGGAGGACATCATGCTTGGAAGGGTGGAGGTTCAGCGCAGGGGAGGAAGTCTCTGGATGAGAAGGATTGATCCAGTGACTTCGGCAATGGGGTTTGGTGTGACAGAGATGGTTGGCTCAGAATAGGGCAGAGTTCAGAGCCATTGTTCACAGAGCCGCTAGTGGTCGCAGTAGACTCAATGGCACATAACAACAATACTAACAGAAACAGACTGACTCAAAACCTGTCAATACAAAATTAGAGAACAAAGAGCAGATCCTGGATGGTACAAGCATTGTAGGTTAGCCAAAGAGAGTTTTTCTCGATTTTTCTAAACTGAGTGAGTCTAAGTTCTATCCTATTTTAAAAAGTTGTTGGGTTGTCCACAACTGCCAGAGAGGCATGGCCTTTGGGTTAGCAGTTCAACTCCCTTTCCACTGAGCACCCGAGCTGCTAGGCCAACGAGAGCGAAGGTGTAAGAGACTTCTGCCCTGCTCTTTTTAGAAAAGAGAAAAATCCTCAAAGCCCCGTGCCATCACAGCTACTGGGCTTTGGGAATCACTTGTGCCTATAGAAACCTCCATCTGGGTTTTGTTACCAGGGTGGCCAGGTGGAATAGAGGAGGGGAAATTGATGAAAACTAGTGTGAGTCAGAGCAGCAGTTCGATATCCCCTGGTGTTCTCAAGGCCAGGGCCCGTTGTAACATCTGGCCTTTAATCAACCCTCTGTGTGATGCCTCTTTTCATCTTCATGCTAAGTGCAGGGACTTGGTGTCCTGTGCATTTCAGTTGGCTACAATTTCAGCAGCGGTTCCATCCAGGACAAGTGATTAAATGGATGTCTTCCGGAGCAGAGCTCTTGCTGGTGGATGAGATGCAGTCACATGTCCCGGTACAATGAGCACCTGAATGCACAAAGGGAAGGTGCATACGGCCCCGGAGCCCGCGAGTGCTTTCAGTGTAAGTGCAAGTTGGTTTCTCTTCATGGTAGCTTTGATACTTCTCCCTTATTATAGGTGAACGGTACTTAAAAATACTCATGATAAGAGGGTGAAAATGCATCCCCTCAAGAAAGGGATGAGATGTGCTTCCTTTTTTAAATAAGAGGGCTTTTTTGCCTCATTTATTTCTTAATTGTACTTTTGGTACCTGTGATGAACAAAAGCTCTCAGCATGGGGCCAGGAGCAGACAGTGTGGCAGGGCTCTGTAAGCACTGCAGAAAATTATAACCCAGGTTGGTGGTCAATGCAGTTTACTCTCTAATCTGATTTGAAATCCCCTGCAAAGGAACACATCTATTTTGCTGGTGATGTAATTAAGCTTTGCCATACAGGGTCATTATGAAATACAAGAGACAGGACAACCTGTAAGAATACCACCACCATAGGTTCTACTCTAAACTCTGAAGAAGCTATGTCTGTAAGTTAAAGTGTAGACCCTGAAAAGCTTTTTTGGAGGGCTGACTCCTGTACCTGTGAACATGACTTTGCTTGGAAGCAGGATCACCGAGGTATTGGGTGCCACTGAGTAGGATTCATAGCGACCCTGTGAACAACAGTCCTGAATCCTGTCCTGTCTTGTACCATCCTCACCATCTCTGGCACACTTGAGCCCATAGGCACAGACACAGCAAATCACAGAGTTTAGTGAGGGCCACCTGTAGATGCATATGCAAGCCAAGGACTGCCTGATGCTTCTAGAAACAGAGGACAAAAGGCTCTCCCCCATGAACCTCTGAAGGGAGCATGGCCAGTCTGACACACTGGCCTGAACATCAAGCCTCCAGACTTAGGAGACAACACGTTTCTGCTCTCATTTAGCCACCCACTTTGTGCTATTTTGTACGGTAGTTCAAGACAGCTACTCCAACTACCACGATTCATATTCGTGCTAGAAAAGAGGACGGAGAGCAGAAAGAAAGAAGTTTATTGGGTACCAAACATTAGGAGATTTCAGAATATGTACGTGCGATCTTATTTAACCCTCAGAAGTTTTTTAGTATATTATCTCTTTTACAGATAAGAATCTGAAACTGAGACATGAAGAAATTTGGCTCAGATATGCACAGACAAGGATGAACCCCATTCTTCCTGAGGCCGGTTATACCTCAGGGGTTAGTCCAGCACAGGCCTGGGAAAGAGAACAGTCCATTTTACAAAAGAGGATCAAGCCAGGCTTTTTTAACTTGTTGAAAGAACTATCTATTGTGTTTTTTAAAGGCAGAAGCTTGTGAGGCAGTATTTACAGCTATGAAGAGGTCAGTATATTTGGAAAGAGAAGAGAATAAACCATACTGGGTGAATACCAAGGTCATCCTGGGTTAGTAGCGTTGAGAATGAGAAATGGACGTGGGGTCCAGATGACACAGAGCTTGACCCCGAGGTAAGGTGTTGGCTCAGACAAGCCCAGGATTCCACCTGAGCACAGCCACGACTGAAACTCTCACAAAGCCATTTTTATGTTCTTGGTTTGTATACTGCCGCTGGAATGACTAAGCCTGGTCCTTGGGTTAGCTAACGGGCTGACTTGTCTCTTCAGAACTACAGTGAGAACTGACAAACTTCCCTATACAGCCTTCAAACTGGTGATGAGCAATCCCTCCTCTATGTGTAGACTGACTTGAGACGTCTGACTCGGATTACTTTTTAATGCCATGAGCCATTTTGTCTGTTTTCAGTAAACTCACAACTACTTTCTGTCTTGAGCTGACTATGCGCGAGTGTGTGCGTGCGTGTACACACACACACACACACACACACACACACACACACCCTCAACTACAAGGCAAACAGAGGCTGATACGACTGACCCATTTGCTTTCAGATACTGGAACTCACTCATTTAGCTGGCCCTCTTTCCCAATCCTTGTTAGACCTGAGTATTACTAATCCACCATAGTTCCCAAACGCTTTGAATCTGAAGGACACAAACTGTTTTCTGGATTCTTCTTAATCCTCACAGTACGTGTCAGTTTAAAGCGACTCCCATTTTAAAGATGGAGAGTTTGAGCAGTGTAATAAAATATGTGCCAGTTACATTCTTGAAAAAGTGTGGATCCGGTCAGACCATGCCCCCAGACCTATTGGCCCTTTGACTGTCACTCTTTTTATTAAGGAATGTGACACCCCTTGGTTCCGCTCTGATACTGATCTTTCAGGTGGTTACTAAGCAACTCAAGCTATCATTGCCTACCTGGCTCAAAACACCACAGCCTCAAAGGTCTAGAAATATGAGACAAGATCTTTTCATTGCACACATATTCTATGTACGTTAGTGTCATACCATTCTAGCTAGGATTCACTGAGGAAAAGAGAAAGCTTCCAGGAGTTACTCAACACTCTCTACCTGATAGACTGGCTTCCTTGTAGGCTAGTAATTATTGTCTGTGTCTTAGAGCACAGAATAGGAAAAGTGAAGTACAGGGTGCTCCGTAGAGCTTTGAGCCTAAGACACTGAAATCAATACTTGTATCCATGGGAAGATAATGCAAAGGGAATAATCAAGGGAAGTATCAAGGTAGAAGAGAGACAGTACCTGCTAGCCAAAGTGACTTATCTTGGTTTCTCAGAACCTTCAGAAAGATTCCAAAATGGGCAAACAAAGAGGGAAAGGCAGAGGGAGAAAATGACTCCAGCTAAGATTTCTAAACAGTCTCTGAACAGTGTAATGGTCAAAGGGCTCAACTGCCAACAAAAAATTTAGTGGTCCAAGTGTGCTCAAGGCATGCTGGACGAAAGTCCTGGTGATCTACTTGTGAACAATCAGACCTTAAAAACCCTGAGGAGTGTAGTTCTTCCCACACAGGCTACACAGGAGACGACCAGGAGCAGAAATCCACTTGGTGGCAACAACTAGTATTTCTAAAACATAGAAAAGATAATTCTCATAAGATTACTGAATGTGTACATTGTTGTTATTGTGAGGTGCTGTCAAGTTGAGCACAACTCACAGCAACTCTATGAAGAACATAGAGTTCTGCCTTGCCATATTCGGCAGCATCCTCCTGATCTCTGCCATGCCGAAGGACATTGTTACTCACTGTGCCAGTCTGTCTCACTGCTGACCTTCCATTTTTCAAACCTGCTGTCATTTTCCAAGGACTGGTACATCCTGATATAATGCCTGACACATGTGAGATGAAGTTTGAGTATCCTTGCCACTAGTGAGCACCTTGGGTGCACTTCCTTCAAGCCAAAAATGCATTTCTCTTTTGGCAGTCCATGGGATATTTGCTACTCTTAGTCAACCATAATTCAAAGGCACCAATTACTCCCATATTCATTGTCTAACTTTTGCATCCATATAAAGCAACTGAAAATATTAAGCCTTGAATCAGGTACACGTCAGTCTTCAAACTCACATCCTTGTTCTTTAGTGCATTAAGCAGATCCATTTTAAAAAATTATATGCATTGTATTTCATGCATGTACACTGTGTTTTATACAATCTTTCACTTACACTGTGTTTCATGCAAATGTTGTTGTTGCTGTCAGGTGCCATCGAGTCGTAGATGACTCATAGCGACTCTATGAACGAAAGGCCTGAGCACTGTTCACAGAGTTTCCTGAGGCAAGCCATTTCAGAAGTGGATGCCACTCCTCCTTCCAAGCTTGTTTTAATCGGGAAGCTCCACCAAGCACTGTCCACCATGGGTGACTATTATCACATATGACACATCAGTGTCACAATGTCTAGCATCACAGCAACCACGAGTTACCTCTGTACATCAATGCACAGCCCAGTGCTACACCACCTAGAAAAATGTTTCACAAAAAACAAACAAACAAAAAAACAACCACCCAACAAAAAAACACAACATAATTTGAACCAGGCCTGAGGGCTGTAGATTAAAATTACCCACCTTGGGCTTGGTAGCATAACTTTCTGTCCACTAAGCCAACATAGCTCTCTCTATGTTGTCGTTATTGTTGTTAGGTGCCGTTGAGTTGTAGACAACTCATAGCAACCCTATGAATGGAAGACCTGAGCACTGTTCATAGAGTTTCCAGAGGCAAGCCATTTCGGAAGTGGACAGTGGATGCCACTCCTGCTTCCAAGCTTTTTTTAATTGGGAAACTCCACCAAACACTGTCCACCATGGGTAACCATGATCAAATTTGAAACATCAGTGTCACAGTGTTTAGCACCACAGCAACCACGATTTACCTCTGATTTATACAATCATTTATATATACTGCATTATATAATTAATTACTATTGATCTGTTGTTCTTGTTAAGTGCTGCTGCATCATAGAAGACTCATAGAGACCCCATGGAAGAAAGCCCCGAACACTTGTATAACTTTCATCGTTTCTCCAAGTTTATACGGTTTTCTGAGGCAAGTTATTTTGGAAGTGGATGTCATTCTTGCTTCCAAGCTTGTTTTACTCGGGGAGTTCCACCACACTGTCCACCATGGACACCACCATGGGTAACCATGATCAAATTTGAAACATCCATGTCACAGTGTTCAGCATCACGACAACCCAGAGTTACCCCTGTACAGCAAATGCACAGACCAGTGCTATACTTCTTAGAAAAATGTTTGACCAAAAAACAAATAAAACTAACCTATTTTAAAAACCAAGGCATGGTTTAAACTCTATGAGCTCAAGCATTCCCATTGGCTCTCACCACACAAAGGAGCCCAACATGAGCATTCTACCACTTCCTCAATTTTGGATGGAATTTAAAAATCAAGGCATGGTTTAAACTCCATGAGCTCAAGCATTCCAAGTGGCTCTCACCAACCAAAAGCGCTCGACTGGAGCATTCTGCACCTTCCACAATTACTGACGAATTTTAAAACCACGTCTGGTTTAGACCCCATGAGCTCAAGCATTCTCACTTGCTCTCACCACACAAAACTGTCAACTGGGAGCATACTGCCACTTCCTCAATTTCCAACCAAATTTAAAAACAAAGCCAAGATGTAAATTCCATGAGCTCGAACATTCCTATTGGCTCTCACTACACAAAAGCACCCAACTGGAAGCATTCTACCGCTTCCTCAATTTCTAAACAAATATAAAAACCAAGGCATGGTTTAAACTCCATGAGCGCAAAGGCATCAATTCTCCTTCTATCATCCCTAGTCACTGTCCAACTCTCTGATGCATAAAAAGTGATTGCAAAGACCATGGCCTGTATCAGACGCACCTTAGTCTCCAGAGTGAACACCACTGCTCTTCAGTACTTTGGCGAGGCCTCTAACAGTACACTCCCCCCCCACACAAAAAAAGCCCCAGGAATTGATGGTATACCAATTGACATATTTAAACTAACAGATGCTGCCCTAGATGTGCTCACCAAGTTGTCAAGAAATCTGGAGAACAACCACTTCGCCAACTGACTGGAAGAGATCTATATTTGTTAACATTCAAAGAAAGGTGATCCAACAGTGTGGAAATTATTGAATAGTATTGTTAATATCAACATGCAAGCAAGATTCTGCTGAAGATTATCCAAAAACGATTGGGACAGCACATCAGCAGAGAATTGCCGGAAGTCCAGGCTGGGTTTAGAAGGAGTCGTGGTACTATAGATATCGTAGCTAATGTTAGATGGATCTTGGCTGAAAGCAGGGAATACCAGAGGAATGGCTATCTGTGTTTCATTGATTATGCAAAGGCTTTTGACTGTGTAGATCACAACAAATTGTGCTAATACGAAACCTATACTTGGACCAGGCAGTTGTCTGAACACAGCAAAGAAACACTGCATGGTTCAAAACTGGGAAGGGTATACACCAGGGATATGTTGTATCCCTTTACTTTTTCAATCTATATGCAGAACAGATAATCCGGGAGGCTGGGCTGTATGAGGAGAAATGTGGCATCAGGATTGGAGAAAGGGTCAACAATAATCTACATTATGCAGATGACACACAACCCTTCTGAGTACATGGCTAAATTATTTTGGGATGGAGTCTCAAAATCCTTGCCTCCAAGGAGTAGCTTGGTTTTACCCTCTCCTGGATAGATCAGTTTCTCTTGGTGGACCATGGTATGTTCAATACTCTTCACCAGCACTGCAACTCAAAGACTTCAATTCCTCTTCTGTCATCCTTAGTTATTGTTCAGCTCTCTGATGCATAGCAATCAGGTGCATCTAGTCTCTAGACTGACATCTTTGCTCTTCAGCAGTCTGGAGAAGTCCCTGACAGCAGACTATCCTAACCTTTGTGAGACTCAGTTCTTTCACTTATTGAAATAATCTAGAATCTCCCATGATATACAGTATTTTACAAAATCTTTGCTCTTTAGTGCTGCATATTGTATGAATGCATCACACTTTCTCAATCCATTTGCTTGTGCTGGGTATCTGGACTGTTTCCGTGTTCTTGCTACTGTGAACAATGCTGCTATGAACACAGGTGTCCAAATCTCCATTTGTGTCTCAATTCTAAATTCCTTGGGGTATATTTCTACCAGTGGAATAGCTGGGTCATATGAGATTTCTATGTTCAGCTTTTTGAGGAAACGCCAAACTATGTTCCAGAGTGGTGGTACCATTTTACAATCCCACCAACAGTGTATGAGAGTTCAAATCTCTTCACATCCTCTTAAATATTTATTGCTTGCTGTCCTGTTAAACTTTGTCACTGCCACTAGGGTAAGATGGTATCCCACTTTAATTATGATTTGTATCCCTCTGATGGCCAGTGATTTTGAGCATTTCTTCACTTGTCTGTCTGCCATCTGAATTTCTTTCTGTGTGAAGTCTTTTCATGTCTGTTGCTTATTTTGTGATTTGGGTTACAGTCTTTTTCTGTGGAGGCCTTGTAGCATTTTGTAAACTTTAGTTATGAGACCCCTGTATGAAATAAGATTGTTAAATGTTTTCCCTCAGTCTATAAGCTAGGGACTTGAGTTTTAGAAGGTGTCATTTATTTCATCCTTTCCTGGTTGTGCATATCTGACTATATTTGCAAGCCCACTTATGCTGTAGGCTAGGTCTTCTAAGATTGTCTCATTTTGTCTCTTATGATCCTGACGGTTTTGAGTTTTATCCCTAAGTCTCTGATCCTTCTTGAGGTAAATTTTTTGTATGGTGTGAAATATGAGCCCTGGTTCAGTTTTCTGCAGTTGTTGTTGTTAGGTGCCATGGAGTTGGGCACAACTCATTGCTACCCTACAAACAAAAGATTTGAACCCTGTTCTATGCTGTGCCATCCTCCCATTTCCTGACACACAAGATACTATTGTAGCAGTCACCGTGTTAATCCACCTGGTTGAGGGTCTTCCTCTCCTTCGCTGACCCTCCATCCTTCCCAACATCATGTCTCTCTCCAAGGAATAGCCCCTCCTAGCAACATGGCCAAAGTATGTGAAGTGAAGCCTCATAATTCTTGCCTCCAAAGAGACTCCAGCTGCACCCTCTCCAAGACATAGCTGTTTGTTCTCTTGGCCGACCATGAGATGTTCAGTTAAATGTCCAATTTTGCCAGCACTGTTTGTTGAAGAAGGTGTCATTTCCCCATTTGATAGGTTTTGTTTCCTTGTCAAATACCAATTGATTCTAGGTAGATGGGTTGATTTCTGTGTTCTCACTCCTATTCCACTGGTCTGTGTGTCTTGTAATTGTACCAATACCATGCTATTTTGGTTACTATGGATATTCAGTAGGTTTTGAGATCAGCAAGTGCCTCCTATTTCATTTTTATTTTTAAGAAGAACTCTGCTTATTTTGGGTCTCTTTCATTTATAAATAAAACTGAAAATTTCCTTTTCTATCTCTTTGAAGAATCAATTTAGTATCTGTACTGAGATTGTGCTGTACATAGCAGCAATTGGTAGAATTGTAGTTTTTCACAATGTTGAGTCTTCCTATCCATGAACAGGGAGTATTTTTCCATTTAGTTAGGTCTCTTATTATTGACAGATTTCCCCAACGCAACAATTATTTTTATTTCTTTGGTTGCTACTACCGTGGATGTTAACTATGGATCCAAGTAAAAGGAAACTGTTGACAACTTCAACATTTCCTTCATTTGACATGATGTTGCCTATTGGTACATTTGTGAGTATTTTCCATTTTTTTATGTTGATGAGTAATCCATATTGAATTATTTTATTTCCTTCAGTAAGGACCTCTCTCAAGTACTGAAGAGCAATGGTGTCTCTCTGGAGACTTAGGTGCGTCTGATACAGGCGATGGTCTTTGCGATCACTTATTATGCATCAGAGAGTTGTACAGTGACTAAGGAGGACAGTAGGAGAATTGATGCCTTTGAGCTGTGGTGCTGGAGAAGAGCACTGAGGGTACCATGGACTGCTAGGAAAACAAACAGATTCATCCTGGAAAGGGTTAAACCGGGCGACTCTTTGGAGGCAAGGATTCTGAGGCTCCGTCTAACATACTTTGGACATGTTGTAAGGAGGGACCAGTCATTGGAGAGGGACACCATGCTTGGGAGGGTGGAGGGACAGCACAGGAGGGGAAGGCTCTCTATGAGGTGGATTGATTCAGTGACTGGGGTAATCGGGATGGGAGTGTCAGAGACAGTGAGATTGGCACAGGACAGAGCAGAGTTTAGGGCTGTTGTACATAGGGTCGCTATGACTCACAAGCGACTCGACGGCACATAACAACAACAACAAAGGATACTTCACTTCCAGCAATCCAGTTTGTGTCAGCTGCAAAATGCAAGTTGTTGATGAATCTTTCTCCAATCCTGATGCCACATTCTTCTTCATACAGTCCAGGGTCTTGAAACGTTTGCTTAACATAAAGACTGAATATGCATGGAGAAAGAATACAATGCTGAAACATATCTTTCTTGATATTAAACAATGCAGCATTCCCTAGTTCTGCTCAGAAAACTATTTCTTGGTCTGTGTACAGATTTTGCATGAGCATAATTATGGTGTTGTGGGATTCCCATTTTTCTCAATGTTATCTATAATTTTTCATGATCCATAAAGTTGAATGCCTTTGCATAGTCAACAAAACATAAGTAAACATCTTTCTAGTATTCTCTGCTTTCCACCAAAACTCATCTGACATCAGCATTGCGTATGTAAAAAATAAACCATACAAAAAATGGCTAAGAATGATTTGGAAAATGTAGAAAATCAGGAGGGATTTGTCCTACTTGCCATCAGAATTAAAGACTACTGTATTCCAGAACTTTCAGCTCTGGGTCTGCCTCTGGAAAACCCAACTTGAACCAATTATGATCAACTCCTGACTCAACCATATTTTGCTGGAGCTATGGAAATTCATTTCCAATTAAACACCTTGGTTTGTATGCTGCAAAAGAGTGTACCAAGGCTTAATCTTCTTTAAAAAAGTTCTGATTGACTGGGTTTCATATGGGCTATGGATGGAGAAAGCAGACCACCTGATCCCTTCCCCAATGGCTAAGCCATTTAGCTTCACTTTCCAAATATTTGCCTTTGTGACCTGCTCCTCTTTCCTGGATGGGTCATTTGTCTTGTTTTTCATCCAGCACACCTCTTCCCTGACTCACTTGTAAGTCTGTGACTTGGCACCACTCCTGGTACCTTTTCCTCGCTTGGCCACCTTTATGTTCCACTTGGCTTTAGCCCAAGACTGGGCACTTTGGTTAGGGCCTCATTCCTGATTATGCTGCTCCCTCTCTGGAGAAAACTGTTGCCAGCAAATTAGGACCAGTTTCTAGACTGAGCTCTTTGGAGGCTGAGACTATGTCTTATTTCTGGGCCAAGCATCATAGCCTTGAAGTAAAGCTGCCTTGACTCAAATACATATTTACTACTTTTGAGCCAAGTGACCTAGGCAAATTCCTACATTTCTTTAAGCCTCAGTTACCTGCTCTTTAAAAAGAAGGTAAATGTTTACCTCACTGGACTGTTGCAAGCATTCTATAAAATCACATGTGCAAAGTGCCAGATTCACAGCTGGCACTAGATAAACATTAGTTACGGTGGTTGGGAGAGTCCTTGAGTGGGACTAACTTCCCAACTGCTGGCTGAAAGGTTAGTGGCTCAAGTCCATCTCAAGGTGCCTCAAAAGAAAGACCTGGTGATTTACTTCTGAAAAAATCAGCCATTGAAAACCCTATGAAGCCTAGTTCTACTTTGTCACCCAAGGAGTTGCCAAGTTTTGGGATCACCTTGATGAAAACGAGTATTTGTATTGACATCTTTGAAATCTTAGCACCAAAACAGAGTTCAGTACAGTAACTAAACACTTTTCTGTGCTGAGCAAGAATGCAGAGTGGTTTATGCAAATGTGAGGTTCAGGGATCCAGTCGTTCATTTTCCTAACAAGTGTTTACTGAGTGCCTACTCGATAAATATGTATCAGGCACTGGCTTAGATTCTAGAGCAGGGCAAGTGCTTCAGGGATATTCACTGTTAAGCCGAATGGCAGAGTGGTAAAAAGAGTTCAATAAGTAACATACTTCAATAAGAGTTCAATAAGGATCAGACAATGTTTCATTCTATGACCCATAAGATCACATGGAGCTGGAATCTCCTAGATGCCAATTGACGACAACAATGTGTTCACTTAAGGGAGTCCAATTTTCAAAATCCTCTGGGCAGGAAGAGAATCCCAAGTTTCTGCCTAGTGCCAGAGGCCTGCTGTCACCATGCCTGCTAAGGGGCAAGCTTCGTGTCTGGAGCTCAACATGACTGAGGAAGACCTGAGCCAAAGTCACATCATGTCTGTCAGCACATTCCTGTGTGCCTTCTGTCTCTAGAAAACACCTCTGGCCTGAGAAAAGCCTGTTCTTCTTCATAGCTGTCCCCCATGCACCGTGGCCGCAGCGCACCTCCCTTCTGCACTGACTGGGATACTGACAACACTCATTGTTTTTCACTGAGTGTTTATCAAAGCCATCCATGTCTAAGCTCTGGTGGCCAAGTGGCAAGAAGCTGTGCTGCCATACTGATGGCACAAGGTTCAAGTCCACCGGTTGCTCTGCAGGAGAAGGATGGGCAATCTCTTCCTGTGCAATTAACTGCCTCTAAAAACCTGCCTCTAAAAACTTGGAGGGTCAGCTATGGGTTGTACCTGACTCTACAACAACAACAATGGTGGCCTAGTGGCAAGAAGCCGTGCTGCCATACTGATGGCACAAGGTTCAAGTCCACCGGTTGCTCCATGGGAGTAGGATGGGCAAATTCCTGTGTGATTAGCTGCATCTGAAAAACTGCCAGCGTGTCAGCTATGGGTCATTTCTGACTCTATGGTACACAACAGCAACAGACAGGCTTCATGCGCAGCCTAAGTGGAAAAGCAGCACTTTCCTCTCTGTGCCACCATCTTTTCCTTGTCTGCTGAGAAAGCTGTTGGTATGAGAGGAATCCTTCAGCTCTTTCCTCTCCAACATTCTGTGAACTCCAATCCTAGATTCCATTACTAAAACTCCCCAGGCATTTACCCCTCCAGCCTTTCTTCCAATGATGTCGCCACTCTAGGAAATATGTTCATTAACAGATTTCCTTCCCTACGGCATGCTGACATCGCTCTCTGTTTACAAACTTGAAAAGAAGTGAAGTGACTGCCCACCCCAAAGAAACAAAATACCAAAAGGGGCAAATATGCAACTCTCTGCTTACTGAATGGAGGAAAGCTTCCACAGGACAGCTGAACTTGACTGCTCTATGGCGTGGATATCAATACCATTCCGTCCCTTGTAATCACATCCCCTGTGTGTCAGGTCTACTGACTGCACTATGGTTAGAGAGAGCTGGGGCAGCTCTGGGTAGACACTAGCAGGGTTTTTGTTTCCAGAAAGAACATGTCTCTGAAAAATCGTTCAGATCAGAATCAGCCAAGTAAGCTTACAATAGATGTGAGTGGGCAGATGAGCTGAGCAAAGGCCACAGGCTTTCCCCATGGGCCAAATGCCCAGAGAAGTAACCGGAGGATTTGAGCATAGTTTTTATCCAATGAGACACAAAAATTCCATGCCAAGGTTATTTAACAAACCCTTATCCAGTGATACACAGCAAATCTTCTTAGGGTAAGACTAAGTTGTGAGTTAGGTACACCAATCAGCAGTGGTCCAAAGGGACTAGTTCTAACTCTACAGTAAATAGACTTTAAAAACTGCTAACTGGAGCGATCAGGGCACTCCAGGGGCTGTGTGGGGCATAAAATCTATTGTTGACCCCCAGTAGCAAAGGCACAAAGACCTGCCCATGGGCACAAAAGCTATGCCAAAAGTTGGTATTTCTAACTACAGCTTCTAGGATGGACCAGGAGTTTCTACAATTCATAAGGAAGGCAAATGGGATCTGCAAAGATAAAATATGATCAGATGACAAAAGTATAGCCCGTGGGAGGGTGTTGTCCATGAACAGAGGTTGATAGACTCTGTCTACACAGGTGTGAATCAGAAACCATGGGATCAGCACGTAGAAAAGAAGAGCCCAGGCTTGAAATGTTGAATAATTCTGAGACACAAAAGACAGAAAACTTACCCAAAATCCCAGTAGCCTGTATGTTACACAGTGTTACTAGAAGCAGCTTCGATGCCCCAATTTTAGGTACCCTGTCTCACTATCTCCCCTCCCTTCTCCATTTGAAATATTGAGAGCATGGTCACATAGTCAGCTTGGTTGGGCTTTGCTCATTCTGTTATTCGATGCTGTTGAGTCAGTTTTGACTCTCAGTCACCCCACAGTGCAAAGGAGAACTGCCTCAATGGGGGTCTTCTAGTGTGTCATTTTTATGACAGCAGATTGCTAGCTCTTTCTCCTGGAGAGCTTCTGGGTGAGTTCAAACCTCCAACCTTTTGGTTCACAGCCAAAAGACCTAACCATCACATTGCCAAGGCTTGCTCCGTCTGTAAGTCTGTTTGGCTGTATTATTGATGGGACCTTGTGGGGTTTGACCCTGGGCCTTGGCTGCTATGTTTGACTTATCCCCTCCTTCTGCTCAAGCACTCTCCATTCTGGGCTCCACTTGTTTGCTTGCACATTTTCTATGCCCATATCCTTTCTCTCCTTTTTCATTTCCC
This sequence comes from Elephantulus edwardii, assembly GCF_000299155.1. NCBI lineage: Eukaryota > Metazoa > Chordata > Mammalia > Macroscelidea > Macroscelididae > Elephantulus > Elephantulus edwardii. The sequence continues at coordinate 7,243,736 of NW_006399865.1, forward strand.
ATTCCGCCTTTCTCTTCCTTCCTCATAACCTTTCATTATTCATGTTAATGTCTTTAGCTCCCAGTGGATCGATCCAGCCCTAAGACTCCACATTTCACTCCCAGTGGGTTTCCCTCAGGAGTGAAATCCCGGGCATAAACCCTTTTCTCTCTTCGCAAATGACAGCAGTCAGCCTGTACCAGCCTTCCACTCCTGCTCTAGGGCACAACCTCTGCTTTCCAGTTTTGTTGAGCTCACAGGATGTGTGTCCTTGTGAAGAGGATATGCTGACAAAGAGGAACCAAGTTCTTACTTGGATAATATAGCATTTAGTCACCCTGAAGATGAAGATTTTCCAAGTGAGATTCAAGTCTTGCCAAAAGCTGTGCCCTTCCCTTTGCCAAGAACAATCAAGCTTTATGATTAGATGATGAAGCCCTCGTCATCTCTGAGGGATCATGAGCACCCAAGGTGCAGTGAGTCCCAGACAAGAAAGGTGGTAGAAGAATCAGATGATGGCTGCTATGGATGCTAATGGGTAAATTTGGGGGTTGCCTTAGGAAAAAAGGACCTTTAACAAAAGCAAAAAATCCTTTGCTGGGGCAGCTACTCAGGTAAACACTCCAAGTCCCCTCGGTTTTCGTAGCTAACTCATGCCTGCCATGGTTTTCCTTGTTCCCCGCCCAGCAGTACTGCGCGGACCTTGGACCACCAGCTCTCACTTAGCCTGCTGTCAATCTTTTGCCATTAGTCTCCTCACTTCAAACTGTCTCCCACCGCTACTTGCTGAGCCTTAAGTAAAGGTGGTGGTGGACTGAAGTGAGTCAGGAAGAACTATCTTACTGCTGATTAATATGTGCTCTATAATTCCCATTTCTACTGTAAAATATATCACAGGATTGCTGCAAAGATTTAGAAAATGTCTGGCATGCCCTCTGTTCCTTAAAACTATGTCTTTCTTATTCATATAAGGAACTTAGGGAGGCAGCAATGAGAGTGAGTGAGGGGTTACACAGTTGCTCTCACTCAGGACAAAGACCTGGAAATCCGCTTCTATAAGGATGACAGCCTTAGAAACCCGATGGGTTGCTATGAGTAAGAACTGATTTGATGGGACTCAACAGCTCAAACCTCAAACTCACTGTCATCCAGTTCGTTCCAACTCAGAGACCCTCCATTCCATCGGGTTTCCAAGGTTATACATCAACATCAGAGGAGGCTTTCCTCTTAGCCCCCCCAGAGCCACTGGTGGAATGGAACCACCAGTGATGTGTGTGGCCTTTGGGTTACCAACACAACACCATACAGGATATGTGACCAGAGCTCATTAGAGGAGAGTTATTGAGTCTGGTTTCTGGACCAAGGCTGGTGGTTTGCTATGGGTCTGTGATGAAAAATGTATAGAAATGGATGCTAAGTAACATTTATCAGTCTTTACAGAGCAATCTGACTTTGTTAAGAAAGCCAAATAGCAATATGATTGTATTTGGAGTTCACAACAGATTTGAAATGAAACGAAGTCTCACAAACAAAGGTCAAACTGGTCCTTTCCCCACAGATATTTTAAAAAGCACTGATATATAGAAATGTCTCGTGTACAAGCTTACCATATATCTTCTGGGAAAACAGCCTTCAAAAATATCTGGTGCCTCAATTTTTGGCTGGTCCATTCTCTCTCTGATACTGTAAAACTTGGAAAGCCTTTCCATCACATCATTGCATCATGAGGGACTTCTTCCTCTTCTCAGCTCATCTGTTGGTGTCTGTTAAAGAAATACAAATTAGCGTTAACATTTGTTCAAAACATAACTCAGAAATCTGTTTCAAAAGCACGCAGGATACATTCCAAAGCCAACTGGCATTTCTGATTTGTGTTACCCTTGCCATTTCCCAAAGCTGTCAGGGGATAATTAAAAGTCAGAGGGGGAAAATGAATTCTTTTCACGGGAAAGTATAGTGACTGAGTAGAAAGAGCATTACCATTTGCAGAAGGGGAAGAGAGCGGTGCTTGAGTAACTTTAAAGAAAACAACCAATTCTAGGCATGTGCTTTGGTCACTTTAACCATTAGCTTCAGGACAACAGCGGTATTTAGAGCATAGTCTTTTCAAGACACTGGCAGTGGGCCATTCCTGAATGGCACAGTCATTATAGAGACATTTAATTAGGGCATTTTGCATGGCTGCCTGTGGATACAGAAGGGGCAGTGTGTCTTCCAGCACTCTTAGGGGGACGGGACGACTGGAGAGGTCAGTCTGTAAAATCATCATCAATCTTGGAAGACTGACTTTAGCTCACTATATCATCAAGTTCAAAGTGACTCATAGCTGACCTGCCATTGAGTTTCCAGGGCTAAAAAATTGAACATGAGGAAGCTGTCCATCTTTCTCCTTCAGAGTGACTGAGACATTTGAACTAGCAGAGGTGTAGCCTTTGAGTTAGGAGGGGACAATCTCCATGGATTACTCCATAAGAACTGTCCCCTGTAAGGCTGCTTCTGCTGTTGTTGTTATGTGCCATCAAGTCAGAACCAACTCACAGCAGACCTTCCAGTGGGTTTTCAAAGGCTGTAAATCCAGGCCATGGTCTTTGCAATAACTTGCTATGCACCAGAGAGCTGAACAATGACTAAGGACAACAGAAGAAGAATCTATGCCTTCCAGTTGTGGTGCTGGAAAAGAGTCTTGAACATACCAAGGGCTGCCAAGAAAACGAATAGGTTTGTCTTAGGGTGAAATCAAGTTTCTCTTTTGAGGCTAGGATTTAGAAGTTCCATCTCACATACTTTGGGCACATGGACAGGAGAGAGCGGTCCTTGGAGAAGGATATCACGCTTGGAAGGGTGGAGTGACAGTGCAAGAGAGGAAGGCCCCAGATGAGATGGCTTGATACAGTGACTGGGGCAATGGGAGCTCATGTGTCGGAATTAGTGAGACTGGCTGAGGACAGGTGGGGTTCAGAGCTGCTGTACACAGGGTCACTACAGGTCAAAGGCGACTTGACAACATATAACAACACCAACAACAATAGCAAACTGCCCACGAAGAGGTTGTCTATCTTTCTCCTGCCGAGTACCTGATGAATTCCAAATGACGTTTTACTGGCAGCACGAGTCCACACCACCAGACCATCAGAGTTAGGGGGCTTTAACTACTTACATCATTGATATTCTCATTGTTACACGATTTATTATAGGGTCTGACGGGTAGTAAGTACTCAAATGTTGAGTAAGTCAATCAAGTTTAAATTTGGAATTGGTGTTGATTAAGAGTACTGAATATATACCATGGACTTTCAAAAATATTTGTATTGTGGAAGTGCAACCAAGGTGTTCCTTAGTGGTGGGGATGGTGAAACTTCAGCTCACATATTGTGGGCATGTGGTCAGGAGGTGCCAGTGCTTGGGAAATAGCATCCTAATTGGTCAGCACAAGAGAGGACCTTCAATGGGATGGATTAACACAGTGACTGCCTTGACCATGGCAGTGATTATGAGAATGGTTCAAGGTATGACAAGGTTCAGATCTGTTGTTCATAGGGCTGCTACGAGTCATGGCTGACTCAACAACACCTGACAGCCACAACAATCTGGAATCCCTCTAGGAATCCAGCGCCCTCTTTGTTTCAGTCCTAGACGCCTGATGCTAGTGAGCAGAAGAACCAGCATTCAAGCATAGAGGTGTAGACTCCAGAGTTTATGCTTACTGTACATTATTACATAGGGAGCTCTGGTGGCCTAGTGGTTAAGGAGCTGCACTGCCAAACCAACAGTTGGTGGTTCAAATCTACCAGCTGCTCCATGGGAACAAGATAGTCAATCCTCTCCTCTTCAATCTGCAGTCTCTGAAGACCTGTTGGAGTGTCAGCTAGGAGCTGGTTCTGGCTCTGCAGTATATATGAAGAACTACTACTATATGCTGCTGCAATGGCACTGGAAACAAACACTTTCCAACTGAGCTGGCTCAGAACATTCCATCTAGACCACTGTCTCCCTGGATCTCACACGAGCAGAGTTATCCCTCACTTCTCTCACACTGGGAAGGCTTCTCAGCTGCAAGGGTGTTTTCACTCTCTTCACGCTAAAAAGTGACACATAATGGTGCTTCCTGAGTTCATTACCAGGAAGAGAAGACTGAACCCATCTACTGTGGGTAAAGCAGTTCTCTGTATTATCCTCTGTGTCCTGAAATGTGTTCTGGCCTCTTCTTGAAAAACACAAGCTGATCATTGGGGGTACAAAAGAAGACATTCTTGGAATAAATGAAATATAAAGGCAAAGCAGAAATCTGCTTCTACAAATCCATTCTAGTCTCATCTTTGTTTACTGTCCCTGCTCCAACAGCCTCATGTACTAGATTACCCTTGAGCATCCTTCACTTGAATTTCTTTAATACAGTAGAAGAACTAACAACAGTGCTTAGTTTAAGTAAACATGATAGCACTTTCCAAGTAAATTGACCTCCTTTCTTTGATCAGCCAAAAAGGAATTGTAGAGACGCTCTATATTGTACCCTGAAGGGTAGAAGACTCAGACTTTATTACACTGAGAGCACATAAGACTTTCAGACTCATAAACTTACAATCTGTTGATTTGTCACCAATAAGCCATTGTAATTGCTTTCTAAAGGAGGAGCTTGAGACTTGAAGGGTCTTTAGGGTTGGGACCAGAAGAAAAATAAGGATGAAAGCACGGGTTAAGGTTGAAGGAAAATAATAAAGGCCAGAAAACAGGAGAATCCCATAAAGAGGTTTGATGGAGTTTAACAGCTTAATTCCTACTATGTTCCTCTTCCTGGCCTACGACCTGTAAGAGGTATGAAAAATGCAGACACCTAGGAAGATGTACCATGTGATCTATAAGCAGGAAAGGAGAACCAAGTATTACCAGCCATCACCAAAACTAAGAGAGTGATCTACAAAAGGCATAGACACTCCTGAGATTTTGATTTGGATTTCACCTTCTAGAATTATGAATAGATTTTTATTATCTTTTTTTAAAAAAAGGCCTGAAAAATGGATTTCTGTCTTCTTTAAGCTAAATATGTCTTAAACCTAAGGAGATAATTGTGAATGTAAAATAAAGTGCCAAGTCATAACAGATCCGAGAAAAGGCTTATCAGAGCTGATATGGAAGAAGAGAAAGTAATGTGACTTGCTTAAGATGAAGTACAATTACAAAGGGAGTTGAAGTCAGAGGGAAGAGTTTGGACATGACTATATGAGCAGCACTGAGGATGGTGAAATGTCATCTTGCACTCTTTGGACAGGTTGTTAGCAGGGGCTAGTCACTGGAAAAAGACAGCATGCTTGGAAAAGTGGGAGGGTCAGCAAAAGAGGGGAAGACCCTTGACGAGATGGATTGCCACAGTGACTCAAGTATCTCAGAGCTGATGAGAACGGTACAAGACAGGTTAGGGTTAGATCTCAGGATGGCACAGGACAGGGCAGGGTTAGGGTTAGAGTTAGATCTGCTGTTCTTAGGGTCACTATGGACCAGAGTCAATATGATGGCACCTACCAACAACCACCACAGATAAGCAATCGTGAGCGTGTATGCAAAAGGGTTCTGGCTAGGAACAGAGGGCATGTTCTCTCAAATGGGGTCACTAAAGAGGGTCTACTAAAGGGGATATTTATAAAGATGTGTGGGAAGAGTTAAGAGAATCTGATTAGGGATGGTGAAACACAGAAGGGCCAGAAGCTGCAGGGAACTATTAACATCTTGGGCCGGATTGCACAGGAGTGGAAAGCCATTACTGGAGACCAGAAAGTGGGGTAGCTCTAGGAGAGAGCCAGCCTCCAAGACCGTAGCCTTCAACAGAACAATAAAGTCACTGGCACATTTCTGTTCAGGTCGGGCAGGAGGAGCTGGTGGAATAAATACCCCAGTTCTTCTCTCCTTCCCAATTCGGATTCCCTACAGGTGGCTCCCACTGACTGAATTCAAGAGGAAATCAAATGTCAAGAAAGTCCATTTGATGCAGTCCAAGGGAATCAGCCTTCAGAGGCATAGAACGGGGAAAACTGAGAACCCAAGGGTTCTTATGAAAATACTGGGAAAAGAATGGATTTCTAGACAGAAATGGGAAGGATGGGAGGTGAGCTGTCATGGTTCAAGGGGCTGGGACTCCACTGTGAAAAGACATACCCCTGGGGACAGTGAGTCTATTCAACATAAGAGAATCAAAGGGCCTAGAGTCCACAGTTAGATTGTTTTCAATGTACTTAGATAACAAAGGATTAATCATGGCATCTTTTTACTTAAAGTTTTAAGCGATTTCTGGAGACTTGAGATAATTTTCCATCCATTATTCATATTTCAGTCTTATCTGTATCACTGCTGCTTTGTAGACATGACATTGTGAATTGCACTGATCTTCTTTTTATGGCACCCTATAAATAATTAGGCAAGTTCATTTTCTAACTATACGATGGGTGTCTGTGTAACTAGATTTGTCCAGTAGTTAGCTAAAAACTGATTTCATTTTGCAGTAAAATTTGGCTTTATCTTCAAGGCATTGCCAACTGTAACAAAAATAGCTTTCCATAAAATGAGAAAGATGGTTACTCAACTGTTTCATTCTCTTTAGTTGATTACATTTCTTGGTGTGCTGTTCAAGGCACAAACCCAACTCAGTATTTTCCACAGAGTCAATCATATGGTTATATTAAATTACCTCCAGCTTCCTTTAAAAAATGTTTTCTGACAAGGAGACTTTTCCTCTGAGTTCTTGAATTCTCTCCTCTATTCATATTTAGTAATTTTTCCAAGTCACTTGGCATGACTATCAAACATACTTAAAATTAGTAAAGTTAGTAACTTCAAAGTTAAATTAGGCTTTCTTTCCAGAGTTTCATATACTACTTACTAGTCCGTCTAAGAAAATAATGGGATCGTGCTTTCTTCATCCACACATATTTTGCATATACTGTTTTTATCACTATTGAGAAATAAATTTATTTTTTCCCTGTTTTCCTAAATTAATTCAAAATGCTGAATACAAATTAGTATCATCTCCTTAGATTTAAATAAATGATTAAGGAGACTATTACATAAACAGCCTCATGTGATTGTGATAATGAGCGAATTTATTCAAGAATAACAACAACTTACATTGAATTGAGTCTTTGAAGTTTACATAGCCCTTTAACCCTTATCAGTGAGTTCTCACTACAACCAGGAGAGATGGAGAAGAACATGGCATACAGCTCCCATTTTCTTGAAGGGTAAACTGGGGCTAAGAGAGCGAATTTGACTAAGGCTGCAGAACTAGTAAATGCAGGAGCTACAACTTGAACGTGAAACAAAAAAACCTCCACTGCTACGGAGTCACTTCTGACTCAGAGTGATCCTCCATCAGGTTTCTGAGGTTTCTTTGTGGGAGACTACCAATCTTCTTCCTTCAAGGAGACTGGCGGATTTGAACTATCAATCTTTCTGTTAGTAGGCCAACATGCAACAAGCTATGCTACCAGGGTTGCACAACTTGAATAAGCATCTTATGAATTATCAAGTAATAACAAATGCCATACATTTCTAGAGCTAGAATTAGGAAAATAGAGGGTACAGGCTCTGATTTTCCAGTTTAACTCTTGCCTTAAACCCCATTCTGTCTTTAGTCTACACTGTTAATGTGTTAATACTTGTTCATTTCTTTCTTGCACCTTATACCTTCCTTAAGGCAATTTTTCTTATTCCTGTTCTTTCATGCTTTGGAAGCTTTAGGCCATCTAACTGTATCACAGCTTTGTGCTTCTCATTCCAATACTACCTCTATCTCCTCCTCCACTTAGAATTCCCCCTTTCCTATTTTTGTGCTCGTTCTTTCGTTATTTCTCCTACTCTGCTCTTGCTGTGGTTGCTCCTTTCCTTCCTCCACCATATCTGCCTTTCTAGTTCCTGACTGACCACTTCTACGTCTGGAGGTGGGATGTGGTGTCTGCTAGGTGGCTTTTCATGGTAGCCATCAGATGCCAGTGGGTCAACAAGTATCTTGTGAGGCCCCTTTTGGCTTCAAGCCCCTCAGCAGGCCCACCTGAACACACTGAATGGACACACAATGTGATTGTAGACCTTTTTACTAAGTGCCCTTGAAGGAGAACCTGGACCCTAAAGACCATTTCCTAGACAACCTGAGTTGGGACATCTCAACACAGACGTAACATTCAAGTCCGGTCCAGATTAATGCTTACGCATGCAAGAACTGCTTTAGAGCAGCAAGATGTAAAACTGGTACACGGACTCTTTAGAGGCGGTTTAACCCGAGAGACTACCTGAGACCGATTCTCCAATGCACAGTCTCCTGCTCATTTGGCTATATGAAGCCCTGACTTTAGAGCACCTAGCCATTGGCATTATTACTCATAAGCTTGCTAGGGTAAGGTTTAATAAATTGTTCCAGCATCAATAACTACACGTCCATGTGACACAGTTAAGTGGGTGGATTGGGACAGAGGAGGTGAGAATGGGAAGGATTCAATTGCGACTTGAAAAGATGGTTCAATACTAGGCATAGATCATTGGTAATTAATTATATGTGATACAGTGTATATGAATGATTGTATGAAACACAATGTAACTGAGGGAGCATAATGTATATGAATGAAACACAAAGTAAATGAGTTGTTGTATGAAAACCATTAAAAAGCCCTGTATCACCAGATTCTTCTCTGGAGACTCTAGGGACTACACAGCTCCTAGGGACGCTGCACCCCACCCAAGACCCCTCAAATATGGCAACTTGTCAAGATCTCAACTGTTCGACTGTTCTCAGTCATTTAAAAAAAAATACCATTTCTGACTGATTTTTGTTGTATAAACTTACACAACAATGTACTTAAGTACAGTCATCTTTTTATTTATTATGCTTGAATTTTATTAGAATTCCTGATTCTGATGACTCAAGCCTTACATCAATTCAGAAACATTTTAGTCATTGCTGTTTCAAACATTACCTTGTCTGAAATCTATTATTTCTTTGAAACGTCTGCTTGACATATGTTACATCTTCTCCCCCAGTTCCTGACCTCTCTTTCATATTTTTTAGATAGATATAGTTGATGTCTATCTTTCCCCCCCTCCTTTTTATTGATATGCATACAATAATTAAATTTATATTGTGTTTCATTTCTGTACATTGTTTTATACAATCTTTCATTTACATTGTATTTCATGCAATCATTCATATACTTTGTATTTCATATAACCATCTCTATTGATCTATTACTTCCGTCTCTTCAAGGTCTCATTAAATCCTATTTTTAAATTTTTTTTCTCTGTATGCTTATTATATGGATCGTACCTTTGGTCTATCTCATAGTTCAATAATAAATAACCTTATAATAATATTAATCAGATCTTTAAATAATCATTATCAGCTGTGGAAACGAATCCAGGTGCTGAGTGTGGAACAGACTACTAACCACTCATATGCAAGTTCAAGCTGAAGCTGAGGAAAATGAAATCAAGTCCACAGGAACCAAAATTTGACCTTGAGTCTATCCCACCTGAATTTCAAAACCATCTCAGGAACAGATTTGAGGCCTTGGACATTAATGAGTGAAGACTGGATGAGTTATGGGAGGATACCAAGAATATCATCCATGAAGAATGTAAAAAGTCAGTACAAAGACAGAGGAGGAAGAAAAGAGTAAGATGGATGTCAGAAGAAAATCTGAATATTGCATTAGAGCGCTAAGAAGCCAAAGTAAAGGGAAGAAATCAAGATATTAAGGAGTTGAACATAAGATTCCAAAGGGCAGCACAGGAAGACAAAGTAGAGTATTACAATGAAATGTGCAGGAGGCTGGAGTCAGAAAATCAAAAGAGCCAAACTTGTTTACCACATCTTAAGCTGAAGGAACTGAAAAACAAATTCAAACCTCAAGTTGCAATACTTAAGGATGCTTTGGGGAGAATATTGAATGATCTGGGAAACATTAAAATAAGATGGAAAGAGTATACAGAGTCATTGGACCAAAAGGAATTGGTGGACACAGAAGAATTTCATGAAAACAATGTATGGACAAGAGTCTGTGGTGATGAAGGAAGAAGTTCAAGCTGCTCTGAAAGAATTGGCAGAAAACAAGGCCCCAGGAATTGATAGCATACTGATTGACATATTTCAACAAACAGACACTGCCCTGGATTTGCTCAAGTTGTGCCAAGAAATCTGGCCAACTGACTGGAAGTGATCTTTCTTTGTTCCCATTCCAAAGAAGGGTGTTCCAACAGAGTGCAGAAATTATCGAACAGAATCGTTGATATCACATGCAAGTGAGATTCTGCTGAAGATTATCCAAAAATGACTAGAAAAACACATCAACAGAGAACTGCCAGAAGTACAGGCTGTGTTTAGAAGAGGCCGTGGTACTAGGGATATTATAGCTAATGTCAGGTGGATCTTGGCTGAAAGCAGAGAGTACCAGAGGAATGTCTATCAGTGTTTCATTGACTATGCAAAGGCGTTAGACTGTGTGGATCACAACGAACTGTGGCTGACTCTAAAAAGAATGAGAATCCCAGAACACTTGATTGTGCTCATGTGAAACCTATACTTGGACCAGCAGGCAGTCGTCAGAACAGAGCAAGGAAATATTGCATGGTTCAAAATTGTGAAGGGTGTGTGCCAAGGGCGTGTCCTATCTCCATATTTTTTCAATCTATATGCGGAACACATTATCTGGGAGGCTGGGCTCTATGAAAAGAAATGTGGCATCAGGAATGGAGGTAGACTCATCTGCCTTATGCAGATGATACAAGCCTGCTTGCTGAAACTAAGGAGGACCTGAAGCGATTGCTGCAGCGAGTCAAGGACTGCAAGCCTTCAATATGAATTGAAACTCAACATCAAGCAAACCAAGATTCTCACCACTGGGCCAATTAACAGCACCAAGATAGATGGTAAAGAGATTCAGATTGTTAACAGCTTCAGTTTGCTTAGCTCCACAATCAGCCCTTGGTACAGGCAGTCAAAAATTTAAAAGATGAATTGCATTGGGAAAGTGGGCTGTCAGAGACCTCTCCAAAGTACTGAAGAGCAATGATGTCAGTCTGGAGACAAAGGTGCACCTGATACAGGCCTTGGTCTTTGCAATTACTTGCTATGTATCAGAGAGCTGGACAATGACTAGGAATGACAGGGGGTGAATTGATGTCTTTGAGCTGTGGTGCTGGAAAAGAGTATTGACTATTCTATGGACCTATAGGAGAACAAACAGGTTTGTAGTGGAGAGGGTGAAGCCAGGCTGCTCCTTGGAGGCAAGGATTTTGAAGCTCCATGTGACATACTTTGGACATGTTGCAAGGCGGGATCAGTCTTTGGAGAGAACATCATGCTTGGGAGGGTGGAGGAACAGCGCAGGAGAGGAAGACCCTCTATGAGGTGGACTGATTCAGTGACTGGGGTAATGGGGATAGGTGTGTCAGAGACAATAAGATTAACACGTGATAGAGCAGGGTTTAGGACTGTTGTGCAGAGAGTTACTATGAGTCACAGGTGACTTGATGACACATAACAAGAACAATTTAAATCATTTATTGTCATATAGGTGAGCTGTCTTGGAAGGCCCAGTTGGAGCTTTAGATAACTCAATTGTCAACTTTCATAGAAAGATTCTTTATGAGAATAGCCAACTAAACATATTTAACCATGAAAGATAATAATAAACTGTTGTTGTTCCAAGAGGTAAGTTTTCCTTATTGTCACACAGCCATACACTGCCAGAAACACAGCAAATCTTTTCTGTAGTAGGAACCATTTTATTTCTTTAAAATAACTTTGTAAATTATATACTCATATATTATGTTGATATTATAGGCAACTCAAATTTCTACATTCTTGGAAGGTGAATTCTTGAATGGTTTGTTGTTGTTGTTGTTGTTGTTATGTGCCATGGAGTCGCCTGCGACTCATAGCGACCCTATGTACAACAGCCCTAAACTCTGCTCTGTCCTGGACAATTGCACTGTCTCTGACACTCCCATCCCGATTATCCCAGTCACTGAATCAATCCACCTCATAGAGGGCCTGCCTCTCCTGCGCTGTCCCTCCACCCACCCAAGCATGATGTCCTTCTCCAAGGACTGGTCTCTCCTCAAAACATGTCCAAAGTATGATAGACAGAGCCTCAGAATCGTTGCCTCCAAGGAGCCGCCCGGTTTAACCCTTTCCAGGACGAATCTGTTTGTTTTCCTAGCAGTCCATGGTATTCTCAGTACTCTTCTCCAGCACCACAGCACAAAGGCATCAATTCTCCTTCTATCCTCCTTGGTCATTGTCCAATTCTCTGATGCATAATGAAGGATTATGACAACCATGGCATGTATCAAACGCACCTTAGTCTCCAGAGAGACACCACTGCTCTTCAGTACTTTGGAGAGGTCCCTAACGGCAGACTTTCCCATGGCAATGCGCCTTTTAATTTTCTGGTTACTGGTGCCAAGAGTGTTGACTGTGAAGCCAAGCAAAGTAAAGCTGTGTACAATCTCAATCTCTTCACCATCCATCCTGATACTGCCAGTTGGTCCAGTGGTGAGAATCTTTGTCTTCTTGACATTGAGCCTCAATCCATATTGGAGGCTGCAGTCCTTGACCCTCTGCAGCAGGTGCTTCAGGTCCTCCTCAGTTTCAGTAAGCAGGGTTGTGTCATCATTACACACATAAATTGGCAACTGTAAGTGTATCAAGGTCACATAGATAATTTAAATAGGCAATATTTACTCTTGATATTATTTACTTACACATCTTAAAAGCCTCAGAAGATAATATAGGAAGTGTCTCTATAATTATAATATAAAAATATTTACATATAAAGACAAAAGATGAAAAAAGCCAATAGGGAAGGATTAATGAATTTTACTTTACAAAAATATGATCAAGATCGTGAAAAAGCCACAAACTGGGAAAAGATATTTGCAATTGTAAATACCTTGGCAAAGATATTTTTTAAACTGGCAAAGAAATGGTATAAAACAGTTTTTACAAATGAATAAGAAATGGGGAGAAAATGTGTAACAATGAATAAATAAAAGAAAAAAATAAATGAGTTAGAAAAAGGAAATCTAATTGGACAATGAAAAAAGTAGATGTTTAGTAGATAAAACACAAATAGTAGACACACTGAAATCGTGTTCAGCCTCATCAATAATCAGAGAAATGCAAACTAAACTCAGGAGGAAATGTTGTTTTTAATAGCTTCCAAATTGGCAAAATATTAAGAAATCTGAAAGCACTGAGTGGTGCTAAGGGTATAAAGCAATTAACACTTTCTCATACTGTGGGTAAAGTGTAAGTTATTACAACACTTTAAGAAACATTTTACACTATCCAATACAATTATGGGAACGCTGATGGCCTAGAAGCTGTGCTGTAATGTCAAAACCGTCAGTGATTCCTCCAGCTGCTCTGTGGTAGAAGGATGGGCAATCTTCTCCAGCATCCGTGAAAAGTTGCAGGAAGGTCAGCTATGAGTCAGTTCTGACTCAACAGCATGCAACAACAATACAATGAATTGTAGGGAGCTTGGGTGGCTTATGCTTAAGGAGTTGTGATTGTCAACCCAAAGGAACAAGGTTCAAATCCACCAGGTGCTCTCTCTCACAGAAAGACGAGCAGCCTTCTCTGGTGCAATTGACTGCCTCTGAAAACCCTCTGGAGGGTCAGCCATGGAGAGAACCTTTTGCACATGTACAACAGGGGGGGAAAAGGCACATGAATATTCTTGAGGTAGTAGTTATCACAGCACAAAACTCTGTAAACAACCCAAAACCATCAGCAGTGGAACGGATAAATTGTGGAATGCTCACAGCAATACAGGATGACAATGAGTGAATTCTTGTTTTGTGCAAGAACATAACATTGACTGAACAAAGTAGGTCATAGAAGAATACAAACCTTCTCATTCAATTTATGTACAATTGACCATGTGAAAAAGGAATTACTATTTTTGACTCTGTGTTTTCTGTTATTCACAATACAAGTTAATTTAGGGGATAAGGACAGATTAGCATTCAGGGTTTTTTTTTATGATTTCTATGTCTTATGCCACATGTGAACATGTAGATATTTTGTTTTATTATGTGATGATAACGTTGGTTACAATCATATTTACTTTATACATATTCCCTAGTCCAAAGACTGGGGAGCTGAACCCACCTCTGAAGAAAGGCTTGGAAATCAGCTCCTGTCAGATTGCGGCTAAGAAAACCCTATGGAATAATCATACTCTGAAACGTATGAAGTTGTCAAGAGCCAGAAATTACTTGAAGACAATGGACAATATTTTATCATATACAATTTTCAAAAGGCAAAGAATACATATAGGGGAGTACAAACAGTGAAGCATTTGAACCCCCAGAAAGGTTAGCAGTTCAAATTCATGCAGAGATGTCTCAGAAGACCAGCCCTGTACTCTGCTTCCAAAGCTCTTGAAAACCCTATGGAGAACTTCTACTTTGTAAATGTGAGGACACTATAAGTTGGAATAGACCTGAGAGCAACTAACAACAAGAGCATAAGAAAGAGAAAATCCCAACCCATGGAATAAATAAATGAAACAGACGATACAACTATTTCTTTTCTCCCTTCTCAGACAGTCTGCACTCAAAAAGTTCAGGAAGACATGAGTTATCTGGGTGTCCAATAGCTATACTTTCATTCCGGTTTCTATGCAAACCTCTCCGCCTCTAGTCTGCCAGTGTTCCATACTGTGGCTTACAAATCACTGTAATGCTGGAAACCATGTCCAACACCAGCAGGATCACCCACGGCAGATAGGTTTCAGAAGAATTTTCAGACTGAAGAAAATTAAAGCAAGTCTACAAAGAGCCAAAGAGTAAGTTGTAATGTTGAAAGATTCTATTGGAAAATACAGAATGATGCAGGAAGCACCAAGAGAAGATAGAATAGACAGTTACTGTGGTAAAAAGCACAAAGCAACAAACCCAACACTGTAAATGTTCAGACATTTTAGATGGTAGCTAATAATTAAGAATGCAAACGACCTCCTAATGATTAAAAATCAATCATTAAAAGAAGTCCAAGGTACACTGAACTTATGGGCCATAAAACTAAGGTCTGATGAATTTATAGAAAAGAATTTGAGATGTTTCAACAAATACATGAAACACTAAAAGTACTCATCTATACAAATAAATTCGGAAAGTACCTACTTGACCAACCAAGTAGAAGAAAGAGATTTGAATTTGTGCCCAGTCCAGAGAAAGTTAATCCAATGTTTTGTTGTTGTTAGGTGTCATCAATTCACCTATGACTCATAGTGACCCTATGAAAAACAGATCTAAACTTTGCACCATACTGTCCATTTCTGTCCTGCTTGAGTCCATTGTGACAGACATCGTGTCAATTCATCTCACTGGAGGCCACCTTCTCTTTTTCTAAGCCTCTACCTTTCTCAGTACAATGTCTCTAAGGACTGGTTCCTTCAGAAAATATACTCAAAGTAAGTGAGACCAAGTTTTACAATCCTTTCCTCTACTGAAAAGGAACACTCTGGTTGCATTTCCTTCAAGAAAGATTTACTTGTTCTTTTGGCAGTCCATGGGACATCCAAGACTCTTTGCCAACACCACAGTTCCAAGTCATTGCTTCTTCTTCAGTCTTCTTTATCCTTTGTCCAACTTTCAGATGAATAGGAGGCAAGTGAAAATGTCATGGCTTGGATCAGGAACACCTTAGTCTTTAAAGTGGCATTCTTGCTCTTTAGAACTTTGGAGGGGTCCGTGACAGCTTATTTCCCCAGTTCCACACATCTTTTGTTTTCTTGACTGCAGCTACCAAGAATGGAAATAATCCAATGGACATGTGGAAATTATTGCTGTTGTTGTTGTTTCGTGCCGTTAAGTTGGAACTGACAGAGTGTATTCTCTAGCAGATTTTCAGAGGCTGTAATTGCATAGGAGGAGATTACTCGTTTTTTCCCCCCACAAAACAGCTGGTAGATTTGAATCACATGTCTTTGGGTTGACAGCGGAACTCCTTATAACTAGGCCACCGGAGTTCCCTTATTAAATAATGAAATTACTAAATATCATTAATGTCACACACAAAGTTTTGCAGAAGGTGATTCAAATATAGTTGATGCAATACAATGAAAGAACTTCCAGAAATGTAAGCTAGATTCAGAAGAATATGTGGCATGAAGACTATCACTGCTGATGTCAGATAGATATTAGCTGAAAGCAGAGAATACCAGAAAGATGGTTATCAACTAAGCAAAGACATTCAATTGTGTAGATCATAAAAATTAGGTATAACATTGTAAAGAGCAAGAATTCCAGAAGAGAGAATTCTGGATGTGGCATGAAGACTATCACTGCTGATATCAGATAGTTATTAGTTGAAAGCAGAGAATACCAGAAAGATGTTTATCATCTAAGCAAAGACATTCAATTGCGTAGATCATAAAAATGATGTATAACATTGAAAAGAGTGAGAATTCCAGAAGAGAGAATTTTTTTGCTCATGAGGAACCTGTACAGACTTTAAAACAGAACAAGGAAATACTTCCATGTTTAAAATCAGGAAAGGTGTATGTCAGAGTTGAATTCTTTCACTATATTCATTCAGTCTACATTCTGAGCAAACAATTCAAGAGATCCACTGAAGAAATGGTTATGAAAAAGAACAAGGCATCAGGATCAGAGGAAGACCCATTACCAACTGGTGATATGCAGGTAACACAACCTTGCTTGCTGAAAGGGAAGATAACCTGAAGCATTTACTGATGAAGACTAAAGACTACAACCTTCAACACTGAGGATTTTTTTAGCACATTCTTTTCCCTTTTTTTAAAAATAAATTTGTGATTTGAATGGAAATTTGTAAAAAAATTGACTTTTCATTCAATCATTTATACATTTTATTCCCCTCTCTTCACTCATGCAATAGCACTGATTGTTATGCCTCAACATAAAGAAAACAGAAAATATTCACAACTTTATCAATAAGTAGTATCATGACAAAGAAAATATTAACATTGTCAAGGATTTCATTTTAGTTGGATCTGCAATCAATGTCCATTGTAAAAAAGTAGTAAAAAAAACCCACATACTTCACCGGGCAAATATGAGGCACAAAGTGCTAACAAATCAAGGATGTCAGTTTGTGAACAAAGGTGCACCTAATCCAACCATGGTCTTTTCAGTTGCTGCATGTGAACATGAACGCTGGAAAATAAATCCGGAAAACCACAGAGGAACTGACGCCCTTGAATTACGGTGCTGGCAGAGAATATTGACTCTATCATGTACTGCCAGAAGAGTCAACACATATGTCTCAGGAAAAGTACAGCCGAATGATCCCAAGAAACATGGCAGTAGAATCTGTGAGAGTTGGAACTTGACGAGACTGCCTGGTTTTTCTGAATAGTGCAGGTTTTTTGCTTCCGACAATGTGCAGTCTTACCACTTTTTCACTCACTCATTTTAGTGGAAAATACTAAATTTTCCTTCTCTGACAAGCTTCCCTGTTACATGGGTTCAGGGTTTTAGAAATTTACTGTGTTTCTTTTTCTTTATGCCTAGAAAGGGAGTTCTGGTGGCCTACTCCACAGGGAGTAGTGCTGCCATCTCTCTGGCAGCTTGAATTTACCAGCTGCTTTGCAGGAGAAAGATGAGTAGTCTCCTCCCGTGCAGTTTGCAGTCTGTGAAAAATTACTGGAGGATCAGGTACGAGTTGGTTCCAACTCGATGGCAATGAGTTTTGAGGGCTTTTTAAAAACAAATATTTTCTAATTTCTTTGAGGGCAGAAGTAATATTTTACCTTAGTTTGGCTTATCACCAAGGAAATGCACATGTTTTATGTGTATAACAACTGTTCAATTAAGGTTTGTTGAGAGAGTGACTGGCAGAAGTATTGCTTATGGACTGTCTTGTTATTTACATTAGGTTTTGAAGCAGTAAAACAAAATATTATCGTTCAAGATGAACTTTCCTTCAATTATCAAGCTCTTTGTTACAAATATAAACCTATTATCAAATGGAAACAGCCCAAATGACCATCAACAAATGAATGGATTGAGAAATTGTGGCACAGGCACACAATGGAATACTATGCAGCACTAAGGAATACTATATAACATGTGAGAGTCCAGGGAGCATTTTGCTAAGTGAACCAACTCAGTTTCATAAGAACAAATACTGCATAGGAGTACCATTGTAAAAATAGAAGGGTAACTAACTCTATGTGTATAAATGCCCAAATTGGGGTGGGGAGGGAACCAAACAGAGGAATGGAGCAGAAAAAGAGGAAGAGTTGAAATAGCCAGGAGAGCAGAGTTTAATGAGCAGATGAGGCAAGGGGTGAAGGAACAGGACAATTCAATGCGGACCAGAAAAGACAGAATAATAATAGACATAGATCAATAGTAATTAGTAATTAATTGTATAAAATACAATATATATTAAGGATTGTATGAAACACAATGTAAATGAAAGATTATATAAAACATAATGAACATGAATTGAAAAAAATTAAACTATTCCAGTGCAGAAGCAAACTGTTGTCAGGATCAAGTCCAAACAAATCATTCTTTCAAAAACCAGCCTTTCTTTAGCACTCTGTGAGTTCAAGGCAATTTAGAAGAGGTATTACACAGGCAAGCAAACTTTAATGAAGTCACTGACAAAAGTTCAACATCTGAGATTTCTCCCAAAGATATTTGCAGCAAAGGCAGCATGGGAATGATGTGTCGAGGCAGTTTTTATGCCATTGGTATCACCACACCCAGGAGATTCAAAGGCAAGTGACAATTTAACAATCAATCTCATTGTTATTCACTATTGTCAGTTTTGGAATTATTGCAAATGAGAGACCTTTTTCCATATATTCAGGTGAGATTGCATTTGAGTTAACAAAGTATTGCTTGCCCACTTGATGTTTGTGAAAAGAAATGCTGAATTTCTCACACAAGCCCAGAGGGAAGCAATCACTTGCCATGAATCATCGCTGGAAATAGAAATTGATTGTTTTAAGTGCTGGACATCTTTGTGGCCTGTGAATACTGAACACTAATAACCAGAAGAGTTCCAGTCCTGAGATTATTTTTCTGACTTCCAAGAAAAGTAATGCAGAAATGCCCTGGACATACATGTACAGTTCTCTGTATGAAACCTGAAAATGTAGGAATTTCACATCTAGGCTTCATGGCAATAAGGTGAAGGAGGGAGTTTGCATCCTGTCACTACGCATGCTGGCCATCATTACGTATTCCACAAGATAAAAAGGAGAGAAACAAAGGAGATTATTAAATACGAGAGAGAATAAACAAAGGGTAACATCTGCATTTATAGCATTTTTACTCTGTGGACAATATTGATCATTGATGAAAGCTTTAAATCAATCCATTCGTAATAGAGCTGGTTGCAACATGCACATATCAACAGACAGCCACTGTTGTTGTTTTTTCTCTTTCCTCTTCTACTCTTATATTCCCAGCAACTGACTAAGTCCAACAGAGCAGAATCTGCTGTGTGTCTTTAATTTTCAATACAACTATTGCAATTACTGAAAAACAGATGAGCCTAGCATTGGCCATGAAAATCAAGAGCCATTGCACACTTTGCGATTTTAACTTTAGATCTGGAAGGCCAATTTTACTTGATCTCTGAGGTGTTAAGGATAACTGAGGAACAGCCATGACGATGGATCTCACATGGGCTTTCCATTTCTCTTTTCCTTTCTATGTATCTGAATATAATGGTGACCAGAATGCTATCCAGAGAGGCATTTCTGCAGTGAATCAGAAACACAGACATGTAAAAATGTTGTGAATACATAGTAGGCTTTCAGTGACTTATAAAATTCCATTAATCACAAATATGATGATGAAGGAGGCTGTTCACTTAAGTAGTTAATATAGAAAGTATAGCTTTGTTACTCAATAATCATGCGAACCTGAGAGAATATATTACCGTGTATGTACTTCAGATTCATTATTAGAGAATAATGGGTATCATATTCCTGTCTATAATATATAGTGTGTACTTTGGAAACTAAAACATCATGTATGTGTTAGATTTTGTTAAGGCTTATCAATAGTAATTAGTGATGCTGACACTTGAAAGAAATGTCTATTTGTTTATATCTATATAGATAAAATAATTGTATGTAGGTCCTTATGTCACAGGACGGGTCAGAATCTTCTAATGCCTCTGGAAAGAATACAAAATGAAAGTGTCGTAATCATGAGCCAACTGTAAATTGGTGAGTTGGAAACATTAAAGGGTTATGCTTTAGGGTTCAATTGCACTGCAAACAAGACCCTTTCAAAGCTCCTGAGACATACTCTCCTGGAGAGTGTTATTGTCCAAGGAACAAAATCAACCTGTATTTCAGCAGTCAATAGAAACTAAAGACAAAGATTTAAAGTTTATAACATGTGCACAGCCACATTTTCATATGATTTTCAAGGTAATATATTCAGATGTGTATTGTGGTTGTTGTTATGTGCCATCGAGTCATGTGCATCTCATAGCGACCCTATGCACAACAGCCCTAAACCCTGCTCTATCCCATGCCAATCCTATTGTCTCTGACAAACCTATCCTCATTACCGCAGTCACTGAATCAATCCACCTCATTTAAGCTGTTCCTCTCCTGCCCTGTGCCTCCACCCTCCCAAGCATGATGTCCAGGTGGTTGTCCTTCAGATTTCTTGGCACAACTTGGTGAGCACATCTAGGGCAGCGTCAGTCTGTTGAAATATGTCATTCGGTATGCCATCAATTCCTGGGATCTTGTTTCTTGCCAATTCTTTCAGAATAGCTTGAACTTCTTCCTTCATCCCCACAGACTCTTGCTCATAAGTTGTTTCATTAAATTCTTCTGTATCCGCCAATTCCTTTTGGTACAATGACTTTGTATACTCTTTCCATCTCCTTTTAATGTTTCCTGGATCATTCAATATTCTCCCCAAAGCATCCTTAAGTATTGCAACTTGAGATTTGATTTTGTTTTTCGGTTCCTTTAGCCAAATTCATTCAGCTCTTTTGATTTTTCTGACTCCAGCTCCTTTCACATTTCATTGTAATACTTTACTTTGTCTTCCCGTGCTGTGCTTTGGAATCTTCTTTTCAATTCCTTAATATTCTGATTTCCTTTGCTTTGGCTTCTCAGCACTCCAGTGAAACAGTCAGAGTTTCTTTTGACATCCTTCTTGCTCTTTTCTTCTTCCTCTGTCTTTGTACTGACCTTTTGCATTCTTCGTGGATGATATTCTTGATATCCTCCCACAGCTCATCTGGTCTTCACTCACTAATGTCCAAGGCCTCAAGCCTGTTCCTGAGATGATTTTGAAATTCAGGTGGGATAGAGCTAAGGTCAAATTTTGGTTCCTGTGAACTTGATTTAATTTTCCTCAGCTTCAGCTTGAACTTGAATATGAGTAGTTGCTGGTCTGGTCTACAATTAGCACCTGGCCTAGTTTTCACAGCTGATACTGAGCTTCTCCATATTATGCATTAATATTATCAGCTGTATTTTAAATATTAAAATGAAGCTCACAGGGATTAAATGTCTCACCCATAACTGTTGCATGTCAAAGGTGAAACCAGAATCATAGACATCAGAGTCGTAGTCTCCTCCTTAGGTTTTCATCAGTGTTTTGGAGTGCTGAGTTACTGAACTTGGTTTACTTTCACATAATCACAGCTCTTAACTTGTTTATTTCCTAACATGTGCTTTTACAGCAGAACTCTATTGGACCTATACATATTTAAGCATATTATTCTGCTCAAGCAGCTCTTTTGAGTATATGTTTAAAATTATAAACATCATCAATATCGCTATGATTATTATCACTATAAATGAACATATGGGGATACAATGGTAGAAAGAAGTATACATTATCCCTATCGTTGGCAAAGTTTACTCACAGACATGTGCAACAGTTACAAGTTCTATGAGTGCTAAGACAGCTTGTGATTGTGAGAGCTAATAGAGGCACAGACCTCTGAGAAGATCTTGAGACAGTAACACTTGGGCAGAGAGGTAACAAATAAGTGGGTGTTAACAAGACAAAGATGAGAAGCAGAAGCACTCCATGGGATTATGAAACATGGCTCAAGAGAGAGGAATGAAATGAGTACAGATGAAATGAAACAGAACGGAGGCAGGTGCCAGGCCATAGGAAACTTTAAGGTCAAGTTCTTTTTCTTTGTTCTACTCTAAAATCCATGTAAGGTTATAATGTTAAACAGGAAAGTGAAATAAAAAGATTTTAAAACAATTACTTTTGTCTGCTTTGTATAGATTTCCAGAAGGCCATCTACAAAATCAGGGAGATTAGTAAAGTGACCATAGTAGTAGCTAAGGCAAGAGATAAGGATAGCTCATCTGAGGTGGTAGAGATTGAGACGGAAAGAAGTAGGCATATTGAAAAACTATTCAGGAGATATAATCAATACAGCTTGATGAGGGATTGGATACAAAAGGTGATGAAGAAGATTTTGAAAGATACTAGCTGGCTTCTGATTGGTAAAACAGAAACAAGCATACACAGTAGAAACGGGCCATAAATTGGAGGAAGAAAATATTTCAAGTTTGATTTTCATGTGAAGTTCAAAGAGTCTTTTAGACACTCAACCAGATATGTTTAGGAAGTAATTGAACATACAGGTCTCGAAAGAAATTGAAACCTGCATATAATTTA
This sequence comes from Elephantulus edwardii, assembly GCF_000299155.1. Taxonomy (NCBI): domain Eukaryota; kingdom Metazoa; phylum Chordata; class Mammalia; order Macroscelidea; family Macroscelididae; genus Elephantulus; species Elephantulus edwardii. Next base: position 7,266,386 of record NW_006399865.1, read on the forward strand.
CAGAAAATGGAAGTTATGAATGTTCATACTATTAAGAGAGTGTAGCATGAGAAGAAAAGCTCTACGATACAGCCTATGTTGTTGTTCTTTGCTGTTAAGTCAGAGGTTGACTCAACAGCTGAGCCTCCACGGTGTACTCTGAGGCTATAAATCACACAAGAGGAAATTGGTCATCTTTTTTTCTATGGAGCAGCTGGAAGACTAGAACCATGTTCTTTTGGCTTGGCAGCTCAACTCCTTACCATTAGGCCACCAGAGCCCCCTAGAGTCTACAGGAAATCCAATTTTTCTAGGCCAGGTAGAGGAAGGGATGCTTGGCAAGGATACAGAATAGGAGGCAAATGAGGAGTGCACTGGGCCATAGTCACGGGAAGAAATCATTGACTATAAGTGCCATTGAAATGTCAAAGAAGATGAGAAAAGACAAATATCCTTTGGCCTCCATTACAGGGAATTCACGGCTGACTTTGTAAAATCTGTTTCTGGGGATTGACAAGCCTGGAATCCAAATTGAGGACAATTGAGGAACAAAATGAGGAAGCTAGACTAGATCCTTTCTAACGTTCCTCCCAGCTCTAAATGAATAAATAACTGTGATTTCATGTTGCTGGCCACAGTCCGCCCTGTACCACCTAGTTAACAGCATGACTCTAGCGTTAAAAAAAAGAAGAAAAAGTCCATCATAGTTGTTTTTTGTTTGTCAGATTGTGTTACGTGAAGTATCATCACAACCTCATCAACAAATTTGTGAATAATTATTTCCTTCTACTTTTACACACACACACACACACACACACACACACACACACACACTTTTGGAAAGAACTTAAAGCAAACAAAATCAAATCTTGTATAATTTTTCCATAGAGCAACAATTGAAGGAATAGACTTCCAGCAATTGATTTTATCTTGGGGTCAAGACTGCAGGGATTAAATAAAGTCTAGAGTTTCCATGTGGATGAATTTGGAAATGAATAGAATTGAAGCTGGAGTCCAGAGGTGTCTTGCATGACACTTGACTGTTTTTCTTTAAAAAGGAATCACTTTTTATGGGCTTTGAGAGTTAAAGAAAACACAGTCGGCAAACTGATTCAGTGTTTAAGCAGAATGCTTGGGCATGGATGCTGTTGTTGTTGTTGTTGTTGTTGTTATGTGCGGTCGAGTCGCCTACGACTCATAGCGACCCTATGTACAACAGCCCTAAACTCCACTCTGTCCTGTGCCAATCGCACCGTCTCTGACACTCCCATCCCGATTATCCCAGTCACTGAATCAATCCACCTCATAGAGGGCCTTCCTCTCCTGCGCTGTCCCTCCACCCTCCCAAGCATGATGTCCCTCTCCAAGGACTGGTCTCTCCTCACAATATGTCCAAAGTATGTTAGGCGGAGCCTCAGAATCCTTGCCTTCAAGGAGCCACCCGGTTTAACCCTTTCCAGGACAAATCTGTTTGTTTTCCTAGCAGTCCATGGTATTCTCAGTACTCTTCTCCAGCACCACAGCTCAAAGGCATCAATTCTCCTTCTATCCTCCTTGGTCATTGTCCAACTCTCTGATGCATAACAAGTGATTGCGAAGACCATAGCCTGTATCAGACGCACTTTAGTCTCCAGAGAGACACCATTGCTCTTCAGTACTTTGGAGAGGTCCCTAACAGCAGACTTTCCCATGGCAATGCGCATTTCCTGGCTGCTGGTGCCAACAGTGTTGACTATGGAGCCAAGCAAACTAAAGCTGTTGTACAATCTCAATCTCTTCACCATCCATCCTGATGCTGCCAATTGGTCCAGTGGTGAAAATCTTTGTCTTCTTGACATTGAGCCTCAATCCATATTGGAGGCTGCAGTCCTTGACACTCTGCAGCAGGCGTTTCAGCAAGCAGGGTTGTGTCATCCGCGTAATGCAGGTTGTTGATAAATCGTCCACGTAACCCTAACCCCACATTTCTCCTCATAGAGCCCAGCCTCCCGGATAATCTGTTCTGCATATAGGTTGAAAAGGTATGGAGATAGGATGCATCCCTGGCGTACGCCCTTCCCAATTTTGAACCATGCAGTGTTCCCTTGCTCTGTTCTGACAACTGCCTCCCGGTCCAAGTATAAGTTTCGCATTAGAATGATAAAGTGTTCTGGGATTCCCATTCTTCTCAGAGTCAGCCACAGTTTGTTATGATCTACACAGTCAAATGCCTTTGCATAGTCAATGAAACACAGATAGACATTCCTCTGGTATTCCCTGTTTTCAGCCAAGATCCATCTAACATCAGCTACAATATCTCTAGTACCACAACCCCTTCTAAACCCAGCCTGGACTTCTGGTAGTTCTCTGTTGATGTGCTGTTCATTTCATTAAAAAAAAAAAAAAAGGTTCCCACAGTGTCACTGTTTGGAATTTTTAACTTGTTTACTCTTTAACGTGAGTAAAGGTTTGCAAATGATATTGGGTTTTCATATAATCTTCCATAGACATCTTGTTTTATGACCTTAATTTCCGTTAATTAATGTAATTAATTGGTTTCAATGTTTAATCAACTCCTTATTATGTACTGCCTTTCCCTTCACCCAACTTGCCTATTTATGAATGAATGTTTGTTTTGGTGGGATGGAGAGCTAATAAAAAGCTATAGAGCCACTTGCTATGCATAGTGTTATCAGCAGATCAGCAGTGTCAACCTCTGTTGGAAATATGGACTCTCAGGCACCATTCCACGCCCACTGGATCAGCAACCACAGTTGAACAATCTCCTCCTCAGGCAATTTAGATTAACATTAAAAGGTGAAAAGAACCTGCAACTTTTCCTTTACACCCTTTTTTTAAAAAGCCTGCTACTTGGCTATAATATTTAGACCGATCTAAGGGGCAGGCTAGTCATTTATGGGCTAAAAATTAATTCTATTATTTTGCTTTTCAAATCCAGACATGCAGTGAAGTGACAAGATACTTTTCCCAGACAAAAAGAGGGTTACTCACCCAGCTTAGGATCAGACATGCATTTTTCTCATCTCCTTACTAATGGCTGCTAATTACTTGCTTTAACCTATCTAGCCTTCCTCTTTTGATTTACAATAATGAAATTTATAAATTTCATTTTAAATAGCAGGGTTACCCTATCTATACTTATTGCACCAGATTTAAAAAACTACACTATTTTCAGTGTCTTTAACCAATGCAAGAGATGAGCATCTAGCCTTTATTCCATGACCCTTGCTGGTGATAAACAGATAAAATGGGCAGATGAAACTCAATTCCCAGTCTCAACCTTGCTAGCTCCATTTCTAACATGGAGCCCTGTTCTAACCTCTAATCAGGGCAGAGAAAGATTGCTACTGCCCCCTGCTGGTCTATTGCCTTTCTTCCTCTACAAATCTGTGAGTTGAGGATGCTCAAGGTTTTTTAGCCACTGGAGAAAGCACAGAGGAAGGGGCTTTCCCTAGTATAAGATTTAGCGAGATCCTTTATGAACAAGGAGCTAAAATAAAACTCAAACGCTCAGTAGGTGACGAAGGCATATACAAAAACTTACAAAAAGAAAGACAGACAGACAGAAAGAAAGAAAAAGATCCACTCGATTTCAGGAGTCAATTTCAACTCAGCGACCCTACAGGGTTTGTAAGGCTGTCATCTTTAAGGAAACAGAATATCACGTCTTTGTCTGGCAGAGCGACCAGTGGGCTCACACTACAGACCTTTCAATTAGCAGCTGAATGCTTAAGCACAGAGCCACCATGCTTGAGCCTGGAAGGCATTAGGGAGCTTCTAAATTAAATTATTGAACCTTGTGAACTTTTATCTGCACACGAGCTTCTCTGAGCCAAAGAAATGTATCCTCTCCAGGACTAAACTCCTCTTTTGCCTCCAGCTTCCCTTTGCAAAGAGTATGCTATTCACTCCTCTATTACAATTTCTCAACACTCCGATCTTGTTATCTGTTCGAAATTCCCTTTCTTCATGCCTAGACCTTATTCCTCTTTCTTTTCTGGTTAAAACTCCCGTCCCACCCTTTCACTGACAGACTCCTATTTCTAAGAGCTCAGACCCTAGCCTCCATTCTTCCGCTCGCCCCTAGACCACCACTCCCTCCTGTCACTGCACCCCCTTAAGAATCGTGGCCAGTCACTCTTTGCCTCTGACTGAACAGCAGGCACGTCCCCTTTTGAATGCCTTTCCCCGACCCCCGCCCCAAACCGACTGAAAAGGAAACATGCGCACTTCAGAGCTAGGAGCTGTCCGAGTCCTGAAATTTATAGGCTGGGTAAGATCACGTCTCCCTCTCTTTCTGTAGCCCTCATTCCAGCACAGGCTCTCAGCAATTCTCCCCTATTCCCCCCACCCACTCCAGTGCGCTGAGTCTTTTCTTCTTCCTCATTTACAACTTCTTCCAAAAGGAGAACATTTTCTAGAGGAAAGGGCTTTGCCACATAGAAAGGGTTTAAAACAAAAGCCAGCATGGCATTGTCACCAGCCCCCTTTGCATGGTGATGCGATTAAGGTAGCAGCATTTTTATTATTCAGGAAAAGCAGCTGGGGGATTCACCAGTTCTGAGGCTTTGTCTTCCCTGGGCTAACTGATGGTCCTGAGCCTTGGTCTGACCTGACCATGATGCCCAGGAGTGGCACTTTTTGTTTTTTCTTGGTAAACTGTACAAACCCAAATCTCTTTTTGGTTTTCAAGGAAATTAGATTCCTGCCAGATTTTGAATCAGGACAATAAATAGGTACTTTGTCCTAGCTTCTTTCTGGAATCATTTCTGGGATATTTTCCACAAGCATCAGAGAAACAGGAATGAACCGGCAGCTAGTGAACATTTTGACAGCCTTGTTTGCATTTTTCTTAGAGACAAACCACTTCAGGTAGGTGAAACGACTTTGCATGCTGATATTTTTCACATGAAAACTGTTTCAAAGGGAACATTTCATGCAACTGTTATGATTTTTCTATGATTTCTCTTATGTTATTTTAATTTTAAAAGAAGAGTTAGATTTATTTTGTTTATTTGAAAAGCTTAATTATGATGGGAGGGGGTAAATTTTTACAAAAGCAAGTTTTTTATAGGGCATGATCTCTCACTTTATGCATTTCAACACACATTTTCACAGCCAATGGTGGTATAAAGCTAATAGGATGAGTTGCATGCTCTTTACATTTCTATAAAATGGTAACTGTTTTCCTTTAAATTTTTCTGGAAGTCATTTAAAGGGATTAGTGAATACAATATTTTTCATCAAGTGAAAGTTATTGTATAATTTTCCAGGAGTATGTCACCTATGTAAAAAATATAAAGGAACCTCAATTCTTTGTCAACTTGGGTCTCCTATAATATTTCACACTGGGAAGTGTACTATGAGGAATACAGTCCAGGAATTTTCCTGAAATAGAAAAAAAAATGAAATACCTTTTTACTATTATATCCTAATTTTTAGTATATTTCAAAACTAGTTGCCTACAAATGTTTCATTAACAATGACATCTTCATACATGTTGTGTTTAATTAAAATAAGTGAGAAATTATTATTTGCATGCTTCCACTTTTTATATAATTTTAAAGTTAATACTGCAACATGTAAGATGATTGCTAGTAAGTGAAGTAGCCATCCTAATGGCAGAGACTCTAAGTCAGAGATAGAAGATGCTCGTACAACAAAGTGCAGGACTCTCCATTTAATTTTCATCGAATTTTGTGGTGTTTTTTCACATAACCAAGAGAAATGGCACATATAGCAATAATGCTATGAGTAACGGGAAAACCCACTATGTTCCTTTCAGGGTCACACCTCCTACTATGATTAAGAAAAATTGTAGGCTGGGTTTTATTAGAATCACCATCACCATCATCATCATCATCATCATCTTCATCATCTTCCTACCACTACCATCATAATAAAATAATACTTGATTAATCAGATGAATCTACATATAGGAATGTGAGTATTTCTGGATGAATGTATCCATTTTTAATTCCTACTAAATGTTTATATGATCTTTTCAGTTATATATAATGTCACTTAATTGAAAACTTGACAAGAATGTGATCTTTTCTTCATGACAGAAATAGCAAGATGATTTCTTAAACTACTGAAAACATATACTGTAAAATGTATACTCTTGGGAGGGAATCAGGATTCAATCATGGACTATGTATCATGAATTTATTTCTCTATAAGCCAAACATGTTCTTTTTTGTAAGTCCATTGTTACTTTTAACAGGAAAATAAAAATGTGAGACATTTTCCAATCAACTTTTAGTGTTTCTGGACATACAAGTGACAAAATGATTTTGAAGTGTTTTTCATGAATACTTTATTTGGAGAGTCAATATTTTAGATGTATGTATATAAACCACAAATGATAAAATAATAGAAGCAAGAGATATGCTCATAGTTGACCTATTTTCAAAAGGAGTTAATTTTTCAAATGAAGATTAGTTTTAAGACAACATACTAAGGACTATTAATAGTTGATAACTAGAATAGAATCTAGCAGGTGAGAAAAGCAAAGCAATGGCATAATTAGTTTCACTGCTTGCTTTGCTCTGTCCATTTGATTGTCTTTTATAAAAAGTGGAGATTTCTATTTAGAGCTAAAGTTAGAACCCATTTTTTTTTAAAAGTCAAGGGACAATGAATTTAAGAAAAGCACATGCATGATAAAGATGATCACGTCATGTCTTTGTGATTCTAGAAAGAGACAGTTTTAACTATGCTGCCATACCATCTACAACCTAAAATTATGCACATTGTTTTAACTTAATCATTTTATGACTAAAGTCTGGAAACTAGGAGATATGACTATGATTTTATACCTTTCATTTTTCAAAGTTTACTTTAACAATGTACAAGTTGGGAATTTTTCTTTTTATTAATATAGCAAATGTATTTACCAAAACCTGATGCTAAATGTTAAGTGAGCATTAGTTTTCAGGGTGATGAAAAGGGAATTGTGGCTAAAAGAGTTGATAATATGTTTAGGGCCGCTTTCTGCAAAGACCATGACTCCAGGTCTGGAAAACAACCTTCGCAGACCCTATCCCCTTCAGATTTCTTGGACAAATTAATGGGGAGGACATCTGGATATGATGCAAGAATCAGGCCCAATTTTAAAGGTAGGTTCCACTTAAGTTTATATTAAACCTCTGGGGAATCTTTTAGATATGTGGATAGCTTACTCTGAATTCTTTTTTCAGGATTTTTACTGTAAGATGAAAATGGCAAGCACAGTATTGATTTTATTGAGGCATTCTTTTTTAATAGTCATTGGTTTAACTAGCTTAACATTCACTTGTTGCTTGATGAGTTGGAAAACTTTACTGGTTTGTGTTCTCTTCCATGAAAAAGACTGGTGTCAAAGATTACTACCACATTTCATATTTTACCTTAGGTGGAAGTGTGACTGGAAATTAATAGAGCAAACGATTGACTTGATTTACATGAACACAAACCAGGATACATTTAAAATCCAGTGGCTATAAGACTGGCTTTATTTACCTCCAAAGTAAAATTTAAATCTCAAGAGTATGCCACTTTACATACATACACAGACCTCTTTCCTTTTTAAACTTGCTTTCAAAAAGAGGGGATATATATATATATATATATATATATATATATACACACACACATACCTATATCTTTATTTGTCCAATTACAAGCAAACGCAAGAGTTTTGGGGTTTTGTTTGTTTAACATTATAATGAGAGGCTAACAGTCTGTAAAAAAAAGTTTATTTAATTTCTTTTTATGCTCAAAGGTTTTCATTAGAAAAATTTTAGAATCAATTATTAGTGCCTAAATGATGTTATGATGTTTTCAGTTTTACATATATGTATTAAATAATAATTGCCTTTGTATCTTCTAATTGAACTTAATATAATTTTGAAAGGTTTAGAATATTTTTGAAAAGGTGGAAGCTATACTGTAGATACTATGCAGCAAGCGCTGCATGTACTAGCTTGGTTTTGCTTATTATGAATGACTAATTTTCAATATTTCACGATTTTATTAAGAATATTTTTAATAAAATAATTAAAAATATTAAATTTAAAATAAAATGGCATATTTATTAAATTAAATGTTTATTTCATTTAATAATGATATAATTTAATATAGCATATTTTTTATACATTTAATATAATCTATAGCATTGCTTTCCTTGAGTTTTGATTCACTTTTATCATTGGTAAATAGGAGCATGATAACAGAAGTCTAAATTCATTTCTTCTTTAAATGCTACACCTCTGAATATACCCAGCTTTGGATACATTTCATAATGAAATAAGTGCGAATGTTACAAGGCAAATTGTGGTTGGGTTTGTTGTTGTTTTTTTTTTTTTTTTTTTTTTTTTTTAATTTAGAGCCTATTTCCAAAACAGACAACTGAACTAAGCCCAGAGTTCAACTTTCTTTGAAAGAATCTTCATTTTCATCCCATTTCATAAGTTTGTGCTCTCTCCTTTCAAAGTCAATGTTGTTACTCTTGTTATTGTTAGGTTCTGACTCATAACCAAGTAAACAACAGAAAAGGCAAACAGACAAAAAAACAGTCCACCATCCTCACAGCCATTGATTGCTAAGTTTGGGCCCATTATTCAGCCACTTTATTTATCCTCCTCCTTGAGGGTCTTCTTCTTTTTCACTGACCCTATACATTCCTAAGCATGATGTCCTTTTTCCAGGGATAAGCACCTACAGATAACATGTGCAAAGTACATGAGACACAGCCTCACTATTCTTGAGTCTAATGAAAGTCAATAGTGGAAACAAAACTCTGTAAGTAGCAAAAGAAGGAATTTTCACCTACACAGTTAATTCAGTTATTCAACAGCTTTTTTAGTCTGGGCTATACATTAAATATTGAAGAGGCTGGGTGATATGGAAAGTAAGAGATGAAGCAGATTTTAATGTTTTCATCAAAAATTTCAGGGTAGAGTAGATATTACATCAATACTCAAAATATTAGATACTCAAAATATTAAGTACCATGAGGAAGTCAAGATTAAACTACACAGGATTCCTTTCTCTTTATGTTACTCATGGAAAGGGGATATTTAAACCATGGCTTAAAGGCTGTGTCAAACTTAGATTTCCAAGCATGTTGTACAAAGCACTGTCCACATTTAAGAATCCTCACAACCTCTCCTGTTCTTAATGCACGGCACTCTTGTCAACGCTTGTTGCAGTCACTCCGTCAGCCCATCTTCTCACAAGTCTTCCTCTTTTTCACAGACCCTCCAGTTCCCCAAGCATGAGATCTCTTTCCAGGGACTGGCCTCTCCTGATAAAGTTTCCCCAACCGTGCTTCTAAGGAGCACTCTGGTAGCACTTATTCCAGGGCAGATTTGTTAGTTCTTTTGATTCTTTGCCAACATCATATTTAAAGGCATCAATTCTCTTTATATGGTCTTCCTTATACATTGTTCACCTTGCAAGTTTATGAGCACCAGTTTAACAGCAAGTATTAATCCTTTTTCTGGGATTTTCCAAGGGAATGAAAAGGGTAATAAAAGAAACATCCATGTTGTCATTGCTGTTTTCAGTGACCACTTAGAATAATCCATCATTTTCACACAGAGATTTTTTTCATGATTCTTCTAACAATGCAATGTTTTAGAAATGACATATCTCATGGTTCTAAATTATAACTGAATGAGAAGAATATTAGGCTTGACAACGCTTGGGCATATCTTTAAGATAAATCTGCTATTTAAAGACCTGAGTTTAGGATGTTTTAATGACTTATAAGAGGGAAATAGAGTGAATATCACTTAAGACTCCAATATTAACTTCACTGAGTTTTTGACTCCCTCTCTTTTTCCTCTCCATTTCAAGAAACATTGTTACTCTTTCTTAAAGTTTTATTACATAGACCATTTATATCCAATCAATTACTTACCATTCCAGTTCTCTTTACTCTGAGAAGGAGGGCTTTTCCTGGATGTAAATATTCATTAGTTTACACTAAAATTATTATCCCTCCTGGTGCTCCTGCGAAACTTAGTCTAATATGGTACTTTTGCATATTTATGTTATATCAACCTATGCTCCATCTGAGAAAGCAGGGAGGTGACTTATTACATATATATATAT
>NW_006399865.1:7276565-7284506 GCF_000299155.1 Elephantulus edwardii
TATTTATTTATTTCCCCCCCACACACTCCTGATCTAGATATGTGAAACATCAAAAATGTGTAGGAAGCATTTGTTCAATTTCATTGTGGCATAAAGGGGAAATAAATGTGCTTACCCTGTAACAGAATTCTTCTCTTATCCTCCCATTAGCCTTGCTGCTTATATTTAGGCATAACCTAAGAGGACAATGCCCTCGTTTTCTCAGGGCCCACATCTATATATACACAGTGACTGGCAACGGGACTATTATTGATACCACATTTGGAGCATCCAGAGAGCATCCAATTACAGGAAATCAATAGCCAAGAATACAATCAAAAGATTGAGGTTTTTGGGAGAGTGCGTGTGAAGTTATGCTACTTTCCCTGTCTGTTTACTGATCCACAACTCATCTGAAGCAGCCAAGTGATTTCAAATATACACTGAAGTTTAGATTAGAAATATTGCTTTAAGAATGAGTGAATAGGGAAGAAAACTAGACTCAGTAAGGAATTGGCAAAGGAGAATAATTTAGGTTTGGAGTTAGATCTGTATAAAGCAAATGTATCTAACCCCGTTTGTCTTAACACAGAGTATTACTCCATCAGCAAAAGTAACACAGTTGAGAGAAACGTCATATAAGCACTGTAAAAAGACACTCAGAATTTGAGTTTTTAAAATACAGGTTTGAAAGTAGCAAGGTGCAAACTCTGCCCAGGGATTTAAAAAAACACACAACAAAACACACAAAAACCCCCATCAGTTTTCCTTCTTCCTTTGAAGGCTGTCTTTATTGCCCTGATGAAGGAAAGAACTAGAAGAAATCTTTAATCCATCTAAAGTACTAATAAGCATGGAGAATATGCTCCAATTCTTGAGAGGAAGAAAAGGGACTGTGTGGCATGGAGAAAAAGGAACAATGGTGGCCTGGTGCTTCATGTGTCAGCTGACTCAACTGAAAACCTGTTGGTTCAAATCCATCAATTGTTCCACAGGAAGAAGATGGGGAATTTCCTTCCATGACGATTTGTTTGTTGTTGTTGTTGTTGACTGCTATCGAGTTGAGCACAACTCATAATGACCCTATGAACAAAAGGCCTGAAGCCTTTCTGTAACTGTCGTCATTTCTCAAAGTTCATAGTTTCCAAGAGGCATGTTGATTCAGAAGTGGATGCCACTCCTGCTCCCAACACCCAGGCCAAGAGCAGTCTAGAGCATAGTTGAATATGACTCATATGAAGTCAAAAGACAAGTGTGCTCTGCCGTCAAAGACCTCTTTACAGTATTAAAGAGCAAGGATATTGGTTTAAAGACTGAGGTGTGCCTGATCCAGGCCATGGTCTTTTCAAATGCTTCACAGCCATGTGAAATTTGGGATGTGAATAAGGAAGATAGGAGAGGAATCATTGCTTCTGAATTGTGAGGGAGGCAAAGTCTATTGCATGTACCAGAGACAGCCCAAAGAACAATCTCTTTTGGATGAGGTGCAAGCAGGGTGCTCCTAAGAGGAAAGGAGGATGAAACTCCATCTCCCAGACTTTGGGCATGTAGTCAGGAAGGGCCAGTCTTTGGAAAAAGATATCATGTTGGGAAAAGTAGAGGGTCAAGGAGATGAAGTGACACAGTGACTCCAACAATGGCCTTGAGCATGACAGAGACCATCAAGAAGGCACAGGACAGAGTAAAGCTTGGATCTGTTGTTCACGGGGTCATGCTAACAGTAACCACCACCAAAGCAACATGGTGGAAGAAAGATCTGGCAATCTGCTTCTGCAAAGCCCCAGGGAGTAGGAGTCGCTCTGAATCAGAACCAACCTAACAGCCCAATCCACTTCACCTGTTGTCATAGGTACACTGCATTCTAGAGCAGCACTTCTCAAGTTCAATGTGCATGTAATATCAGATTGCATTTCATTTTTTTAAAAATTTTATTATTTTTGTGTGTGAGTGTACCGTCAAATCACATCTGACTGGTACAGGAGGAGATTGCCCCTCCTTCCCCGGCAGAGCATCTGGTGGATTCGAACCGTGAGCCTCTGGATTGTAGTTGCAGCTCCTTGCCACTAGGCCACCAGAGCTCCCCTTCAGATCGCATTTCAACAGGCTGGGATTTCTAACAAGATCCCTAGAGAAGCTGAGTGTACCTATGAAGATTTATAGCTTTGGAGATCTGATGGGAGTGGTGCTGGAGTGGGAATGGACTTAACATGAGTGGGTTGTTTTAGTTTTGAGGGTTATGGAGGAAAGCCATTGCATTGTAACACAGTAGTCTATTTGTTCAGAGAAGGGAATGGAAAGGAAATCGAGTTTTTCCCCAGTGTAAGATCCTCTCCATCTGGAAGTCCCTCACTGTCATCTTTCCAAAGCAATGTGCTTTCTGAGAGAATGCACATTTATTTACATAAATTTAAAATGTGGTGGATCACACGGGCCAGAATTTTCAGCATACATTAATAGATCTGAAGTCTGTTTTTAAATTAGTTTTAATATATGCAAAAAATGTGGAACCCTTTCAAAACACAAAAGTTAATTCTGAGTTATAACGAATCTCTATCATTAATGGGCAAAATTATTTTGGTTTCCAATTATTATCCTTTTAACCTTTTCTTGACTTATGGGGTGTATAGAGTCCACTTATAGTTTAATTTTCTTGGGTTTGCTAAGCAACTGTTTTCCCAACTGACAATACGTGAAGCCACCAGGAGGGGACATACCTGACATGGAACAAATGGACATATGCCACAAATTACTGTTTTTGCAGTGCACTGTAAGAAGTAATGCATCCTAGAGGTGTTATCTTGCAAAAAATTTGTCTCTTTTGGGTGTTGTGTTTTTTTTTTTAACTGGGAAGTTATCCTTGAAAGAATATTTCTAGGTTCTTTTGCATTATTTAGAGGTTGCCTTTCTGGAGATTTCATGTTCATTTGAGTACCATCTTCTCAGGCGCCCTAATTTGTATGCATCTGTCAAGGGAACTAGGAGGCAGTGAGGAGGCCAGAGGGTCACATATGTTCCACTAATCCTACCCCCTTCCCTTCAGTGGAACATCTTTGTTCCACATAATCCCTGACCCAAGTGTATATAGGTATATATACCCTACCTAATAGGCATCAGAATATATTTTTCAAATCAAAATTCCAGGACTATTCCTTGATTTATCAAGCCTTCCATTAATGAAAACACATGGCATCAAGAAAAAAAAAATTCACAGCAGAAAACAAGTGGGGCATGAAAGGGTTAAGTAGAAGAAAGAATTTCAAATAATAATATGTTGTGATGACATAGTCTTATTCTGGATATACAGTGCCCTGATGGAGCAATGAGGAAGCACTCAGCTACTAATATGAAAGTGGGCAATTTGAAATCACTGGTTGCTTCATGCGTTCCCATAATGATTACAGCCTATAAGGCAGTTCTACTCTCTCTTATAGGGTTGCTATGGCATGAAATTAACTCAATGGTGGCACACAACAATTTTGGGTTAAAAAAACAACTCTGTTATGAGAGCTCAGAAAACTATCATATTTGATGTTATCCTATATAGTTCTGGTCTTTAAAAAGCTCATTCTCTCTCTCTTTCTTGACTAATATTTTCTGATGATTTGTAATGAAGATTACCTGGAAATAGTAATACAGGAAAATAAGTAATTCTTTTTTCTAGAATGAGGAAGTGACAAGATAGGAAAGAAATATACAGATCAATTATGAAGATTGCTGATTCTTCTAAGTCGTTTCAGTGGAACTGGGGAGAACATCTGAAGAACTAGCGAATGGTCACGGAGTAAGCCAAGATGATGAGAGCTAGGATGAGGAGAAATAAAAATAAAAGAGATAACAGAGAACTTGTATTACAAAGGGAGCTACAAAGAGCTTTATAGTAGCTGCTGTGGTTGATTAGCAATGTTCTAATTAGGAAATGTCTAATTAGTGAGTCAGACAATTGGATGTGGTGCAAGGAAGGACCAGTTCTTGGAGAGGGATGTCATGCTTGGGAGGGTGGGGGACAGTGCAAGAGAGGAAGACCCTCGATGAGATGGACTGATTCAGTGACTGGGTAATGGGAGTAGGTATGTCAGAGACAGTAAGATTGGCATAGGATAGGGCAGGGTTTAGGGATGTTGTACATAGAACCACTATGAGTCGCAGGGGACTCAAAAGCACAGAAAAATAATAACAACAACAATTACTGAGTGGCAGGATGTTGCTGTTAGGTGTCGCTGAGTCGAGTTCAACTCATAACAACGCTATAAACGAAAGATCTCAACCATTTTCTATTCTGTGCCATCCTCACGCTTCCTGACACACAAGAACCCATTGCGGCAGTCACTGCATCAATCCACCTGGTTGAGGATCTTCCTCCCCTTGCCAATCTTCCATTCTTCCAAGCATTGTGTCCTTCTCGAAGGAATAGCCTCTCTTAGCAACATGCCCAAAGTATGTGACGTGAAGCCTCATCATTCTTGCCTCCAAAGAGCACTCTGGCTGCACCCTCTCTAAGACCAATTTGTTCTTTTAGCCGTCCATGGGATGCTCAGTGCTCTTCTCCAACACCACAGCTCAAAGGCATCAATTCTTCTTCTGCCATCCTTATTCACTGTCCAGCTATCAGATGCACAGCAAGTGATTGGAAAGACTATGGCCTGAATCAGACACACCTTAGTCCTCAAACTGACATCATTTTTGTTGTTGTTGAAATCATTACTCCTCAACAATTTGGAAGGGTCCCTGACTGCTGGCAGTAAGTAACTGTGGATCCAAGCAAGATGAAGCTGTTGACAGTGTCAATCTCTTCTCCATTCATCATGATGTTGCCATTATCGGTCCAGTGGTAAGAATCTTCGTGTTCTTGACATTCAGATGCAATCCATACCGAAGGCTGCATTCCTTGATTTTGTGCAACAAGTGCTTCAAGTCCTCCTCTCTTTCAGCAAGCAAGGTTGTGTCATCTGCATAATACAGGTTATTGATGAGTCTCCCTCCAATCCCGATGGCGCATTCCTCTTCATAGAATCCAGCTTCTCCAGTAATTTGCTCAGCATACAGATTGAATAGGTATGGAGAGAGTACAACCCTGACACACTCCCTTCTTAATTTTAAACCATGCAGTGTTCCTCTCTTCCGTCTGTTCACAAAACAGTCTCCTGGTCCAGGTGTAGGTTTCACATGAGCACAATTAAGTACTCTGGGATTCCCAGTCTTCTCAAAGTCAGCCATAACTTGTTATTATCCACACATTCAAATGCTTTTCACAGTCACTAAAGCACAAATAGACATTCTTCTTGTATTTATCTTCAGCCAGGATCCATCTGACATGAGCAATGATGTCCTTCATGCCATTGCCTCTTCTAAATCTTGCTTGAACTTCTGGAAGTTCCTTATCTATATACTGTTGCAGCAGTTTTTGAATGATCTTCAACAATATTTTGCTTGCATGTGTTATTAATGATATTGTTTGATAGTTTCCACATTCTGTTCAATTGCCTTTCTTGAGAATGGGAACAAATTATATAGTATGTGGAAATTTAAAGTGGTCAGGAAATGTGATTTTATCTAGAAGAGTGAAAATTTCTTCTCAGTGTCCCAAAACAAATAGACAATGATTTCTATAAAGATTATGTTGACATTAGTAGTAATTATAAGAAAGAAAATAGAAAAGCAAGATTTGGCCACAAGAACATAATCAATTGCAATCCATTGAAATAAGGCTATTCTAGAAGTCTTACTAAACCAAGACTTTGAACTAGTCCACCTAGTTCTGTCATGGCCAAGAAAGCTACACGGAATAGATGGAATTTTTTTTAAATGTGAGTCGACTGGAAAGGGAAAAAATTACCAGTCAAATCAGTGCTAAAGACTTCAAATGTCTCTTAGAAAACAAGGGCAGTGTTTTGGTTGCTGCATCGCAACCAAATCTCTTGACCAGCAGAAAATTGAAATAGCTGTGCCCAGCCCAGATATGGCATTGACCACATCACTTTGAATGCATGTTGCTCTCCAGAGTTCTGACAATAATCTAATGTCATTACTAGGCTCCTGAAAAAGATCATTACTCCTCTCCAAGTATCCCATTCCAGGGCTTAGGCCTGGAGTGTCTCCTGTTCTGCTTAGCATTCTGCATCACTAAATTTTGAAAACTCTGGATTTGTTCTTCTTTCCTTTGCTACTCCTGACTGAACTGGCTGGAACTAGTTTGAAATCCTGTAGAATATTTCCTTGCTTCCCTTACTTCTCTGAATTGGCCCTGAGAAAAAGAAAACACATAGGCATAGTTTTTCTCATTGGAAGACATTTTCCTGCATACTTTTAAATCACTAAAATTTTGCATCTCTATTCTCTATTCCTAATTGACTAAAAAAGATGTCATAATGGGCATATATAGGAGAAAGATCAATGTAAGCCAGAAAAGGGAGCCAGATATGATTCAGATTTAGGACCTATAATTGAGAGACATTCTTAGAAACATAGAGGGGGGAATAGCTTTTCTGATGTGCCGAAGCATCAGTGTATAAACAAAGTAATGAGTCACAGTTGCCAATTGCATTCCATGTATAAGATCCACAGAGACCTGGGTGAATCTCATCAAAACATACATTTTCAAAATTCTCCATTCAGACGAAAACATAATCTCTGACCATTCACAATGACCTGATTCTGAAACCATAGTAAATGTTGATTCTGTGTCAACAGTGGAGGCTCTTTCCCTACTTGGGTGATTTGTCTAGTTTTTGGTTGATTTATCATAGTGTCATTCCTTCATCCCATCAGATGGCACTTTGTCAGTATTATTGTATCCTGGAAATGCCACTCGAAGCATTAAGCGTTTAAAGAAGCCAAATGAAATGCTCAAACCTGGGCAAAATGCATTAGTTCTGTTTCTCTCCCTTTGAAACAAAGCCTTTATCTATTTTAATGACATTTTCTTTGAAAACGAAATTTGCTTAGAGTTCTGTCTCGAGTTTCCTCCCAATGTGAACAAATACATTGAGCCATAACATTTTAGGGAGAATATGATCTATGATAGGTAATTACGCACTTCACGTCTTTGTTCATGCTGTGCATGTTAAATTTTTTCACATCTGGAGCCTTAAGGTTGAAAATGTGCTGTGTGACATTAGAGCCTACAGATGTATGTAACATGGCTTCCTGCAATTTCCTGGGAGTTAGAAGCTCAAGAGATGTTTCAGAAAAATGTACAACCACATCCACTGTCAAGAAACCTGTGGTCTCTAGGTCTCACTCCTTGGAAACTCTCTTGTCTATAGCGCAGTGGAGTTCAAAGTCATAAATTACCAAGTCCTGTAAAGGTGATGTGAACACGAACGTCAGCAGGGACATTAGGAAATGGTGTTTCTATCAGTGATAATGAAGCCCCAGCATGGCCATGTCTTTAATCATCCTGCTGGATGTGGGCATCAGAAACCTCTACTGGGTTTCCAAGGCTGGAGATCTTAACAGATGGCGACTGTCCATATTTCCACCAGAGACATGTGGCACACTACAGACTGCACCACCAGACCTCTTCTCCCTCAGCCCTAAAAAATGGACAGAGTCGATTTTGACTCATGGCAACCCTCCATTAGGTTTCTGAGTCTGTGAATCCTAACAGGAGGAGAGTGCCCATCTGTTTTCCATAGAGAGGCTAATGGATTCGGATCATCAGCCTTTCTGTTAGCAGTGCAATCTCAAACACATCACACCTCCAGGGCTCCTTCCCTAGCGCCCCCTTAATCAGCCAACTGATGGCAAAAGCCCTAAAGGAACTAAGACCACACTGAACTATGTGAAAGTCACTCTAAGAAAGTATACAGAAAAAGGAGTTTTCCGGTTATCTTTAAGTATCAACCATGAGTATAGCAACTGTGAAAAGTACATAAATAATATAAAAATACATACAGTGTATGATTTGTCAAGATGTCCTTTTTCAAGTTATTGAAATAGAAGTAATTTCAAATGGCTTAGAAT
>NW_006399865.1:7285758-7300315 GCF_000299155.1 Elephantulus edwardii
CATGTGAAATCAATGACACTGTTCTGTAGTTTCCACACTCAGTTGGGTCACCTTTCTTTGGAATGGGAACAAATATAGATCTCTTCCAGTCACTAGGGAATTTTTTTTTATTAAATATATGGGCTGTAATGATCAGTGAGGCCCATTCATTGAAGAGAGTAGAAGTCAAAAAAGAAGATAAATAGAACTATATAACCAAAGCAATGATGTCAGTCTAGATACAAAGGTGTGCCTAATCAAGGCCATGGTCTTCCAAATTACTTGTTATGCTTCAGAGAGTTGGACAATGACTAAGGATGGCAGAAGAAGAATAGATGCCATTGAGTTGTGGTGCTGGAGAAGAGTTTTGAACATACCATGGTCTGCCAAGAAAACAAATAGGTTTGTCTTGAAGATGGTGAAACCAAGACTCTCCTTGGAGGCTAGGATTTTGAAGTTCCACCTCACTTACTTTGGGCACGTGGCCAGGAGAGATTGGTCCTTAGAAAAGGACATCATGCTCAGAAGGGTGGGCAGACAGCATAGGAGAAGGAGACCCCAGATGAGATGGATAGATACAATGACAAGGGCAATGGAGGTTCGTGTGTCAGAATTAGTGAGACTGGCTTAGGACAGGGAAGGGTTCAGAGCTTCTATACATAGGGTTACTATGCATCGCAGGCGACTAAATAAACAAGAACATACTATGACAGGTTTGGAAGTAGGAGTGGCATCCACTTCCTAAACAACATGTCTCTGGAAAGTCTTAAGAACTTTGATAAAAGTTGATAGTTGTAGAGGGGCATCAGGCCTTTTGTTCATAGGGCTGCTATGAGTCGTGTGCAACTCGAAGGCAATCAACAACAACAACATGACCGAAAGAATAACGGACTTATTTTAGACATCACCTAACAAAGCACACATAGTATGTTCATGTTTGCACCTTTCAATGTATGTTGTTCTTGTTGCCTTTGAGTTGGCAGCACAACTACTTACCCACTAGGCCACCAGAGCTCCCTTCAACACACACAGTATGGAGAAATGTGCACATACAGCATATGCATATATAATGTATTTATATATAAAGTATCCCTGAAAATTACACAGGAGATTGACAGCAGTAGTTACCTCTGTAAACATGGCAGTGGAATAGGAGGTATGAGGAAGAATTACTTTTCTCTGCATGTCCCTTAAGTACTGATCATTACATGTATACTCAATTCTAAAGAGAAGTTCATTGTCAAGAACTTACAGGGAGATAGAATCCTGGATGCTATCTTAGGGAACATGGCCTATGGCTGCAGACTAGAGCCAGGGTTATCCTTACTGTGCAGGAATCCACGTGGAGCCTGATTTGTAGGATACCCAGAAAGCCTGCTTGAAATCCTCTGCCCAAAATACTGCCCCAGTTCAGCTTGCTACTACAGTGGCTAAAATATCTGTGGTTACAAAGACAGTAGAAAATAAAGAAGGTTATGTAAAAGAAAGGCTGAGAATAACAAAGGGTCATTTATAAAGGGTATTTTGTACTTGACACTTTTGTTTAGGGACGACGTTAATGAGACTTTTTTAACATTCCAGGTTCACTCGTCCACTCACTGTGCTGCATTTTATTTGGGGGTTTTGTGTACTGGTGGGCACCAAGCAATATGTTTCTATGTGCAATAATCCTCTTGCAAGCCTACAAACTGAGTGTCAAAGTTTTGAGGTGGCATCAAGAAGGAAGTATCAACAGCATCCTAATGTTTTGTTTTGTTTTGTTTTTTAACAATGAGACATATACAGCTTTATAGCATCCTAATGTTTTTTGGCAAAATGTGTTCCAATACATTTTTCAGTGTGCGTTCCTGTCATATCTACAGAGTAGTAGTATAGAAGAAAGAATCATGGTCTTGAATCTAGAAGACCCAGGTTCACGGCCTGTCTCAGTCACTTTAGAGCAATGGTACTTTCACATTTTCAAGCCTAGGTTTTTCTTCTTCCTTGACCAAGTTCATGAGGGTTGCTTTGAGGATCAAGTGAATGGCTTGTTTTCAATCATGACTACTATTACAAATAAATGGCACTCTTTTTACCTTTTAAAAATTTTATATTGGTTTGCTCATAAATACTGTGTTCCACACTATTCTTCATTTATATTGTTTTTCATACAATCATTCCCCTGCATTATGTTTTATAAAATCAATCACCATTGGACCTTGCCCATCACTACCCAATCTTTTCAGGTCCCTGCCAGACCTTTCCCATTTCCTTCACCCCTTCCTTTTACCCACCAAACGGCACAAGTTTATCATTCTTTTAATTATCTTTTATAGTCAACACTTACTGTGCATTGTCAAAGCTCACTTGCCAAAGTGATTGGGAATGAGCTGTGAACAAATGGGGGAGGGAGGAAAGTAAGAGAAATTCCAGAACCTAAGAGTCCAATCAGAATGACCCAAAAGAAGCACTGCTAGCCTAACACAGTATTTTTCTCTGCCTGCCCTTTAAATATTGACAATTGTATATATATGTATATATGTGTATATATGTATGTATATTTACATACATACATATACACACACACATGCATACATACATACACACAATTACAAGCACTCTCCTCCTGTAAAGATCTACAGCCTCAGAAACCCAATAAAGGGTCGCTGAGATTCAAAACCAACTCTAGAGGGGAGCTCTGGTGACCTAGTGGCAAGGAGCTGCAACTACAATCCCAGAGGCAAACGGTTCGAATCCACCAGATGCTCTGCCGGGGAAGGAGGGACAGTCTCCTCCTGTACCAGTCAGATCTGATTTGACGGTACACGCACACAAAAATAATAAAATTTTTTAAAAAATTTTAAAAAATAAAAAAATTTAAAAAACCAACTCTAGAGGGGTGGGGAAGAGTGGTCAAGACATGTCAGGAACCTTGGCTACTTTCTCTTTTATTAATCCAGTGAGAAGTTTTCCAACCTAAAAAGATGATTTCATATTCTTAAATAAGAAGCAACTAAGAAGACATTTGTGGGGAAACAAGGGTATAGAATCATCCAAGTCCCACCCACCATGTTTTTCTTGTATCCCTTTTCCACATGTACTGAATAAAAGACATAGAAGAATGTTACCTGGTCCTACAAAGAGGACCCTGAATCGAACAGAATATTGCAACTGTCATTTCTCATCTATCTTCTTTTCCAGGTACTGCAGTTGCAGGGGTCCCTGCACGAAAGTGCTGAATTGATTTTCTATTTTGGAATAAGTCATTTAAACAGGGCTTTGGCCCCTGTCACATGGCAGGTTAAGAGCATTGGAAATACAAGTCCATAATTTAGTGTCTGAGAAATTATGACACTGCTCCTTGGCTGATTCTGGATGAGCTCACTCATACCTTTAATTTTCATTATAGAAAGTGCCTGAACATTTTATCCCGAGTTCTACAGAACCTTGTGCTCCTCCCCAGGCTGAAGGGCAGTGTACTCCATTTTGCTTGTAATTTGGAACTTCATTTTAAGAAAAGGATAATGAATGGCATCAGTATCAGGATATATCAATATCTCATGTTGGGATCGATACTGTAATATCTAGGTTCAGAGTACCAAAATAATCCCCGGTGGTAATGGATACTGTGTGTGTGTGTGTGTGTGTGTGTGTGTGTGTGTTTTAGGTCAGCTGTTTCTAGAATGTTACATTAAGAGTAAAAATACAGTTGACCAAGCCTCCTAACAAGCTCTATGGGGATGTTTCGGGCTCTCTTTGGAGAGAACCCCTACGGGGCTTATCGCTAGGGTATGCAGCTTTGTTCATGGACTTTCTTCTTAAGAGGCTAGTCTGGACAATTGTGACTGATTGCAGGCACTTTTCGCCACATGAAAGACACAAGAAAGACTACAAGGAAAAAAAAAGCATGGATCTCTGAGTGATCTTCCTAAGTGTGCAGAACATTGAAGAACAAAGTCACTGAAGTACTCCAGTCTGGCTACATAAGCCAAGTGCTTATGGGACAAATACAAGAGAGGCTGGGGGCCCCTGTCTCCTGTCCTTGTGTGCACACGCATTCTTTCCCCCTGAACATGAGGGTACTGAATGGAGGATCTATTTTATGAACATGCTCACCTGAGAGCACAAATGAAGATCCTGGGGATTGAGTAAAAGTATGTAGAGGTAATAGGCAATTGCCAGATTTTTGACTGGAAAATGATATCCCCCTTACTCTCTGCTATGCTTCACTGAGGGGGCAGGGGAAGCCATCACTTGGCCATACATTGTCAAGGCAACAGAATTCATTTGTGGTGAGGGAGCACTGTGAGTATGCTGTTAGGGAGGGGATAGTCCTTGGAAAGAAGCATCATGCTTGGAAAGGTGGATCAGTTAAAGACAGGAAGATCAGATGTGAACGGCTCCAGATAAGATAGGGTTCATATTTGTTGTTCATGGCGTCACTATGCACTGTAGTAAAACTCGATGGCACCTAACAACAACAACGAGCCTGTGTCATTTTCTAGGACTCTGGACAGCAAACCTGAAGAGGTAAAGGGAGCTGCAGAACTTAGAAAAGGTGACTCTATAGAGTTTCTAATTTGGTCGGTGGAGTAAGGCAGTCAGTCTGTGCTATCCTGTTGTTAGAGGCCATTAAGTCAAATCTCCCTCATAGTGCTGCCATATGACAGTGTAGCTAGAACTGCCTATAAATAGGCTATCTTTACTGTAGAAGCTCATCAAGTAGCCTATGAAGCCACTGGTGGATTCAGATCACTGACCTTTTGAATGGCCACTGAGAGCTTAACCATTGCACCACCAGGGCTCCTTCTGTGTTTTCTTCTTCTTCTTCTTCTTCTTGTTAGATGCTGTCAAGTCAACTACAACTCAAAGTAATGAAATGAACAATAGAGTGAAACCTTGCCCTCTACGGCACTAACCTCACACACATGCTAAAGCCCATTGTTGCAGTCACAGGGTCACTCCATCACCTGGAGGGTCCTCCGCTCTTTCAATCACCACGCATGATGTTTTTCAGGGAAAGTATATCCTGATATCCCTCTCTTTCTTCCTTTCTAGTCTTCTCTGAAAGCCTCTCGATGGCCAAATCTGACTAGAATCTAAAGAGCAAGGGAGCTATTGAGGCATATCTTGAAAGTCAGCCTCCCAAGGCGCAAAGAGCAGAATAGAGCGCAGAATAGGGCCAGGATTCATGTCAGCTCATGAGCACAGTCACCTGTCAGCATTTGAGTGGGAAGGTAGATATCTTCAAAACTGACTAGAAGGTTAATAAGTTTTCCTTTATTGGCCTAAAGATCTCCAGTGGGACAATGTTTAATGTGTCAGGCTGCTAACTGAAAGGTTAGTGGTTTGAGTCCATTAGCTTCTCTGTAGGAGTAAGACAGGCAATCTCTTCCCGTAAAGAGTTACAGCTTCAGAAGCTCAACGGATTGAGAAATTATGGTTCCTTCACACAATGGAATACTATGCAAGAGCAATGATTTTGTAAATTATTACCTAGCTTGGGAGGGATGGAGATTATTATGCTAAGTGAACTAACTCAGTCCCACAAGGATAAATATTATATAAAACCATATTGTAGAATGAGTATAAGGATCCAAGAGGGGTGGGAAAGGCTGGAAGCAGAGGGATGTGGATGTGCAGGGGAGGGGGGGATTAATCATCACGTTGTACAACTTGATGGGTGGGGGGCAAGGGAAATTGAAAGAATTTGCTAAAAAATAGAAATAGTCTAAGGAAAAATAAAAGCAGCTCAATGGAGGGTCACCATGGGTCAGAAGCAACTCAGTGACAGTGAGTTTATCAGTCTGGGAAGGAAGCAAAGTGAGAAAGCACTATCCTTCCTTCCTTTCCTCCCTCCCCCACCACTGCGCGTGCGCGTGCGTGCGTGTGTGCGTGTGTGCGTGTGTGTGTGTTTAAAAGAGAAACACTGAACTGGTTTGCCCATATTGGTGTGCTTGTATTCCCAGCTTCTCAGAACTGGAGTTTATTGCAAACTTAGATATGAACACAAGATACAGTGCCAAGTGTCTTTGGGCTGTTATTTCTAAGTGAGATTCTTTCCTTCTGGGTTCTGAAGAAGGAGTGTAAGAAGAAGAGAGGATTAAGTGGAAGGTTAGAAGAACCTGAAGACTAGGAACAACGAATGTCCATGTTAAGAGGAAATGGAGAGTTTAAGGAGCAGTTCTTGTTCCCCATCTGTTGGCTGGCTTGATTGCAGGCACTTGAAATACAACTATTTCTCATAGAAATTCTGCTCCTTTGGGGAAACTCAGAACCACCTAACCACACAATTTTCCTTTCCGTTCTGAAACGCAAATGTGTAAAGAAGAGAATATAATCTGTCCTCTGATTTATTTATACTTAAACACTTCAAGATGTTGATTTCTAAGAACTACTTCATGTCCAACATGGCAGTAAAATTTCTTTTATGTGGATTTCTCATAGAAAAAATCACTCTCTGGGGGAAAAAAGATATTCATAACCCAAAAGGATGGTGTATCTGCATACTTAGCTCTGAACCTCTAAGAGTCTGAAGGGTGATGTATCAATTTGGCAAACCACACCGTAAGAAATCAAGTTATATGATCTGATTCAGGATTAAGTTATAAACATACTATGTAATGGTCATTACAGATTTCTTCTATTTGGCTTTTTTCCTTTGAATTAACTCTGATTTTACTGATTAAGTTTTCATGGAATATGTTAAATCAAAGGATAGAAGACCTAACACTAAAACAAATAAGCAATCACCTAGATGTGCGCCTTCCTCAAATTGTGTCCACAAAACCTGCTTCAGAGCCAACTAACAATTCTGTTATTAAAAGGCATATACTCAGGCCACAATGGGCAGTCTCCTCCTGTGCACTTTACTGCCTCTGGAAACCCACTGGAGGGTCAACTAGAGGTTGGTTCTGACTCCAACGCAAGGAGGCAGACCCGGGCCATGCTTCTCTCTCACCCTTCCTCTCTGAGCTCTCTGGAAAATGGGACCTTGGACACTATTTTTAAAGTACAACCTTCCTAAGAATAAAGTATATTTTTCCAATAGATTTGAGTAGGACAAATCATTAAGCAGTGGGTTATTGCCTTAGTTAACTAGTGTTACTATAACAGAAATGCCACGGGGTAGGGGGAGACTTTAGTGAATAAAAATTTGTTTGCTTACAGTTCCTTCCTTGGTCTAGAAGTCCAAATTCAGTGTTCTAGCTCTAGGGGAGTATTTCCTTTCTGTCATCTCTTTTCTGATCTTCTGCTCCTGGGCAATCTTCATGTGACTTGAGATCTCTTTTCCTCCATCTCTGCTTGCTAGCTTGCTTTTAATCTATTTTATATCTCAAAAGAGACTGATTCAAGGTACACCCTACACTAATCCTATCGCCTTAATATGGTAAAGACAACCAATTCTCAAATTGGATTTTACTCACAAGCAGAGAGACTAGAATTTACAACACCTGTGGAGGGACACAATTAGATCCATAGCATTTCAACCTTTCCCCCTCCCAGAATATATGTCTCTCTTACACACCAAATTTACCCTGTCTCATCAAAACACCCCAAAAGTCTTAAATCACCTCCAAGTCCAAAGCCTTCTAAATCATTTAAGTGGGTGAGCCTGTAGGCATTTTCCATCCTGGGGCATAATTCCTTTTCATCTGTGAATGTGTGAAAGTCCCACAGTGCACAGGTGAAACAGGTACAAGGTAGCCATTTCTAATACAACGGGAGAAAGTGGAAGGAAAGAAGAAATAGCCGGCACTAAGCAATTCTAAAACCCAGCAGGACAGATTACATTCATTAGCTGTTACGGTTTGAAAAGTATTTTCTGTCCTCCAAGACAATGGCTCTGCTTTCTAGACTTTGGGGTGCAAATCATATTCTCCGGAAATGGAGAAAAGACTCAAGTTATGAAAAATATTCATTTTGCTTGGATCCACAATCAACACCCATGGCAGCAGCAGTCAAGTAATCAAAAGACACATTGCAAAAAAAAAGGCACATTGCATTGAGAAAATCTGCTGTCAAAGATCTCTCCAAAGTGCTAAAGAGCAGAGACGTCCGTTTAAAGCCTAAGGTACAATGATCCAAGCTATGGTATTTTCAATTGCTTCCTATGAATCTGTAAGTCGGACAATGAAGAAGAACGGATGCCATAAACTGTGGTATTGGAGAAGAGTACTTTAGAGGCGTGCAAAAGGTAACAAATAACTTTATCTCAGAGGAAGGGAGCCAGAGTTCCATAAAGGCAAGGATGGTGGATCTATGTGTCATGTACTTTGCGCATGTCATCAGAAGGGACCAGTCCCCGGATAAAGACATCATGCTGGAAAAGATGGAGGATCACAGAATCTCCCTCGAGGAAATGGACTGGTACAGTCACTGTAACAATAGGCTTGAGCATTCTGGAGAACATGAGGTTGATACCGGACAGGGCAAAGCTCACATCTGTTGTCCATAGAGTTGCTGTGAGTCATGAACTCGATGGCGCATAACAACTGCATCCTTCACTCTGAAGCTGTAGCAGTTGGTTAGATCACTCATTTTCAGGCTTAATCTCTTTAATTCTATGATAGCCTTAGTTTGTAGGACAGAATTTTCCACACGCTGAAGCTAGTTTTTTATCCATTTCATTCCTCACATGTTCTACCGTGAGAAAGTAAAACCATGCAGCCCCTTTAAGATCTTGCTTAGAAATTTCCTCAGCTAAATATCCAAGTTCGCCACTTACAATTCTACTTCCCACCAAGCAGTTGAACACAATTCAAATAAGTTCTTTGCTATTACATAACCATCATCACCCTTCTTCCACTGTCCAATCACATCTTCATCACTTTCTTTTAAAG
Source organism: Elephantulus edwardii (assembly GCF_000299155.1). Classification (NCBI taxonomy): domain Eukaryota; kingdom Metazoa; phylum Chordata; class Mammalia; order Macroscelidea; family Macroscelididae; genus Elephantulus; species Elephantulus edwardii. Next base: position 7,294,560 of record NW_006399865.1, read on the forward strand.
CCCCATCAGAAGCACACTTACCATCCACATTTCTAACAGTATTCTGTTGCTGGCACTATAAGTATTCTCAAGGAAGGTGGAAACTTCTATCTAGAGCTCTCATTTCCCTCAGAGCCTTTGCCAGAATTGCCTGTGATATTGTTATTGTGTACCACTGAGTAGGAACCAATCCATAGCTGATCCTCCAAGTGGGTTATAAGAGGCAGTTAATCGCATGGGAGGAGACTGTCCATCCTTGGAGCAGTTGTTAGATTTGAACCATGTACCTTCAGGATTGCAGTGCAGCTTCTTGCCACTAGGCCACCAGAGCTCCTTGCTTTTATTATTAGCACCTTAATACTTCCCCCCCCCCAAATTCTACTTCTTGAATTTCAAAATCACACTGAGGTAACTTTTAGGCACCACTACACTATTGCTGTACCAAATTCTGTTTTAGTTACTTAGTAGTACTGTAACAGAAATGTCACAAGTAGGTGGGGAAATCAGCCATTGAGAGCATAGTTCTAGTCTGGTTTGATTTCATTTTGGAGTCTCTCACAAACTGACTTACTGTCACCTAGTCAGTTCCAACTAAATAACACTCAATTGAGCATCTGAGGCTGTAAATCTTAATGGGAGGAGACTTCATTTTTCTCCTATGGGACCGCTGATGATTTTAAATGGGGGGAGACAAATGACTTTGGTTAGCAGTACAATTTGTTTCAGACTATGCAAGTAGTATAAATGGTTAAGCACTCTGTCACTAAGAAAAATGTTGGCAGTTTTAATTCACCCAGAGGTGTTGTGGAAGAAAGACATGGTGGTTTACTTCCAAAAGCTCATAGTTACTGAAAACCCTGCAGAGCGCAGTTCTACGATAAGACACTTGAGGTTGCCATGAGTTGGAATTTACCTGACAGCAATTGATTTTTTTAAAATTAAAGGATAGTATTTTTATAGCATTGTCTCCAAAATATTATGTAGTCATATTCATTTTACCAGATGAAGGAGGGACATTCTCACAAGAAAAAAAAATCTGGCACTTATGGGGCCAGGTTTCAATTCCACTTTTAAAAGCTGTGGCACTGAGTATGCTTCCTAACCTTCTGAGGTTCCCTGGTGTAATTTTGAAAATAAATGACATTGACCAAGCAAGATGTCTCTCTAACACTCATAGTCTCTAGTTCTCGTATTCCAAATTAATAGTTGGGCTGGTTCTTTTGTAAATTAGTGACTTACTCACTGAAATAACTGGAAACACCCAATCTTTCTGGGAATTTTTAATTATATTGTGGTTTTTATGTCGTCCAAATCTTATTTCATATCCCAATGTTCCAAGGACTACTATTCTTCACTGTGAAGACCTTGGGCATTTTTTAGGGGCTTGCTGAAGATAGAAAAAGATTATAGATGATATTGATAATAATGAGCATGCCAGATGATTGTACTCATGTGAAATCTTTATAGAGACCAAGAAGCAGTTGTCTGAATAGAACAAGGGAACACTACATGGTTTAAAATCAGGCAATGTGTCATGGTCGTATCCTTTCTCCATATCTATTCAATCTGTACACTGGGCAAATAATTTTAGAAGCTGGACTATATGAAGAAGAATGTGGAATCAGGATCATCAATTACCTGCATTACACAAGTGACTCAATAAAGAAGATCTGAAGCACTTACTACCAGTGAAGAAGACATGACGCACTTATTGCAGAAGGTCCAAGACTATATCCTTAAATACTGACTACATTTAAGTATCCAGAAAAACAATCCTTACCACTGAACCAAGAGGCAACATCAGGATGTTGTTGTTGTTGTTGTTGTTGTTGTTAAGTGCCGTTGAGTTGAGTTCAGTTCATAGTGACCCTATGAACAAAAGATCATAGAGAAAAGACTGAAGTTGACAATGATGTAATTTGAGCTTACTTGGATCTATAATGAACACTCACGGTAGCAGTCGTTACATAATCAGAAGACATGATTCACTGGGAAAATATGTCGTCAAAGATCTTTCCAAAGTGGAAACTATGACAAAGAGGAACAATGACAGTTTAAAGACTAGGGTCTAATCCAAGTCATGGGATTTTTTTTTCAATTGTTTCCTACATATCTGAAAGTTGGATGATGAATGTAAATGACCAAAGAAGAATCAATGCCTTTGATTTGTGGTACTGGAGAAGAACACAGATTATCTCCTTGGAATATCTTTTTGAACAGCCAAAAGCACAAACAAGTCTGTCTTAGAGGAAGTGCGACCAGGGTGCTGCTTAGAGGCAAGGGTGGTGTGAGTCCGTCTCACACACTTTGGACATGTTGTCAGGAGGGGCCAGTGCCTGGAAAAATACATCATGCCAGAAAAGGTCAGTGAAAGAGAGGACAACCCTCAAGGAGAAGGAGATGATTGACACAGTGGCTGTAACAATGGGCTTGAACATGAGCACAGTGCAAGATAGGGCAAAGCTCTTATCAGCTTTACATAGGGTTGCTATGAATTGTAGTTGACGTGAAAGCATATAATGACAGCAACAACTAAAGAAAACAGCTAGCCTGAGCTTTGAGGGGTTTTCAGTGGTATAGTCCATTGGGAGCTGTAGAGCTAACCCAAAGGTTACACTTCTCTGGTGGTTAAATTACAACAACTGTTCTTTGGGAGAAAGGTGTGCAATCTCCTCCTGGGCAATTTATAACCTCAGAAACACAATAATCAGCTATGATTCAGTTCACACTTGATGGTAATGTGTGAATAAGTGAGCCTTGCTTTTGGTTTGAAGATGGAAAATTCATGTAGAGAGAACTGCTGCTGGGGAAAAGAGCTACCATATATTTTAGCAACTGGCAAAAGAGTTTTCTTAAAAATAATAGGCATAGGTCAATGGTAATATATTATATGGGTTATAGTGTATGTGAATGACTGTATTAAACACAATGTAAATGAGGGATTGTATGGATCACAAGGTATATAAATAAATAAAACACAATGTAAGGGAAAAAACCCAAACACACCAAAACCAAGACAAGCACTAGCTCCAAGAAATGCTCTCTGATACAAACTTTACAATGTAAAATAAGTATGAGAAGTTCTGTAGACTATTCCCTAAGGGGCTTCTAATATCTGTTAGCAAACACCAGTAGTAAAAAAGAAATAAGTAAACAAATGAATAACTATTCCAAGACCTTTTTTTTTCACATGGACTTAGCCCATTCTAATTTATCATATATTCCCTACAACAAGTAACCATGTCATGTAACTAGTGTTTTACAAAATGCACTTTGAGAAATTAGGCCTTGAGAAAAATCCATAAACCTAAAACATATTCTTTTGCCATGAGAAAAGATGGAGATTTAAAAAGCCTAACACATCATGCTTTAAAAGGTAGAAGGTTATAAGTAAACCAAATATGTGTTGCGTTGGGGGATGGGGAGAAAGATCCTTAAAGAGACGGACAGTTTCAGTGACTGCAACAATGGGCGTGAACAAAGGGGAGTTTGTGAAGATGGCACAGGATCAGGCAGCACTTCATTCCGTTGTACAAAGGATCACTGTGAGTTGTAGTCAACTCAAGAGCACCTAACAGTAACATCGACAACCAATATACATAAAGTACAATCATCTGCTAGAATCACAATATTCATAAGCATGAGAAGGGCCCCATATTCAGTATATGTGGATTTTGTTTAAATTCATGGCCAGCACTAGCATTCAAATGGCAGGAAAGAATTACAGCTCTGAATGTTATTGCAAAGCAATTATCTCCTGCTTCATTTCCATGAATAAATAAACAGTAGTGCTTTGGGAGAGGGGAAAAAAAAGCCCTGCACCCAAAAACCAAGACATTAGTTGATCTGATAATTTCTTTCTATTTTCCTCTTTATCATCCTCTAACACAGAGTGACAAATGCATATGTAATGCATGACTTCTAACTTTGAACTGGAGACTTTGCTTCAGTAAAATATTACAAAGTTTCATGCTTGTATTAAATTCCTTCCAGACTGCCATATTATCTTCCAGGCATTGTTAAAAAAATGGATAAATCAGGTAGTTCCATAATATCTATTTTGATGTTTGATGAACATTTTTCCCATAACTTTCATGAAAATTTTAAAAAATTATTACTACTTTTGAAAGCATTTTAAAACAGAAATTGTTATATTTCTTGTAGACATTTTGTTTAGATCAACTTAATCTATTATTGTTATTACATGCCATCAAGATGCCTTCAACTCTTAGTGACCCTATGTGAAATAGCTCCAAACTCTGACCTATCCAGAGCCAGTCTCACTGACTCCAACACACCTACCTCCATTACTGAGCCAATCCATCTCATCCTGGGTCTATCCCTCCTTTGCTGTCCTCCCACCTTTCCAAGCATGATGAATTTATCCAAGGACTGGCCCCTCCTGGCCATGTGTCCAAAGTATGTGAAATGGAGCTTCAAAATCCTAGCCTACAAGGAAAAACTTGATTTCACCCTCTCTAGAACAAATCTCTTTATTCTCTTTATAGTCTATTAAGATATGTTCAATACTTTTCTCCAGCACAGCAACTCAAAGGCACTGGCTCTTCTTCTGTCATCTTTAGTCACCGGCAGCTCTTTGATGCATAGCAAAAAACTGCAAAGACCATGGACTGGATCAGGCACATCGTAGTCTCTAGAAAGATATCTTTGTTGTTCAGCACTCTGGAGAGGTCTCTGACAGCAGATTTTCCCAACGCAATTTTGTTTTTTTATTTCTTGACTGCTGGTGCCAATACTGATTGACTGTGGGACCAAACAAGCTGAAATTGTTAACAATCTCAATCTCTTCTCTGTCTATCATGATGCTGCCAATTGGCCCAGTGGTGAGAATCTTTGTTTTCTTGATGTTGAGCTTCAATCCATATTGAAGATTGCAGTTCTTGACCTTCTGCAGCAAATGCTTCAGGTCCTCCTCAGTTTTAGTAAGCATGGTTATACCATCTGTATAATGCAGGTTGTTGATGACATGCGATTAGGAAGCACTTAATGAATGTGTATACAAGAATTTAATCACAAAGTTCAACAGAGCCGCAAACAATAAACGCTGGAGAGGTTATAGAGACTGGAACTCTTATTAACTGCTAGTGGGAGTATAAAATGGTACAACCACTATGGAAGGTGGTTTGCTACTTTCTCAAAAAGTTGGAAATAGAAATACCATCTGACCCAGCAATTCCACTACTGGGAATATACCCTAAAGAAACCATAACCAACATCCAAATAGATATATGCACACCCATAATTATTGCTGTGCTATTTACAATAGCAAAGAGATAAAAACAACCCAAGTGCTCATCAACAAATGAATGGTTACATGGTATATTCATACAATGGAGTATTATGCAGCACTGGAAAACAATAAACTTGTAAACATTATACAACATGGGCGATCTTAGAGCACATCAAGCTGAGTGAAATATCTCAGTCACAAAAGGACAAATATTACATAGCACCACAATTATAAAGCAGGTCTGACAAGAAGGATTGGGAGGAGAAAACATAATAGTGGATAAGTAATGACCATTGCATTAAAACAGATGAAAGAAAGAACTGTCTAAAGTGAATATATGATTAGGCAGCATGCGTACTACAACTGCTCAGAATCAGAGATATAACATTGCAAAGAAGACTGGGTGGGACGAGGTAGGTAATTGTGCTCTAGTGAATGAATTTTTTTTTTAAAAAGTGAACTGTGGGAGGGGGAAGAGAGGACAAGGGGGTAAAATGTGCAACAATGAATGAATGAAAATATCTAA
>NW_006399865.1:7300415-7312781 GCF_000299155.1 Elephantulus edwardii
GAAGTGCTTGCTGCAGGAGGATAAGGATGGTAGTTTTCAATATTAATTGAAGCTCAAAATCAAGAAAACAAAGATTCTCGCCATTGGTCCATTTGGCAGCACTATTTTGGATGGAGAAGAGATTGAAGTGGTTAACGGTTATAGCTTGCTCAGCTCCACAATCGAAACTCAGCACCAGCAGTCAGGAAGTCAAAGGACAAATTGCTTTGGGAAAATCTGCTGTTAGGGATCTCTTCATAGTACTGGAAAACAATGATGTCAGTTTATTTTTTTTGGTTTTTTTTTTTTTATTTTGGAATTCAGATGCACTCTTATTGATTGTGCTTGGCTGTACATGTACATATCCAATTCTGTCAATGTTTATTAAATCACAATTAAAAGAAAATTTTCTTTTCAAAAATAATTTAATCAGTAAATGAATAATTTACTAAATGAGTAGATTTATGGCTTTTAAAATAGCCAAATGAATCAAAGAACTCTAGTTTCACAGTTGTTCTTACTTTACATAGGATTTTAAAATTCAGCCTTGGTACCGACATTTCCATTTTTTAGGAAGATTTTTCTTAAGTTCACTATACTCTGTAATTCTCAAAAATTTGAGGTCATGCTTCAAGGTTACTCTGCTATCTAGTGTTTACTTTCCGCCCCTCCCTGGAATGTGCCATTTCATTTTCTCGAGTTAGTGATCACTCTGGGACCAATGGCATATTGAATCTTTCTTATCAAACCAATTAGTATTACTAGTATTATCGATCATATTTTCTCTACCCTCTAAAAGTAGGAGGACTTATCTACAGCCTAGGATAGGTGCTCCTTTTATTTTCCCTAAGTACTGACATTTCTAATAGTTAGGCTTGTTTATTGTTACACATGTGCCTCATTTAAATGCATCCATTCTTTGAATCTTCTGAGCAAATATTCCCAGGTAAAACTCAGCAGGTGGCTACCTGTTCCACGGACCTCTTGATGGCAAAAAAGTTTATGATATTTGGGGCTTCACCAAGGAAGCCCCAAATATATGACTTGAGACATAGATCCCAAAGACCATTAAGAAAAAGGATTTCTTCCTCAGCAAGAGAGTGCATTTATCTCAAAGAGAAAAATTCCACTTTTCTACTAACAACCAGACTCTGCAAGGAGGATAATTATACACACATTTTCTAAGCCTTGCCTAACTTTTGAAACTATGTTTGCTTACATCTTCTGGGGAAGAATATTCCACAATCCCCCATATCCCCCATGGGATCAAGTTTATTCAAGAAGTGGTAATACATAATCAACAGCAATATGACTTGCATAAAGATACTGCTTGAGCTTGGTGGAAATGAATTGATATGTAACGTTTTCACGATAGCGTTATTAGCCCTTCACCCTGGGGCCTCTCTCTTTTCCCTATATATTGAACTAATGTAATAATTACATAAGAATTTGAAGCTACAAGCTAACAATATGTACCTCAGTAAACTGTGCATGCATATAAAATTTCAAGTAAGCAGTGCCTTACTTTTCATACAACTGCCAGAATAAATTACCTGCTTCAGTGATAAACTAAAACAGTTGAGGTTATTTTTTAAAAAAAAATAGTGCTTATCAAAGACATTATGGAAGATGCCATATAAATTGCAGAATGACACTTCCAGGAGGAAAATTGTTGACTTCTTGAGGGATGATGCGGCAGGTGCAAAGAAGGCAAAGAAATATAAGGGTAGTTAATAGATCCTAAAGGAAAGCTAAGATCAGAAATAAACTCCTGTACTTTTTTTAGCAAATCCATAGTGCAGCTGCTCTGGGATGTCTGATTGGCTGTATCTTTATCTGACTGCCTGGGAAAAGCCAGCTGAGCTGTCACCCAAGGGAGCACAGAGCTCAAAATGCTAGTATCCTCCATATTCTAGGCCTCTCACGATTCTTGAAATTCTCCTGGGATCTCTCATTACGTTAGGACAATGTCAAAACATTTACCCAAGGCTTATCAAAGTCTTCATGGGTATGATCTTGATTCCACTTGTCTTAGGTTGGGTTTCCCAGAAGCGTAGCTGGACTATAAATTAATGCTTTCTTAAAAAGAAGACCCTTTCGCCTGTACAAGGGCAAGGAAATCAGATAAGAAAGGAGGAATGGTAAAGTTGAAATCTGCAAAGTCTAACAATAGGTGAGTTCTACCTGGTTTGGCGGACTCTACCACGTAAGCCACACCCCAGAGGTGTCTCCATGGAGATTATTACTGTCCTTACAGTATGCGGTATGGATAGATAGGGGGACTAAACTTCCAGCAATTTCTAGCTATTCTCACATGGGCAAAGTGAACACCAGTAGTCACAGGGTCTCGTGTGTGAAGGAACACAGGTGTTGGCTGTTGGAAGCAGACATACACTAAGGGTCAGGCAGGGTACAAAACTAGTAAATGGGATTCAAGAAAGGTAGTGGAGCATAAACAGTGATCACTTCAACATATTCACTGCACAATTGTTACCTTCTCCCCCCCCCCCATTCAATGTCCCAGCCTCAAAGTTTTACTCTGTCACTTAAGCCTTCTACTTCTAGGCCTTTGCACATGCGCTTGTTTCACTGTGCCTTTTCCCCCATCAGACGACAGTCTACCCATCCTTCAAATCTCACCTTCAGTATTATTTTTTTCCAGAAAGCCTCTCTTAAGCTTCCAGGCAGTCCATTTTCCCCTACAAACACAATCTGTGGTGATCATCCTACCTTGCTGTTGCCTTGCTTGCCTTTTTCTGCCCCCTTTCTTGGAGGAAGGCTAGAGATTGTGTTTATCTCAGTATCTACTGTGCTGCCAATACCTGACAGTGGGTGGGCAGTGATAAACATGTATCAAATGAGAAAAAGACATATAATGCCAATCTCTTAATCACAGAATCCATTCCAATAAAATGCTAGATGTGAACAATTGAACAACAATGTGTGTCATTTAAAACAATAAAGTTTTTCATATGTATGATCTTATCTGCATTTCTCAGGATGAAAAGTAACTGGATGTTTGTTTAAAACAAAACAACATTTGTTTAAAATACTTCCTCGTTATTTACCATAGCTAACCCTCTGGCGGGTTTTCAGAGGCACAGGGGGGAGGAGATTGCTCATCCTTCTGCGTATTTAAGGAAAGTAAAGTAAAAGGTTATTTTGCTGCCACAAAATATTAACTAGACCACAATACTCCTCCAGATACATAAAGCCTAAAATAAGAGGGAAGTATGAATGATCACAGGGATGCTAATTCTTGATCTAGAATATTTTGTAACATATATTAACATAACGGTTCCCTTTTTTAACCCCAAAGTCTAATTTCTTTTTGAAGCCCCAGGTTTGTGTGTACTTCTTGTCTATTTAGGAGTTGAACGAATGCTCAGTGCTGACTGAATGGATTCACTCACGTATGTCAAACTTTTAGTAGACTTAAAGCATTGTGCTGGGTATCAAGTGGAGCAGAATGAAACGGAGAATCATTAACCAACAAGCATTTCACCCTCTAAATTCACTAACCCACAGCCTTCCACTCTATGACTGGTTCAGATTTAATACACAATTCCTCTCTCCCTCTCTGCCATCAGATCAGTTCTAACTCATAGCTGACTCTCCACTGGGTTTTCAATCACTTGGGAGGAGGAGATTGATCAGCTTTCTATCATGTAGCTGCTAGTGGATTTGAACTGTCAGAGAAGTGTAGGCTTTGGACTAGCCGCCCAACTCTCTATGAGCTACGTCTTCAGAGCTCCTCATGCCATTTATAAAAAGTTTTCTTTTCCATGGCCAATGCTAAATATAAATGGAGCATGGCATCAGAATTTCTCAAATACAATTGACTGGCCTAAGGAAATTTTCTCTTCAGTGTCTGAAATGCTTACTGAATAAAAAGAGACACGCAAATGGTTCTTGGTGTTAATACTAAATGTACCTGAATTACTAGTACGTTCCAATTTCAAAAGTAATAGCATGCTCACTTCATGGTTATAACTTTACTTCTTTCCAACCAGTAAGTCTGTGTCTGATTCTCCTTTAAAATTCTCCTTTTGAGCTTCAGTCTCCCATTTCATCAAGACTTGAAGGGTAATTATTTTCAAGGCATATGCTTTTCCCAAATTGTGAAGCTATGAACCAAAAATGTTTATAAAGGTCTGAAATGTGCCCACTAGTAGTGGTGATCATTTGCTTGTGCTGTAGTCTCATAAAGTTCAGCGCGTACAGAAGTGAAAAACAAGTAGTTTTACACTTAACATAAGAAATTCTTAAATTTTCAGAGAGGAATAATTCTTTTATGAGCAGGAATGGAAATTTTACATAGGAAATGTCCATGTTAGGAAAGAATATGGCTAATCTGTAGGATAACAAGAGTATACCTAGAAGAAGTCATAGAAGATGAGGCTAGAAAGGAAAGTAGAGTCATAATTATTAAGGGATTAAGATTTAACCATAGGGGCGAGCTCTGGAGGCCTAGTGGCAAGAAGCTGCACTGCAATCCCGCAAGTGTGCGGTTCAAATTCACCAGAAGCTCTGCTGAAGAAGGAGAACAATCTCCTCCTGTACCAGTCAGATCTGATTTGACGGTACACACACAAATAATTTAAAAAAAAAATTAACCATAGGTAATAGGAATGCACAAATTGAATAGGTATGGAGAAAGGATACAACCCTGATGCACACATTTCCTGATTTTAAACCATGCTCTGTTAAAACAATAGCTTCTTGGACTAGGTATAAGTTTCGTATGAGTGTAATTAAATGTTCTGGGATTATTCTTCTCAATGTTGCTCATAATTTGTTATGATCCACACAGTTAAATGGCTTTGCATAGTCAATAAAACACAAATATACATTCTTCTAGTATTTTCTGATTTCAGCGAGGATCTATAAGCAATTATATCCCTGGTGCCACGGGCTCTTCTAAAGTCAGCTTGCACTTCCGGAAGTCTTCTATCAATATACTGTTCTGGTCACTTTTTTAGGATCTTCAGCAAATTTTGCTTGCATGTGATATGAATGATATTGCTCAATGATTTTCACATTCTGTTAGATCACCTTTCTTAGGAATGGCAACCAATATGGATCTCTTCCAGTCAGTCAGCCAAGGAGCTGTCTTTCAAATTTCCTAGCATAAACTGTTGAGTACATCCAGGGCTGTGTCAGTTAAACATGTCAATTAGTATCATATTGATTTCTGCGTCCTTCCCCTTGTCCTAATGCCTTCAATGCAGTTTGAACTTCCTCTTTCATCTCCACTGGCTCTTGTTCAAGGTACTTATTGAAATTTTACAGACATAGCCAATAGGGACCTCTCCAAATTACTCAGGTGCAGTGATGGCAGTTTGAAGAATAAGATGATTCATGTTATGGACTTTTCCATCACTTAGTATGCACCTAAAAGCTGGGCAATGAATAAAGATGACAGAAGAGGAATTGATGCCTTTGAGCTGTAGAGTTGGGGAAGAGTAATGAATATTCCATGGACTGTCAAAAGAACAAACAGATATATGTCTTGGAGAAAGTGCAACCAGAGTGCTTGTTAGGGCTAAGGATGCCGTAGCTTCACCTTACATATTTTAGTCATGGAACTAGAAGAGGTGTTCTTTGGAGAGGGACATCGTACTGTCAGTGAAATAGAGAAAGACCCTCAACAAGATGGATTGGCACAGTGACTGCATCAATGGGATCAAGTGTGTCAGAGATGATAAGGATGGCACAGATAGGACAGGGGTCAGGTTTGTTGCTATGAGTTGTCCTCAACTCTACAGCAACTAACAACAGCAACAACAGCTAAAAACAGAGATAACATGATTAGATTTGGTTTGTAAAAACATAACTCAAGATACATTTTTAATAATGTACTTTAATGACGAGGGATCAGGGCATCTGTTTAATCACTCAGAAGAGAAAGATGAGGAAAGTTTGTACTTCAGCAGTGACAAAGATGTTAACAAGACAGAGACAACTTTAAGAAGATAAATATAAGGTCAAACTGCATCAGGGTTATTAATGAGTATCTGTTTGTGCAACTGAGAATTTTCTCAGAGACTACAAGAAAAAGAGACACTGAATGAGGACGATAATGAGTTTTGCCTTTAATATGTTACATGTGCTAGGACTCTCCAAAATCCAGATCAGCATGTCTATTATTCCTATGGAAATACTGATCTTCAGATAAAAAGATTCTGTGCTAAAGAAATAAGAAAGGTAATCATTAGATTATGACACTTTTAACAAATAGAGAAAAAAGAGTAAGACTCCTATTAACATGAGTATCGAAGGAGCAGGAATAAAGTAAAAATTCAACAAGGGATACTGAGGAGGAGTGGTCAGAAAAGTTTTAAGAAGATCAAGAAAAGATACCATTAACATCAAGAAATTGTTTTGGAGACAAAGGAATCAACTATGCTAAATGCAGCAGGGTTGCTGAATGTCAAAAGCAAGGAAAAAGGTCATAAATATAAATCAATGTAATATTTTTTACCTCAAAATAAAAAAAAAAGCAAACTCATTGCTACTGATTCAGAATAAACTTATAGTTGACCCTGCAATGTGTTTTCTCCAACTAACTGCATGGAAGAAGATTGACCATGCAGATGGCCTTTTACCCTCATTGGGTTAGCAGAACAACTCCCTGGAGATTATGCCATCAGAATTCAGTGAAGACAGTTTCTCTAATCAGACAAAGCCCAGGTTGCAGTATGTTACAGAGAGAATGAGGATTGTGATAACAAGAAGGAAATGCATACACAGACTTTATATTCAAGAGATTAGAGCCAAGAAGAAACAGAAAGGTTTGAATATGTCTTATAAATTGTGAGGAAAAGGAGGCTTATTAAAAAATAATGTTCTTGTTATGTGTCATTGCGTTGAGCAAGTAATATTAGGAAGATGGTAGATTAAAAGTTCCAAATTAAGATCTCCCACAAAACCAAGCAAAAATTATCTAAAACAACCTTGTCACAACTCTGGAAAACAATCTCAAATAAATGCTGAGTCAAGAAAAAGACTATTTCAAAATTGTAGGAAAGCAGTATAGCTTTTACTTTTCTATGCCATACCCACTCCCTGGCTTGGCAGCTTATTAAAGCTAATACTTTACTTTTCCATTATGACATTATGGACCTAGTTTCATGACAGAAAGTATCCTTGAAGAAGTGCATACATTACTTGGCAAAGATTAGAAAAAATACTGTCTTAAACATACCCAAAGAAAAACACAGACCAATAAAAAATGATACAAGCAAAATGATGTATGAAAAATTAAAAAACTGATAAAGAGATTCACATATAAAACAGACCAAATAGGAATTCTGGAGCTGAAAAGTACAATAAATTAAATAAACATCCATTCATTGGAACAGCTTAAGAGCAAACTTGGAAAGACAGAAAAAAGTACTAGTGAATTGAAGATAGGACAATTGAAACTATCTAGTATGAGGAACAGGTAAAAATGAATACAGGTAAATATTGCATAAGAGACTTATTGGATATTGTTATGCAAAGCAATATACATATTTTGGATCCTTATACTCATTCTACAATAACAATTTTATATAATATTTACCCTTGTGGGACTGAGATCACTCAGCAAAATGTTCTCCAGTCCCTCCCAAGTTAGGTTATAGTATACAAAGTTATTGCTCCTGCGTGCTACATAGCATTCCATCTTGTGAATGTACCATAATTTCTCAATACATTCATTTGTGGTTGGATATTTGGACTGTTTCCATGTTTTTGCTGATACGAATAATGCTGCTATGAACACTGGTGTACAAATCTCAGTTTGTGCCTCAGTTCTCATATTCTCAAGGTATAATCCAAGTAGTGGAATAGCTGGGTCATATGGAATTTCTATGTTCAGCTTTTTGAGGAAGCGCCAAACTGCCTTCTAGAATGGTTGCACCATTTTACAATCCCACCAACAATGTATAAGAGTTTCTGTCTCTCCACATCCTCTCCAACATCTATTACTTGCTGCCCTGTTAAACTTTGTCACTCTTACTGGAGTGAGATGGTACCTCACTGTGGTTTTGATTTGCATCTCTCTTACTGCCAGTGATTTGGAGCATTTCTTCATGTGTCTGTTTGCCATTCAAATATCTTCCTCAGTGTAAATTCCTTCCATGTTTTTTGCCCATTTTGCAATTGGGTTATCAGTCTTTTTCTTGTGGAGGCCCAGGAGTATTCTGTAAACTTTCATTTTAAGACTCTTGTCTGAGATGGTATTACCAAATATTTGTTCCCAGTCTGTAGGTTTTCTTTTCACCCTGTTGGGAAAAAATTTTGATGTGCATAGAGATTTCATCTTTAGAAGGTCCCACGCATCCTCTTCAGATTGTGCACTTCTGGTTGTATTTGGCAGTCTCTTGATACCTTGGACTAGCACTTCTAAGCTTGATCCCAGTTTGTCTCTTAAGAACATTATGGCTTTGGGTTTACTCCCAGGTCTCTGATCCACCTTGAGTTGATTTTTTTGTATGGTGTGAGATATGGATCCTGTTTCAGCTTTCTGCAGATGGAAATCCACTTTTGCCAGCACCATTTGTTGAAGAGGTTATCATTTCCCCATTTGATAGCTTTGATTTCTTTGTCAAATATCAGTTGACCATAGATAGCTAGGTCTATTTCTGGGTTCGCAATTCTATTCCATTGGTCAATGTGCCTGTCATTGTACCAGTAACAAGCTGTTTTAGATAACACTGCGATATAGTAGGTTTTGAGATCAAGGAGTGCTATTTGACAAAATCCAACAACCCTTCCTGATAAAGACACTCAGCAAAATTGGAATAGAAGAAAATTTCCTCACCATAGTGAAAAGTATATATGCAAAACCAAAAGCCAACATCATTCTCAATGGAGAAAGACTAAAAACATTTTTCTTGCTAACAGGGGCCAAGACAAGGGTGCCCACTGTCACCACTTCTTTCTGATATTATATAGGAAGTGCTTGCTAGGGCAATATGACAAGAGAAGGAAATAAAAGGCATCCAGATTGGCAAAGAAATGGTTTAACTGTTGCTATATTCAGATGATGTGATAGTGTACAAAGAAAACCCTAATGACTCAACAACAACAACAAAAAAAAAACTGTTAGGGTTAATAGGCCAATTTAGTAGGGTGGCAGGATATAAGATCAATATCCAAAAATCAATAGGATTCCTCTACAGTAACAAAGTTAATTCAGAGACAGAAATAAAGAAAGCAAGACCATTTACAATAGCCAACCACAAATTGAGATAATTGGGAGTGAATGTAACTAGAGATACAAAACACCTATACAAATAAAAGTATAGAGCATTTCTGAAAGACACAATAAAAGACATAAAGACACGAAAAAATGTGCCCTGTTCATGGACAGGAAGACTCAATATGGTGAAAATGACAATCCTACCAAAAGCAATCTACATATCCAATGCAATCCCAATCCTGATATCAAATTCATTTTTCAAGGAGATTGAAAGGGAAATGATCAAATTTATTAGGAAAAACAAGAGACCCTGTACAGGTGCTCCTGTACACCAAAAAATTAAACTAACCAAATATAATGGAAAAATTCCTAGAAATAGATAAACTCCTTAAACTGACTGAAGAAGAAATAGAAAACCTCAATAGACATGTAAAGAGACTGAATCAGTAATCCAGAAACTGGCCATCAAAAGGAAAGTCTAAGAACAGATGGCTTACCTGAGAATTCTACCAAACAAAGAGAATTAACACCAGTTCTTCTCAACCTTTTCCAGGAAATTAGAGAGGAAGGAGCAACTTTTAATTAATTTTATAAGACCAACATTACCCTGATACCAGGGTAATAAAGACATTACAAGAAAGTAAAATTATTGATAAATATTCTTCCTGAATAAGATAAAAAAAATTCCATAAAATACTATAAAAGAAAATCCAACAGCACATTATAAATCATCATTTCTTCACGTGTCTGTTGGTCATTCAAATACCTTCCTCTGTGAAAACGCTTTCCATGGTTATTTGCCCATTTTGTAATTGGGATATCAGTCTTTTTCTTGTGGAAGCACAGGAAGGAGCATTCTATAAACTTATGTTAAGAGATTATTTTCTGAGCTGGTACTGACAAATGTTTGTTCCCAGTTAGTAGGTTTTCTTTATACCCTACTGGAAAAAGTTTTTGATGTGTACCGGGCTTCAATCTTTAGAAGGTCCCATTCATCAATTTTATCCTATTCAGATTGTGTTTTTCTGCTCTATCTGGCAGTCATTTATACTGTCGACTAGGCCTTCTAAGCTTGACTCCAGTTTATCTCTTAAGAACTTCCTGGCTTTGGACTTTACTCCCAGGTTTCTGACTCACCTTGAGTTGATTTTTGTGTATGGTGTGAGATGTGGACCCTGTTTCAGCTTTCTGCAAATGGCAGTCCAGTTTTGCCAGCACTATTTGTTGAAGAGGCTGTCATTTCCTTATTTTAAAGGTTAAGAGAGATACAAATCAAAACCACAATGAGATACCATCTCACTCTAGTAGCACTGGTAGAGTTTAACAGGACAGCAAGTAATACATGTTGGAGAGGATGTAATGAGATAAGAACTCTTACGCATTGTTGGAAGGCAGTTCGGTGATTCCTCAAAAAGCTGAGCATAGAAATTTCATAAGACCCAGTTATTTCACTTGGAATATACCCCCCCCAAATGAGAAGTGAGGCACAAATGAAGACTTGTACATCAGTGTTCATAGCTGCATTATTCACCATTGCAAAAACATGAAAACAGCCCAGATGTCTAACCACAAACGAATGGATTGAGAAGTTATGGTACATTCACACAATAGAACACTATGCAGCACACAGGAGCAATCATTTTGTAAATTACTACCTAACTTGGGAGGGACTGGAGAGCATTATGCTGAGTGAACTAACTCAGTCCCATGAGGACAAATACTGTATAAAACCATTATTGTAGAATGAGCATAAGGATCCAAGGGATGGGGAGGGCGGAAGCAGAGTGGTGAGGATGTGTGAGGGGGGAAATTAATTATTGGGTTGCACAATTTGATGGATGGGGGTTTAAGGGAAACAGGAAGGAACTGGTGTGAAAAACAATGTATTTGAATTTTGTAAATAAACTAGTAAAAAAAAAAAAACCAAACAAGTGTTCATCATGATCAAGTGAGATATATTCTAGGACTGCAAGGATGGATCAAAATATGAAAAGTAATCACAGCATCCAGGAGCAATAATTTAAAAAAAAAAAAACAACAACAAAGAAAAACCCAACAACTATATAACTTGGGAGCGACTGGAGAGCATTATGCGGAACAAACTAACTCAGTCTCATTAGGACAAATGCTGCATAAGACCTTGCTGTAAAGAGAGAAGGATGATTAGTAAAACCTGTATGGGCCAAGGGGTAGGGGAAGAGGCATGAGTAGAGGAATGAAGATGGGTGGGAAGGAAAAATGACAGGGTTGCACAATTTGGTGAGGGGTAAAGGAAATGAGAAGGATCTGATAGGGACCTTAAAAGATGGGGTAATAGTTCATGGTGATTAATTTTCTAAAATAAAATGTATGGAAATGGTTGTATGAAACACAATGTGAATGAAGGCAAGTGTGAAACAATGTACTCTAATTTTGTATGCAAACCAAAAATAAAAATTAATCATTGAAATATATAGTATTTATAGGAGGGAGGAAAAAGAAACATAATCATCTCAGTTGAATAAAAAAAAAGCACCTGGAAAATCCAAAACTCTTTTATGATTGGGGGAAAAAATATCAGCAAACTATTTTCTTCATGAAGGCATGCTGTCATCCGCCACAGAATAGTCACCATCACTCACATGAGAAATTCCTTGTTATAGTCACCAAAAAGGCTACAAAGGGCACTTGGATCTTGATAATTTGGTAGAGTTCATCAGGGGGTGCTAATATATACATATATAAGAATATACACACACGTGAATAACCTAACCTGAGAATCTATGAGACCTACTTGGGGATCTTTTTAAAATTTAGATTCTGGGAAAAAAAATTTAGATTTGAACCTTTTTATCTGTGATGGAAATGCAAATTCTCACTAGAGGCTGAAAACAGAACGAAACCATTCAAAGCCTTAGTTCCATCAGGCCAGATCACCTACTGTCTTGGGAAGCATTTTAAAATAGAGCTATGCACACGTGTACATGTTGTTGTTGTTGTTGTTAGGTACCCTCAAGTCAAGAGTGACCCTACGAACAGATCTGAACCCTGTCTTTTTTGTTAATAACATGCAAGCAAATATTTCTGAAGATCATTAAAAAGTTACTTATACAGTACATTGATAGACAACTTGTTGTTGTTATGTGCCGTCGAGTCGTCTGCGACTTATAGCGACCCTATGCACAACAGCCCTAAATCCTGCTCTATCCTGTGCCAAC
>NW_006399865.1:7314496-7341752 GCF_000299155.1 Elephantulus edwardii
CGAGCTGCCTTTTGGAATCTTCCGTTCAGCTCTTTAGTATCTTGGACAACTTCTAGAAGTGCTAAAAGAGGCCGTGGCACCAGGGATATCACTGTTAATGTCAGACTGATCTTGGCTGAAAGCAGAGAATACCAAAAGAATGTCTATTTGTGCTTTATTTACTACACAAAGGCATTTGACTCTGTGGACCATACAAAATTATGGCTAACATTGAGAAGAATGTTTAATTATGCTCATATGAAACCAAGAAGCTGTTGTCCTAACAGAGCAAAGGAACACTGCATGATATAAAATCAGGAAAGGTGTGTGTCACAGTTGTATCTTTTCTCCATACCTACTCAATCTATATGCTGAGCATATTTTCAAGAGGTGGACTCTATGAAGAAGAATGTGGTATCACGATTGGAGAAATGCTTAACAATGTACGTTATGAAAGTGAGGAAGCTTTGATATGTTTTCTGTAGAAGACAAAAGACAACAGCATTCAATATAGATTGATTCCCAAAATCAAGAAGAGAAAAATCCTTACCAATGGACCAATAAAGCAACATCATGATAGATGGAAAAAAGATTGAAATTACCAATGATTTAATCTTACTTGGATTTTATCTTTCTTGGATCTTCAGTCAACACTCCTGGAACCAGCAGTAAAGAGGCATATTGCTTTGACCAAGTCCTCTGCAATGGATCTCTCCATATTCTTGAAGAGTAATGATCCAGTTTAAAGACTAAGGAATGCCTGATTCAGGCTATGGTCTTTCCCATCACTTGCTATGCATCTGAGAACTGGACAATGAATAAGGAAGATAACGAAGAAGAACTGTTCCCTTTGAGATGTGGCATTGGAGAAGAGTACTGAATATCCCATGCATTGGCAAAAGAACAAAGAAATACATCTTGGAGAAAATGCAACCAAAATTCTGCTTGGAGGCAAAAGTGAGCTTGGAGGGCTATGAGATTCTTTGGAGTGTTTTTCCTAAGAATCTGGTTAGTATTCAACTTTGCATTCTTACATTATAGCACATTAATAATCTCCCATAGATTTCTGATAGGTAATAAGCAAAACTGACTTGTCTCCCATATTCTAAGAGCTTTCTGCTTGTAATGTTTGAACCTAGCTTGTAGATTTGCATAGGGGGCAACTGTAGAATGGAGAAGGTATACAGGGACTATTATGTTCTTTGTGTGGTACATGTTTTGTCAATTTGTCTCTGAATAATGGTATTCTGTAGTCATTTCATTTTGCCCCATCTTTCAGTACAAATTTGTAATATATTTAAACACATTTTAGAAAATGCTGACTACATCATACCAAAAGTATGCCACCTTCCATCTGGCATTTTATCTGGTCTTACAGTCTACTTCCTGATGCAGTTTAATATTGGGACTTTGGGAATGTGCTTTCTTCATAATCTCAGTGATTTGGCATATTAGGAAAAGTCTCTAAGTTTAAACCTGAAGTCTGCTGTTCAATTCTCTATTTGATTATTTTCCAATATCTATCAAGATCCCTAGGCTTTGAAGCCTGCTACCTGGACTAAAATTCTTTCAGAACTAAGGAAATTGCTCTCTGAAATAACATGCTTGGTCTTTTCGTAAGGAGACTAAGTGGTTACTTCTTATTATAAAGTCAAGTTGTACTCTGTTCAAAAATCTCAAGCTCATTACTGTAGTCAGGACTGACTCACTGCTGACCCTCCAACAGGTTTTTGGAAGCGGTGGACCACAGATCATTTAGAAGTCAAGATCTATGAGCTCTGGTGGCCTAGTGGCAGGAAACTGCACTGCAATCCCAAAGGTGCACGGTTCAAATCCACCAGATGCTCTGCTGAAGGAGGAACAATTGCCTCCTGTACCAGTCAGATCCAATTTGACGGTACACACACATTAAAAAAAAAAAAAAAAAGATCTAGGAGGTCAAAATTCTGACACAGGGTTTATTTTTTTCCTATCACTTATTGTACTCTGTTAGCAAGATACAAATTAATAATGAGGTATTTGGGACCAACACTTATGCTATACCTAATTGATAGATACTTTGAAAACTTGCAAAAGCAGTGCTGGCTAACCCCCATCTTCTAGCAATTCATTGTTCTGCTAAGCAAATAAAATAGCATGGAAAACGGGTATGAGTAATGTCAGCCAACTCCTGTTAAATATGTAGCTTAGTATGAAATTGTGCTTCTGTAGACCAGAAGTTCTGAGTAGGAGCTGATGATGACTGAAGTATAAGAGGTGGAAGTTAAGTGAGAACTTGAAGTATGGGTAGGGTTTACCAAGACAGTGTGTACTTCAAGATGTGCTGGGTAACCTGTACGTGTGCTACATACACAATTTCATTTATATGCCCACAAACAATAAGTACTAAAGTTTGCAAGTGCCTTTTTCAAGATCCAGAAACAGGGGTCTACAAACCCCACAGCTGGCACAGCTCCCTTCCCCTCCCCCACTCCACTCTGCAATGCATCTCTTATTCTAGATTGTTGTCTATCACTTAAAACGTCTCTTACAAAAGATGGAAAATCTCCTCCCATGTGATTTAACTGCCTCCGAAAACCCGCCAGAAGGTCAGCTATGGGTCTACTCTTTATAAAATAAAGCCATTATCTTCCTTCTCCCTCTCTTCTTTCATGAAGAAACGCTTCACTTTTCTTACTAAAAATCGCTCTTCTCTTTTCCCTTTCTCATGTCTAATTTGTTGCCTTCTCTGTTTTGATCCCTATCAACATTCATTTTTTTTCTTTTTAAATTTTTTTGTATAGTCCTGGTGTGTCCACTTGCCATACAGAGGTAAATTGTGGTTGCTGTGAAGCTGAACACTGTGACACTGTGTGTCAAATGTGATGATGGTTACCCATGATGGACAGTGTTTGGTGGAGATTCCCAATTAAAACAAGCTTGGAAGCAGGAGTGGCATCCACTTCCAAAACAGCTTCCCTCCGGAAACCCTATGAACCTGGAGAAAGGATGAAAGTCACACAAGTGTCAACGACTTTCGTTCATAGGGTCGCTAAGAGTCGTCTATGACTCGACAGCACTTAACCACAGCAACAACTGATTTATTTATAAAGTTTGAACACATTGTTTTTCAAAAAGATTCTTCCCATTTCCTTCACTCCGCTCACCAAATTGTGAACCCTATGATTAACACCCTACCGCCCCCATCCTCATCCTCTATTTCCACCCTCCCCACCACCACCTTGGGTCCTCATACTCATTCTAAAATAATGGTTTTATACAATATTTATCCTTGTGGGACTGAATTAGTTCACTCAGCATAATGCTCTCCAGTCCCTCCCAAGTTAGGTAAGAATTTACAAAATCATTGTTCCTGCGTGCTGCATAGTATCCCACTGAATGAATGTATCACAACTTTTCAATCTGTTCATTGTTGGACATCTGGGCTGTTTCCATGTTTTTGAGATGGTGAATAATGCTGCTATAAACATTGCTGTACGTTTGAGCCTCAGTCCTCATTTTCTTAGGGTATATTCCAAGGAATGGAATAGCTGAGTCATATGGAATTTCTATGTTCATCTAGCAACATTCTTATGACTATATCATATTGTAGTCTATCATGCCTTTTTGCCATGATAGATTAGGAGTTCCTGGTATGCAAAAGCTTTGTACATTTGAATATTCCCAAAACCTTAGAAAATACCACTCTTTAGTGTCCTATCTACCCACTCACCCCTGCTGAGCTCCTACCACTTTAGTGTAAAAACAGACAGAATAGCACTTGTTAGTCTTTTTTTAAAAATTATTTTAAATTAATTTGAATGAAAGTTTACAGAGATTTTGGATTTCCATTCATTCAATGTTGCCCTTTTTTTCCTGCCCACACCTCCGCTTCAGTTCATTCTTCTTTTTGAAAAGTAAAAAGAAAAAAATTCTTTCACTGTTTTACAATTCCTCCCCCCAAGTCCACTCCACTATGCTACCTATGTTCTAGACTCCTGTCATGACAATAATACCTAACCATATATCCCTTTTAAACAGTTCTCTCCCTCATCTGTTTCAATGCAGTATACATTATATATCCCATCTTTCTCAGTCTCCCTCAAACTCCTATGTTAGTCCTCTTTTATAACAGTGGCATTATGCTGTATTTGTCTTTTTGTGACTGAGATATTTCACCCAACATAATGTCCTCGAGGGTCACCCATTTTGTGGAATATTTCATGAGTTCCTTGTTTTTCAGTGCTGCATAGTATTCCATTGCGAGAATACACCAGAGCTTCTCTATCCATGTGTTTGTTGATGGGTACTTGGATTGTTTCCAACTCCTTGCTATTGTGAACAAAGCCACAATAAACATGGGTGTGCATATATCTTCTTGGATGTCAGTTATGGTCTCTTTGGGATATATTCCCAATAGTGGAATTGCTGTGTCAAATGGTATTTCTATTTGCAACTTTTTGAGAAAGCGCCATACTGCCTTCCATAGTGGTTGCACCATTTTACACTCCCACCAACAGTGAATAAGGGTTCCAGTTTCTCCACAACTTTGATAGCATCTGTTGTTGGCTGTTCTGTTAAATTTTGCTATTCTTACTGAGGTAACATGATATCTCATATTTGTATTTATTTACATCTCTCTTAGAGCTAGGAATTTTGAACATTTCTAGTCTTTGGTTAAGGACTATCTCTGAGCCAAACCATGTGGCTTACTCAATGACAGAGCAGAAGTGAGGAAAAACCCTTCAGAAAAATCTTTAACCAATGAATCTTGTGTACTGTTGAGTGGGAACCTATCTATAGCTGACCCTCCAGTGGGTTTCCAGAGGCAGGAAGTCACACAAGAGGAGATTACCTCCTCTCCTGTGAAGCAACTGGTGGATTCAAAACCATATTCCTTTGGGATCACAGTGCAGATTCTTACCACTAGGCCACCAGAGTGGTAGGAGTTAATACTTAGCTCTCCATCCTTTGAGAAGAGCTCCAGGTTTGCTCATAGGATAATGTTTCAGTTATCACCAGAGGATAAGAGATTTGCTAAACCAACCTTTTCTTGACTGTCTTGTCTTTTTATTTATTGATTTATTTTTCATTTCAATGAACATCTACAGAGATTTTGGAATTCCATTCATTCATTGTTGCACCCTTCTCTCTGCCCAACCCCCTCCCCACCACCTCCCCTGTTTGCTCCTCTCCTTGAAAAGCAAAAGAAAAACTCCCTCATTGGTACAAAATCCCCCCCCGCACGTCCCCCAACCACACCCCCAACCCCGAATATAATCCACTCTGCAACCCTCACTCCATACTCCTACGATAAACATAATGCCCTAAAATATATAACACTTTCAAACTATTCTCTCCTTCATAGACTTCAATGCCATAAACATATTTCATCCAGTTTTTCTCAGTCTTACCCCCACCCCAATGCCAGCCTCATTCTACAACAGTGGCACCATATAGCATTTGTCCCTTTGTGACTGAGATACCTCACTCAGCATAATGTCCTCCAGGGTCACCCATTTTGAATAATATTGCATGAGTCCCTTGTTTTTCAATGCAGCATAATATTCCATTGTGCGAATAGACCACAGCTTCTCTACCCATTCATTTGTTGATGGGCATTTAGGTTGTTTCCAACTCCTTGCTATTGTGAACAAAGCCGCAATAAACATGGGTATGCATATAACTACTTGGATGTCATTTATGGTCTCTTTAGGGTATATTCCCAGTAGTGGAATTGCTGGGTCAAATGCTATCTCTATTTGCAACTTTTTGAGAAAGCGCCACATGACTGTCTTGTCTTTTGTTGACTTGATTGATTGTCCCTGCCCTATCTTACCCTCACTTTTGAACAAGTGTATCATTCACCTCCCCATTACACTACTGAGTCCTTGCCTCAAAGGGAACCTAAACTAAAAATGTGCTCAATACACAGCAGGAATCCAATCAGTCAGTGTCCTTTTAATCAAACTGAATTCTAAAGATGCCTAGTGTAGCCTGAGACAGAGACGAGCATGGCTACAGTAATGCAAGGGGACTGTCACTGGAGTCTGCGTACATGTAAATGCAATAAGCACCATGATTTCAGGGTTTCCCTCTGCAGGAAGCAGCTGTCCTAGTTGTTAGTAGGGAAGAGTGCATGTCAGGAACTCTGGCTTCTATTTATAGAACTCTTTGCTGACATAGAAAACCTCTGTTTCCTAACAGTACAATGGTGACCTTCCTACCCTCAGAGAAATGGTGCAGAATGCCTAATGAGGACGCAAATCCCCATTTGTGGAAGACATAGAGGAACAGAGAAGGGAAACAAGCACGGAGATACTGTTTGTTGGCAGACATGGTGCTCTAAGATCCCTTTTGACAGCTAAATAGAATGTACTGGGCTGCCCAGGAGTGCAGTGTCTTAAAAAGGATTTCGGTCTTCAAGCTTCTCCAAGTCAGAGACTTCTAAAGGACATTCATTGCTCTTTTTTTGAAAACCTCACATCAAAAGATAATTTTCACAGAGAGTAGTAGATCATGACTCTCACACAGATAGTAAATGAACACGTGTTAGACATTTTATTTAACTCATTAAATAAAGTCATTATCAGTGAGAGAGGCAGATGGATGATTTAACTGGTTCAAAAGAGAATCCAAGCAAAGGAACAAATTCAGAGGTCAGGGATGTTAAAATGCATGTGCAAATGGAGGCAAGCCAGCTTCTTCCAAGGTAGGGGAGGGAAGTCAACTGAACTTCTACAGGACAAGACAGGACAGAATTTGCATGTCTATAAGGGAGATGTTTTGTATTGCTCTCAGCTGTACCAGTTACAGAGCAGGAAAATAGCTCCCACTGACACATAGTTCAAATCAACTGAAGGATGTGCTCCAGATAATACCCAGTCTTCCACTCAAGTACAATTCTTCTTTATGTGCATAATTGTGAGATTTAATGATGTAATCCTTCTCTGGTACAGAAAGGATTTGGGGTGGGGTGGCTGTGTTTTCCCCTAGAGTGTATTTATGCTTTTAAAACCCAGGTCTTTTTCTCTAACTCTGTAAGTGGTAATCAGAGTAATAAAATGCAACAGAGAGATTGTGTGTGCTTAAGAAAAGTTCATCTGATCGTTAACTAAATGGAAAAGCTCAAGGTTTAGGTAGAAGAACCTTTTGCTAAGAAAAGGTGAGGGTAAAAGAAAAGAACCAGCTGGTATTTTACACTCATTTTCTCATTCCATCGCCTCAAGGAACAGGATAGTTAGAGGAAGGTTAGTTATTATCTTTTTCTAGACGAGGAATTGGAACTCGGGGTGATTAAGTAACTTACACAGGGGTGGACAAGATAGTAGAGCCAGGATCTTAACCCAGCCCTGTTGGCAGCAAAGTTTGTGATATTTTACCCCATTACATCACACTGCACTGATGAGGGAAGGAGCGCAGCAGTCAAGAAATTTGCAGTCCCTCGCTTTGAGCCATGCAGGCCAGCAGTGGTTTCAAATGAACACATTGCAATGCCGACTGTCATGTTTCTGTCAAGATCCTCTCATCTGTTGAGTGCTATGCAGAAACAACAAACAGAATTCACTGTTTTCTCAAGCTGAGATGAAACAAATGATTTAAATGACCCAGAAAACGCTGGACTGCTCTTTGAAGCTGAAAAGATGGAGGCCGAGTGATGGAGTTAAAATGCCTCATGTTGAAAGTTGAGATGAGATGGAAAAGCCAATTTTGCGGGATTCCATTGGCACTTCTTTCTTTACACAGAGAAAGAAGGCTTAAGTTCTGATAAACAGCATTCACTGAGCATTTGCTGAATGTCTACTACGTGATGAGTACAACACTAAGTGCCAAGGGGTGCAGAGTCAGATCCAAACCATGCCCTGCCTGGAGCATACTAGGGAAGATTAGACACACTATGAAAAATCAACAACACAGCGTGTTAAGGGCTATGGAGTTACGGCATTTCCAAGAAGATAGTCAAGAGGCAGAGAATAAAGGAGATATTCATAGTGTAGGTATCATTTCAACTATGCCTTGAAAGATGGGATTTGAACATGGAAATGAGTGTACGGATCACATCCACTAATTCCATTATTATAACTCCCAACATAGCAAAGTGGCTTTACAAAAATTATTAATGAGTGGCCTAGTGGCAAGAAGTTGCACTGTAATCCCAGAGGTGCACAGTTCGAATCCACCAGATTCTCTGCTGGAGAAGGAGGGACAATCTCCTCTGGTACCAGTCAGATCCGATTTGATGGTACACACACTTAAAAAAAAATTAATGAAAAAAGAAAATCTATTTTCGATTTGTTAGGACCTAACAGGTTGATGGACTTGCTATTCATTTTGCAAAATAGTGGACAATTCAATTAGCATGACAGAAAACCCATTGGCATCAAGTCAGCTCTGCCTCGTAACAGCCCTGGGGCCCAGATGAGGACTGTCCCGTGTAGGACTGCTGAAGCTGTAAATTTTAAGAGAAGCAGACAGCCTCATCTTTCTCCCATCAAGCGGCTGGGTTCAGACCACTGATGTTTGGTTAGCAACTGGATGCTTTAATCTCTGAGCCACGAGAAGTGCTTAAGTCAGAAAACTTCTTTAATTCTGTTTCGAATTTATTATTAGCACTTTCTAAGTGGATGGTGAAGAGATTGAGATTGTACACAGCTTTAGTTTGCTTGGCTATGTAGTCAACAGTCTTGGCACCAGCAGCCAGGAAATTAAAAGGCGCATTGCCATGGGAAAGTCTGCTGTTAGGGACCTCTCCAAAGTACTGAAGAGCAATGGTGTCTCTCTGGAGACTAAGGTGCATCTGATACAGGCCATGGTCTTCGCAATCACTTGTTATGCATCAGACAGCTGGACAATGACCAAGGAGGATAGAAGGAGAATTGATGCCTTTGAGCTGTGGTGCTGGAGAAGAGCATTGAGAATACCATGGACTGCTAGGAAAACAAACAGATTTGTCCTGGAAAGGGTTAAACCGGGTGGCTCCTTGGAGGCAAGGATTCTGAGGCTCCGTCTAACATACTTTGGACATGTTGTGAGGAGAGACCGGTCCTTGGAGAGGGACATCATGCTTGGGAGGGTGGAGGGACAGCGCAGGAGAGGAAGGCCCTCTATGAGGTGGATTGATTCAGTGACTGGGATAATTGAGATGGGAGTGTCGGAGACAGTGAGATTGGCACAGGACAGAGCGGAGTTTAGGGCTGTTGTACATAGGGTCGCTATGAGTCGCAAGCAACTCGACAGCACATAACAACAAACAACAACAAGGTAAAAGGAAATGGAGGCCCAAGCCTCTTAATATTAAAACAAACTCCAACTGGAATTTGAATTTGTCATCTTCTAAGGGGAAGCTTCACTAACCTGAAGGCACATGGTTCGAACCCACCAGTTGTTTCAGGGGAGAAAGATGGACAATAAGCTTCCGTGTGATTAATTGTCCATGAAAATCCACTGGAGGGTCAACTACAGGTTGTTTCCAAGTAAAGGGTACAGAAAGCAAAGGTTAAGTAGAAGCTCTGGTGGCTTAGTGGTAAGAAGGTGTGCTTCAATCCCAAAGGCACGCTGTTCAAATCCACCAGATGCTTGATGGGAGGATGGGCAGTCTCTATGTGATTTACTGTCTCTGAAAACCTGCTGGAGAGTTGAGAGTCAGTTCTGACTTAACAGCACACAACAACAAGGTTTAAGTGGCTTTATTAACTTCCCCAATGACAAGATAGTCAGAGTCCCATGTTCTCTGACAATTCTCCACATTAACATTTTATTTCTGTATAAGACAGATAAACCCTTAGAAATTATTTCCAATAGGACATGGGCCCTGTCACCACAAGCAAAGCACCCTGAATCTCCCAGAACATAAACTGCTCACTTAAGGTCACTCTGATTTTACACTGAACAAAAAAACAGCCGTTCACTTATATTTGAAAGAGGCTGAGCAAAAATGCCCTCTTCGTGATGCTTGGCTGGATCCACACTTTTTGTCTAATCTGACATTTCTTGCAGAATGACTCACGGCTTTCCAGTAAATTGTGTCTGATTTGTACTAAATGCCTGATTTTCTTATCTTTAGCCCCATAACGCACCATTCAGTTGTCACTGGTGATTAGCAGAAAACCAAGTAAATGCCAGGCATTCAATAGTTATCTGTTGAATTAATGAGTGATTGAAGACGGAAGATGACAATGCTCAAAATTCAGCAGTGCCTGTAAAGAGGGGCCAGATTTCATTTCCTGGTGAGGAAATGCAACAAATGAATCTAAGTTCCATGATACTGCTACATTTTCACCCAAAGTATACCTAAATAGTAATAAATAAATTCTTGCAAATATAAACATCTGAGAGTAACTTCTAACAGGTAAATCATATGAACATGACTGAGGGATATTTGAATATGAGAGTGGCTTTGGTTGAAACAGAAGAATCTAAAGCTGATTTCCTTATTACAGAAATGTGATCCTTGTTGAATAACCTTTGCACTCACCTTGCTATTCCTGTAGTTCCCCCATCCAAAAACAGTTAGTAGCTCCAAACTGGGGAGACTCTTGTTAATATGTTGTTAATGGAGGTTGTTTTTATTATATAGTGGGTAGAGGCCAGTGATGCTGCCAAAAATCTGATAGTACATTGAACAATTACCCCACAACAAAGAATCACCCCACTCAACATGTTAATAATCTGGAAGCTGAAAAATCCCTGCTTTAAACAAAGAAAATAATTATGATTGTCCCAAACTTCCCAGGTTATGCAAGACACAAGAATGGTTATGCATAATCCCTGGCAACAAGAAAGCTGTAAACAAAGTGTCTGGGTCTTATCAAGAAGTTATATAGAGCTGAGAAAAATACCATTTTTGGAGGAAAGAAAAAAGGACGGTGGATGAGCTAAGCATCAGTAAAGACTCGCACAGAGGAAACTGGGATATCTAAGTTGTAATGCCAAGATTTCATTCCCTTCTACATTGATGATGTATTCCTACATACACATATTTTGACAATCCCATGTATTAATAATAATAGTGATACTACTATTATTACAGGGAGCTGTGGAGGCTAGAGTTTCTTTTAACAGCTACATTTTATTTAAGCAAAGAGTATGTGCCAAACTATGGTGTGTGCTTTCTATATATTAATATTAATTTTTACCACCAATGTGACGAGGGTGGTGTTGTTGTTAGGTAGCTATCAAATTCGACTCCGACTCATAGTGACCCTATGAACAGCAGATCTGCACCTTGCCCTATCCGGTGCCATCCTCGTTAGCTCTGATATACTAGAGCACAGTGTGAGAGTATACCTTATTACTATTGTTCTACAGAACTGACAAGCTTGGGGAGTAAAGACAGCACACACTGGGATTCTCTAACTTTATGTGTACTTTGATTAATATGACCCAAATTCCACATCTTCACAGGACAGTCTTGGCTTGTGCCTGGTGTTCCTGTGTATAAAAACTAATAGTGCTTTCTTTCACTCTTACACGCAAACATCCTTTAATGTGAATATGGTTGGGGCCCATGTCTTCTCTTTCAAGAGTGGGGAAATTGGTGGCATGCAAAGATAGAAGCTGGCACTCTCTGTGCTCTTTCACATGGGTCTGAGGTACAGCTTGCCCATCTGTCCCTTCACTCGTCCTTGTGGTGTGGGCACAGTTGACACCTGGTAGCCATTAATGAGCAGGGCTCACAGAAACTGCCATTTGGTTCTTGATATTTAAAGCTGCCTTAGGTGCTAATTAATTGCTTTGTCTGGTAATTTCCTCATTTCCATCAGCAGGGCTGGTCTGAAGCAAATGGTTTGCTGGACTACGCCACTAGGCTGGGGGAAGCATTACATGGCCAGCTCCTTTCTTCCTCTGACGATTTTCCCCATTGCACAGACCTAGTTGCCAGTAACCAAAGTGAAATGCGGTAGGATTGGAAAATGGCCTTGGCAAGATTTTGGACTGGGAGAACGATATAGCA
Source organism: Elephantulus edwardii (assembly GCF_000299155.1). NCBI lineage: Eukaryota > Metazoa > Chordata > Mammalia > Macroscelidea > Macroscelididae > Elephantulus > Elephantulus edwardii. The sequence continues at coordinate 7,326,408 of NW_006399865.1, forward strand.
TACAATTCATTCTCAGTGAATTTTAAACAAGATTAAAATAGCACAGTGAGTTGGGCAATGTGGTCATCTCTAATTACGTTTATGACATGTAAAAAATGTCCATCATCATTTCTCTATTATTCCTGACTGATGCTGTTCTCAGCTGCTGTCAAGCCAACTCCTGGGTCATGGCAACCCCATGCACAGCAGTCCTTGTCATCTCATGATTAGTGGCCTATCAGATCGCTCCGGCACCCTCCCTGTGATGGCTGCATATGTGATTCAAAGGAATAGGAAAGAGATTGCCAGGCCTTTCTTCCTTGTCTGTAAACTCTGCTGTAACCTGTTCAGCATAACAGCAACAAAAAAAGCCTCCACTGACATATGAATGATAGCTGCAGTTGAGATGCACTGACTGGGAATTGAACCCAAGTCTCTAAAACAGAAGGCAAGGATTCCACTCACTACCCCTAGATTAGATGCCTCAAATCTTCCAGACAAGAAGAGCACCATTGTGGAAAGCCATGCCTTGTCCCTGCAATCTTTCCAGCCTCCAGGCCCTCTCTCTTTCATGGACATTAAAGCACCAGGAGACACAAGAAACCATGAGAGGAAGTAGTGCTTCCCTGTGTTCAGCTGTCATGGCTCTGACCCTTAACTTTATCTGCTTTATTTTCCCCCCCCCCTTTTTTTTTTCTCTTGAGCTAACAGCAAGAATCTTTCTGGTAGATGAAATCTTCTTATTCCAAAGGAGATTTCATTTCTGTAGAAACCAAGGACATATATTTATTATTCTATTCCCATCCAAGGGCCATACACTAAAGCAATTGTGGCACTTACAGGACATGTTCAATTATTTAAGTGGAATAAAATGCAAAACAAAAATGCCTTTCTTATCTATTTGTAACAACGTACTAGGGTGGGGGACACGACCCATTTTCATCTTGGAACTCAAAGATTGCCCTCTGCTCTCAAGAAGTCTTTTGCCTTAAAATGACATTGGAAAATAATGAAGGTAAAGTTAACAAATAGCAACTAGCTGACTTGCTATTACACAAGAGCCCCTATTCTTTCCTGCTGCTGATTTTTAAGTAGAAGGTACCATGAGGGTTTTTCCAAAATTATATTTATTTTTAACTTAGAAAGCTTTGGTCAACACAAGCAAAAATATAGGTACATTAACCAGCATATTTTAATACACTCCTTATAAATAAAATATAAAATTTTAGTTAGTGTGGTAGAAGGTCTTAAAAAATGGTTCCCAGTCTTGAATATGCAGGACACAGAAGGCTCTTACCACTGATGCATTCATTATGGGCCATGGCAGAGTCATTATAGCAACTACAATGACTGAGCCATATATATATTAGGAATTTATTGCCCACATTATCTGGCCTAGCCCTGCTTCCCTCATATATTGCCTGTTAGCTCTTGTAATAGCAGGGTGGGCTGGTCCTGGCTTGCTGGTTTTCACTTGGGTACACCCCAGTGCAACTGGCCATAAATGTTTCATTTCCCACAAAGTCTTTCTTTGAAATAGACTTTGTTCAGGCTACTGTGAACATCAAGCACATTGTGGACCTTATTCTCTCATGTCCATGGCCAGCCTTCATGTCCAACCATCATGGAATCTCAGGAAAGTTCTGTTGTTCTGCAACTACCAAGAGTCCACAGACCAGCTCAGCAAATTCCAGTCTGTGGCCCAAATCTAATCTAGTTCTCATTTTTGTAAATAAAGGTTTGTTAACATTCATCCATGACCCTCTGTTTAACTACTGTCTCTGGCCATGTTCACTACCAGAAGTGAGTAGTTATGACAAAGACCTGGTAGCCCTCAGAGCCCAAAACATTCATGACCCAGCCCTTTACAGAAAAATTTTTCCAACTCCTGGTCTAGGGTACTGACTTTTCAAGAATTGTTTTGTTTTGTTTTGAATCTCAGGAGTCCCATGCAGGAATGAATAATCTGTCAAATTCCATTCCAAGCAGAGTTTGGAGCTTAGATTCCCAAGTTATCTCTCTAGACTAGAAAGCCATCACACAAAGCTTTCATGTTAGCCAAATATCTAGGAAAGGCTAAACGAATCTTTGTTTTCCTTCTATTGCTTCGTCATCTCAAGCAGGGCTCTGTACTTCCCCCCACCTCTAAAAAGACTTTCTGTCTTTGGCATGAACCCAGGATTTTAACACAGCCCCGTGATGGTCTTTTAGTATTACTCATAGTTCTATTATCATCATCCAAGGCATTTGATCTTCAACAAGAATGTAAATTAATAAGTTAATGACTAATGTGGTTCAGCATTTCTAAAACTGTATCTTATAGGATGTTTCCCATCTTTGAAATGTACTTCATGAAAAAGGATGGCCCATTTGAGAAATAGCAGCAACAAAATCTACTGTGGTCCAAAACATTTATTTGGGAAATAATTGCATACATTGTTCTTTAGCTACACCATAATTCACACAGGTGCCTTAAAATCTTCAGAGAAACCTACATTAAAGTTGGCCATGGACGTTTTATTAGCAGACTACAGTTAGCATTTCAAAGACTATTCATGAAAGAATGAAACAAAGTACAAGGGATATTGATCTTAAAAGAGAGAGAGGAAAAAATAGTCCTCTGGAGGTCTCCTTACAAGGCAGACTGATTCAGCAGATTTCAGTAGGGCCTGAGATCTTTCATTTCTAAAAAGCTAAGTGGTGTGGATGCCGCTGGTCCTTGAGCTTCACTTTTGAGTATTGAGGAATATACTAGTAGAGGAAGCACCCTCTGTGATCCTGTTCCCTAAACCACAACTCATTTCCACTGAGTTGATTCCAACTCGTAGTGGTCCTACAGGGAGCTCTGGTGGCCTAGTTATAAGGAGCTGTGCTTCCATTCCAAAGGCACACGATTTGAATCCACCAGCTGCTCTGTGGAAGAAAGAGAAGCAATCTCTTCTCAAGTGATTAATCTGCCTCTGGAAGCCTACTGCAGGGTCAGCTATGAGTTGGTCCCAATTTGACAGTACACAACAATAGTAATCCTATAGGGCCGAGTGCAGCTGCTCCATAGGGTTTCCAAAGCTCTCAACATTTACAGAGCTCTGAAGGCCGAGTGGGTAAGGAGATATACTTCACACTGCCACATCTTTCAGCTGGTGAGTTTGAACCCCTGATCTTTTGGTCTGCATTCAAGTGCTTTAGCCACTATGCCATCAGAGTTCCATCTCCTGTTCTCTACTACAGCTAATTTGTTAATAGACAGGGAGTTGCTCTGCAACCCAAAGGTGGGAGGTTCAAATCTACCAGCTGTTCCACAGGAGAAAGATGAATGATCACCCTCCTCCCGTGAGATTTACAAACTCTGCAGGGTCAGCTATGAGTCAGTGCTGACTTGATAATATTGAGTTGAGATGCAAAATGAAGGTGATAGTGCATAATAACAGATACCACCATTATCTCTCCCAGGTAATAGGCTCCTACTTTTACATGGCTCCTTGACCGAGGTCTTACTCCAAAGAATCTTCTGTGAGAGAATTCTACATAGCAACAAAGGGGATTAACATGGAACGGGACTGGTCATCCTTTGTGTGGGGTGGGGGGGCAGGGTGTGGTCAGAAAGGGAAACTTCTGCCAAACACATTTAAAGCATTCCAAATCTGTTTTGTATGTCCATTTATAATTGAATTGCATACTTGATTGTGAGCCAGCCCTTTCGCTCTCATATGAATACGGCAAAAGAAGACAGGAAGAATGAGAGGGAGGGAAGGTCAGCAAGAAGAGAGACTAGATGTCTGTATCATTTATCCACCCAGTCAGATGCACATCCAACTCACTTCGAAGCAGCACTGGTTAGCCAGTAAATCAATTAGGTGAGGTTAGCGAGTGTTAAGTATTTCTGTCTACAGTTTACAGTTTAGCAAACATTCAGTGGTGATCTCATCTAAGAGCATGTCCTTGTTAATCAGAACAATAGGGTGTCCCTGGGCTAAAGTAGAGCCAAAAGCTGCCTCTGGCCATACACAAAAAGAACTCTTAAAACAGCGTGTGTGGGGGTGGGGTGGGGGGGGGAGATGCCATTCTTCAACCCAAGATTGCTGATGTGCTCAAGGAGATTCAATCATTGGGGTCAATTCTACTGGTCATTGGGCATTATACTTCTGTGACTTATAAAAAAAAAGTAGGAGAATTGACGCCTTTGAGCTGTGGTGCTGGAGAAGAGTATTGAATGTTTCATGGACTGCCAAGAAAACAAACAGATTCATCCTAGAGAGGGTTAAACCAGGCTACTCCTTTGAGGCAAGGATTCTCGGGCTTCGTCTGACATACTTTGGGCATGTTGTAAGGAGAGACAGGTCCTTGGAGAGGGACATCACGATTGGTAAGGGAGAGGGACAGCGCAGAAGGGGAAGACCTATGGGGTGGATTGATCCAGTGACTGGGGTAATCGGGATGGGTGTGTCAAGGCAATGCGATTGGCACAGGATAGAGCAGGGTTTAGGGCTGTTGTACACAGGGTCGCTGTGAGTCGCAAACGACTCGATGGCACATAACAACATATAGTTAGGCAGTTTCTGCTCCTTATGAACTCTGTGACCTTGGGGAAAATTAGCCACCTCTGTGCCTCTTCTCTGAGACAAATGTCATGACAGCATCCAATGAGGTAAGGCGTGAACAGAGGGGCTGTTTTCAGTATATGTCAGCTCCTAAGACACATGTTAATTCTTTAATTAGAACAAAAGTTGTATGGGGGTTGTTTTGCAAGGTTTTCTATCCACGAGCAAACAAATGGTGACAATGCCCAAGAATAAAGAGATCAGATGTAAAGGATCAAATCACCCCTGGAATTTACAGGCCAAAGGAAGGCAAAGCAACTGAGTGGTTCTAGTCTAAGTGTTTGGAATCAGAATGATAAGAGATGGAGTCTTGGATTTTCTAAGGAAGTCTAGCATGGTCTGCCTATTGGCTGCTAACCCTAAGACTGACAGTTTAAGTCCATCAACAGCTGTGTGGGAGAAAGATGAGCAGTCTCCTCCCATTTTGAAGGGTCCCTACAAGTCAGAATTGACTTGATGGCAGTGGGAGTGGTTTGAGGTTTGTGGCATGACCTTTCAAACAAGTTACTTAACATCTCTAATTCGAGGCTTTCTCATCTGTAAACACTTATTGGGAGGGGGTCCTCTTTGGTGTGAATTAGATATTTTTTTTAACATACTCAGCAGTACCTCAATACATGCTAGTTTGGAAATATATCTAGGGATATAGTAATATGCTCACCCTGTCCATTACTGAAAAAGTAAACAAATAAATAATAGACTGATCTAGCCTTCGAAATACTTGGGAGCCTACTGGAGAAGTGAGAAGGGCAGATAAGAGATAATGCAAGACAACCTTCATTTGAATTCTTAAATCCTGTCTGTTAAAATGTTCTTTCTCTTTTGCCTATTTTTCTCCACTTCTCACCCGCATCGTACATAACCTATCTTTCCTGCCTAGGAAAAGTTATGCAAATTTTCCGTCTTGAAGTATGTGATATAAAAGAAAATATTTCATTGTAGAGAGGGTGAAAAACCAATACACAAGCTTTGTGATTTGTTTCTCCTTTTTCTAATTGATGTCTTAGCATAGGCCATAAGGAACTACACTGTTAAAGACAGAGCCCCTCCGGTAGTTCAAATCCACCAGATGGAAGGAAAGATGGGCAGTCTCCCTCCATGCAATTTACAATCTCAGTAATCTCCTGCAGAGTCAGCTCCTACTGAACAACAATGAGTTTCACAAATTGAAAAATATATTTGTTATAGAACTGCCTGGTCAAGAAAGAGAAATTGTGTTCTTAGATATTATTCTTATTTCTTCTTCTTCTTCCTCCTCCTTCTTCTTCTTCTTTATTATTATTATTATTATTATATCATTATTAACCAAGATAAACAAACTCAAGTCAGGTAGGAAGTAACCCTGGAGGAACTCTACTTGGCAGACGTGGCAAGAAGAGCTGGGACAAGGGTTTCAGAGGAGAGGGGTGGAAAATCAGTTTGGACTCATGTGGAGCCTGTGATGCTGGGCCTGTGAATATTTTTTTAAAAAATGTCACATTCACGTGTTCACTATAAATAAACAAACAAACACACAAAAGGTTATTAGATTAAAAAGGAAAAATGTGTTTCTTTTATGAGAGCTTCTTGCTTGAGGAGTCAAATGACCTGCTTTAGCCCTGTCTTTCCTCATCAAGCACACTACACATCATGCTGGGAAAGGTTGAAGAGAGGGAGACCCTCAACCAGATGGAATGACAGTGACTGTAACAATGAACTCGAGCGTATCAGAGAATGTGAGGATGGTGCAGGGCAGAGCAGGGTTCAGATCTGTTAATAGGGTTGCTGTGAGCTGTAGTCAACTCAGCGACATCTAACAACAACAACAACATTGCACAGACACCTGGAGTTACACACACAGTGCTCAGTGCTGCCACAGCTTGTGTTTTTCCTGCCAGCCTCTGAGGGAGACCTCCAGCCAAACTCCTCGTCATTCAGATCCTGCTAGCCTGTGAGTACAGAGCCAACAGGGGTGTAGCTTTTACACAGGGAGCAAGGTAAGCGAGGGCTTCAATTGTGCTGACTTGCCAATGTACAGGGAACAGCTACACCTTTTCCACCCAATCAAAGGTCCTGCTCGAGATGTGGCTGGCATCTGCCTCTCTCCCAACATAGCCCCTTCCAGTAACATCAAAGCCTTTTTTCAAATGTATAATCCCTGACAGAGAAGGCGTGCCTAATAAGCAAGGTATGCTAGGGTTTACATGAGTTTACTTATTCCTAATCTGTTGACAATTCTGCGTATTCCCCCTTTTTTTGTTTCCATTTTTTTGGGTTTGTTTGTTATTTTTGTTAGTTTTTATTAACCATAAGAGAAAAACCAAATCAAGTAGGATAGGCAGTAATGAAGAACTTATCATGGCAGATGTTAACTTAAAATCTTGGATGTGGTTAAAAACCCATGTGAAATTGTTCACTACAGACAAGTGCAGAAGCACAAGTGGCCTGTGCTTATCTTGTTTACTGAGTAGCATGCCCCACTCACCGTGGGCTCCTAGGACTTTGACAAGGGGAGAGAGACAAAATTCCAGAGGGAGAACAGTTAGTGAACATATAGCTCATAGCAGTATATTTACACCTAAAAAGGTGTTCAAAAAAACTCCCCAGAGACAAGTATATTCCCTAGCAAAACATTAAGGCAGTCCTGAGAATGATTTTTAAACCTTGAACCTCAAACCAGAACTTTCCCCTTTGAAACTAATAAGAATGTAGCCTAATTAGTGTGTCTACTCCTGTGTGATTTATTGCCTCTGAAAACCCACTGGGAAGTCAGTTATGAATTGGTTCCAACTCAAAGGCACACAATAACGACTTTTTCAAAGGTTTAGATAGGTGGGCTCAAAGTGACAATAGCATCTCAAAAGGTTAGCCGAGAAGCTTAGGGGACAGGGACTTTAATAGCGGTCAAAGAAATTTTGAAAGGACATCAAGTACAGGTAAAACTTCAAGATGATAGAAACAAAATTGCACATGGGGAAAGTGTTTAAATTTTCTATTTTTTGCTGTACATATTCCTGCCCTCCCTCTCCCTTTCTCTCTCCTTCCCCTTCTCTTTCTCTACCCCTTCCTCTCTCCCCCGCCTCGCCCTCCCTCCCTGACACACTCGAAAATGTCAGATTTGCCTGTTTTAGAAGGGCAAACGGAAAAGGAAAAGGAGCTGAAATAGGGCTAGTCCTTGGGTCTTTGCAGAGAAAATCGGTTTCTTTCTTGGCTCCAAACACAGGTAGGATGTTAATAGCTTACCTCATACTCTGTCTTATGGAACTATCATGGATATTAAGTGACACCTGTCTGTGTTAATGTCTCAGCATAAGTTCATTTTCTTTGTTTTTGTGTTTACATACATCACGCTTCACTGAGAATCAGAGGCATTCAAGGGGTAACTTCAGAGGTGTCAAGCGAATCATAGGAGGCCCATGTGATTAAAACGTGTTACACAAAAAGTAAATGTCCTGACGCATCTACAATTTAAGATGCTACTTCATTTGACCCCATGGCCTCAGCTATCTCAGTACCATGGAGGGTGTTATCTGTTGATGTCAACAATGTCAATGCCTACAATGTTGATGAAAAAGAAAGATGCAAAAAAATTTTTGTCAGCTTAATATCCTTCAGTTTGTATTTTCCAAATCTAAAACTCTTCAGGATAAGTTATCATTGCTTAGCTGTCACCTGAAACACTAGCGGGAATTTGACCACTAACAATCTCTGGGTAAAAGTTTTCTTGGCAATCTCACCATGGTTTTCATTTTAACCACATCTCTAGCCATTTGCACAGATGTTGATGGAGCTGTATTTTTGCTTCAATGTCTATTGCAATATTCTTATTGCATTCTGCAGGTCCTCCAGTAAACGTTACTTGCAATATTTTTATCAACAGTTTTGGATCGGTCACAGAAACCACCATGGTAAGTGCTACAATGCCACTGGCAAGAGAAAAACATGACTTAATTATGCCATGAACACAACCTGTCAAATTTTCTATTTATTGTTCAACTTGCAGGGCCTCCTGTAAATGTTACCTGCAACATATTTATCAACAGCTTTGGGTCAATAGCAGAAACTACAATGGTGAGTGGGACTGAGCATTGAAGCCATCGTGTGAAGGAATGGGACGTGGGATTGAAGAGCACTGTCGTAAATTTTCGAGTCATTAACTGAATGCCAATTTCCAACACCAATCTCTTTCTGAAAAGCGATAACTTGTTCTCTTTGGCAATTTTAAAAAGTCACAAAGTCAAAACTTAAAATTCAACAATCTGCTATATAACATGCCAGAGAAATTTTGGTTAGTTTTCATCAAAATGATAAGTAAAAAAAGAGGGTGAGTAGTTAAGGATCTTTATCTCCATTTCCAGTGTCTCTCATAACACATTTTGAAGAAGAAGAAGAAGAAACGTTTGCTATCATCAGTCTTTTACATGTGATGGAAGTTAAACATAATAATGCCTCCCTAGGATGTTAATCTTAGAGTACATACCAAAAGGTTGGCTTTACTATATTACATATATACATTCATCATGATGTGATTTCTTTGGACTAGGAAGGAGTCTTGAATACACAGCAATTACATCCTTTTCTTGAGGGAAAAAATCCAAACAAACTGTTGTTGTTGTTGTTATGTGCCGTCGAGTTGTGTGTTGACTCGTATGTACAATAGTCCTAAATTCTGCTCTATCCTGTGCCAATCTTATTATCTCTGACATACCTAACCCCATTACCCCAGTTATTGACTCAATCCATCTCATCGAGGGTCTTCCTCTCTTGCACTGTCCCTCCAGTCTCCCAAGCATGACACCCCTCTCCAAGGACTAGTCTAGCCTTGCAACATGTCCAAAATATGTCAGACGAAGCTTCAGACTACGAACATAAATTTAAGTATCATAGAGCTAATCTTAGAGAATATGCTAATATGTTCCATGTAGATACAAGAAAGTCTATGAACTCACCAAGAATAAAGGTCATGGTAATGGTGCTGCTCATTTCCATGACTACGTAAAGTATATAGCCATGCTGCCGGATGAAATAAAAATATAGTGGAGCTCGATTAAGTGCTATGGTGGCTGATGTGCTCGAAACACTCAGTAAGTAAAATAATAAGCTTAATGCCCTTGAAAAGTAGCAAACAGTGCCCCTCCATTCCTAGAAATTTTCTCTTTTAGGCTGCTAGGGTTGTATTTAATGAATTACTGGCGTCCTTAATGCCAAAAAGAATTTACCTTTTACCACTCCTTTCCACTGACGAGACTGGACATAATGCAATTCCATTACCCTTTTTAATAATACCCTACGACAGCATTTTTCCAGAAATTAGACTTCCGGGGTTTTGACGGGATACAACCCATCAAGAATTTTAGCTAAATAAGATCTTTTTTATAAAGTTAGTAAATCACTCATAAGAAAAGCTAAAACATGGGAAGAGTCATCTCGCTTTGGTCTTGGCATTCAGTTTCTGTCTCTCCCCTCTAGGCTTTCTTTACTAGCAGAGGGGTCAAGCTTTCAGTAGCCCAAATCACCGTCACAGGCTTTACACGATGGCATTCAATGACAATATTTGCACGACCTAATGCTGATTGCATTAATTAGACTCCTAAGTTGCTTTGATTAAATCTCCTCATTGCACCTTACTCTCAATCAAAAATGTAAATGTGTACCTTTTAGTGTTCAATAATGCAAGCAAAAGTGAACCATTTAAGGAGATGGCAACAGAAGCTGTGGAGACCCTTGTTTTCCTCTGTCTTTAACAGCTGCTGAAGGTGTTGAATAAATGAGCTGCTTAGGTGCTTCGTGGGCCACTTATTAAGGTGTCTTTTGTCATGTTTCCAATTAGAGAATTTGGAAATTGTTGCTCAAGCGTGATACGAATGGCCTATTATTCTGTTGTGCAAGATGAGATCAAATTGCATGGTCAGAAGAGTGATATGTATTGCGCTTCTTTTCTTTTTTTTCTTAGCTTTTGATGTAATTACAAATTTCATTTGGCTTTAAAAAGAACCCCCAAACCTGCTTTCTTTCTTTAATTATGGCTTTAGTGTTAAACTAAGCAAGATCTCTTTTGAGGCTCTACCATACCTAAGTTCAACAATGAACAACACAACTTAGGGTAGGGAGTGAGAAATATTTTCAGTAAAAGACAAGGCAGTAAATAGTTAAGGAACTGAGAGGTAATCTTGGTTGCCACTACTTAATCCTGCTCTGAATGGCATGAAAACTGCCACAACAATGTAAATACAAATGAGTGTAGCTACGCCCCAATAAAACTTTATTTCTAAAAACAAATCTGGCCCACAGGCTTTAAGTTCCCAACTTCTGATCTAAGGCATTGATATTTAAATGCATGTTGTTCAGAGGTTCTTAAGAAAGGTGAAAACTGTTCTACTGTGGAAGGACCTTACTTGCTCTGGTCACAGGCTGACAGCTGTACCGAAGGTCCTGCCTGGGAGACCACCTGGCATATCTACAGATTTTCATCATAGCCCAAGCTTCCTTCATCAAAATTGGCGGGCAGAGAGGGAGCTCTTCTATGAATTTACTCACACTTCTACAAAATTGCATTCAGAAATATGGGATTTTAAAAAGGAACACAAAATCAAGTTCTTCTCCTCTGAACTTGCTTGCTGAAGAGTCAAAACATCTGATCCTCAATGTTAATGCACAATAATGCGATTTTTGAGGACCGTTATCAATGCTATTTCCTGGGAATAATGGTTTTGTTTTCTCTACATTTTTCTGGAGACAGTTTGTCCAACATCCCCTCCGAAGTTAGAGTTTTAAACATGTTGAATTCCCTCTCTTCTCTCAGGTCCTACTCCCACCCACACCAGGGATAACATTATTGAAGAATAATGGTTGAGTGTTGGGTTGGGCATTTGTTCCTAAATCAGAAGCAATGATTATCTGTTTCAAGAACTCAACATGTCTTTCTTTTGGTGCTACCCAGTCTGTGTCACTAATGGTCAATGGAGTTCTACTAACATGTTGTGATCACTGCTTATTCAAAAGCATCAGCTCACTTATACACCCAATACCTTCTCACTCCTCTGATGTGTTAATACTACAAACATGTACTAACAGGACAAGTTTTTGTTTGAGCTCCTCTAGGAAGTAATTTCATGGATCATTATGAAGATATACATTATTTGATACATTTTTGTTTATGAAAAGATACAGGGATAGGGTGACAGGTGAGCACAAACTAAGCATTTTCAGCCTAACCAAAGGCTTGGACAACTTAGTAAAGCATGCAGGAAAAGACTGAGTACTTTTTTGTTTGGTAGGGGCAGTTTACTATTTCCTCCTCCCCACCACCACCACCTTCACACTTTCTCTTTTTTTTAGCTACTGATGGCAAGAAAATTTACAGGATGGAGAGGAATCCATTTGCAACTTCCTCTTTCCTGATAGAAAAGAATTGTTTTGAAATACTAGTAAGGCCAGTGTGTTCACATGCCATCTGCATGTAGTTCTCCCCAGGGCTGGGCCATCAGAAAGCTGGTGTAGGCATGCTCAGCACACTCTTCCACAGATAGGGTTGGAAAGTGAGTGCTATGGACCTGTGGAGGCTGGACCACTATGCATCCCACAGTAGCAGAGCGTGGCCCTTTCTCATTTCAAAGATACGAGGTCAAGCTGTAAGTGTCCCACAGGTCTTCACTTAGAAAGCATCTCGAAAATATGATTCTTGCTCCCCTGAAACTCCACCTTGAAGGGTAAACCCCACATGCTCTGAAGGTTGCTGCTTCAAGGTGAAGAGTTGTTCTTGCTCTGATCTGAAAATATGTACCTCGGGAACTTGGATCAGAAGATAAACAGCCTCACTTGAGATTCATGCTATGCTATACGTAACTGTTGACCAACACTATGGGCTCCTTTTGCACCTATAGGTGCAAAAGAAATTTTAAAGGAGGGGCCAGATTATCTGAAATGGCAAGTAACCACGATTCTTATGTCTGACTTAAGGAAGAATCAAGAATCAATCACAAGCCTGGTGTTTATATTAAACTACTGTGTATGGTGACAATGATCTCTAAATTAGCAATGCAATGTTAAAACGTGAGTTCACCGTAAAGCTCCTACAATTTTGAACTCAACGCTAATGTCACACATTAAAGGCTAGCACAGACTCAAGATGATGGAAATGTTTTTGAAGTGTAGCCAGAAGGAAAATCAGAGTTCCATGTAGGCTCAGTGGGGAACAAACCGAACATGTCCTTGTCTTTGATAACTTCATAATGCAATTGGGTTGAAAAGATGCACACATATAAAAATAATAAGAGGATAATGGGAAGATTTAATAAGAGTAGGGGGAAACAGACAGGCAATCTGCATGAGGAAAAGTGAGCCTAGATAGAATTATGCTAAAAAATTCAATTTAAGGAAACTATCTTTGTGGCGTGGGAAAGCATTTGAAGTCGTCAGAGAAAGAGAAACTTTAAAAATTCCAAATTTGATATAAAGTTAATGATATGGAATATACGCCGTTACATACCTTTGGTTAAGATTCTAATGAAGATTATATGACTTGCTCAGAGCTTTTGGAAAAAAAATTAGTTCTAATTTGAATGCTTCCATATCTAATTTATTTTCCAAATAATTTATCGTAGGTAAACAAAACAATTACTTGTAGAATCAACTCCTTGAGAGAGAAGGCAATGTAAAATATACATATTCAGCCTACATTTAAGCATGTATCTCAATATTTACTTCTTTAATATTTCATTAAACCTAAAGGTAAAAGGAAAGACAAAGTGAGACTACAGAATAATGTAAGGGTTCTCCTGTGGTTTGGAATATCATGAGTGAATAAACCTCTGTGTAAATAAACAGAGATGGCACACAGATAAAATACATATGTCAAATTTCTACTCACTATTGAAAATCATAGTGGGCTGACAGAATTAGACATGGTTTGTGGGGAGGGGGTAGTGTGTTTTTGTTTGTTCTGACTATCTTGAGATCTGTCAACTCCCTTGTGTATTCTTCCAGACTCCAAGGATTGCTACTGATTTTTAAATAATTTATATAATCATAAAAAAAATAATGAATAAACTTTTGATACCTATATATATATTTATGGTGGTGATGTCGTTGTATGTCATTGAGTAGGAATTGACCCATAGCTGACCCTCCAGCGCATTTTCAGAGGCAGTAACCACAAGGGAGGAGATTCTCCCTTCTCCCTCAAAGCAGCTGGTGGATTCGAACCACATGCAGTGCAGTGCAGTGCAGATTCTTACCACTGGGCATCGACAGTATAGCTATATGCAGGAGAAGGATTAACAATCTCCTCCCATGCGATTTACTGTATCTGAAAAGCTGATTCAGGGTCAGCTATGCTTTGGTTCCAACTTGATGGTAAACAATATCACCATTACCTATATATTATATAGGTGTATATATTATATTCCGAGCTCTAGCAGCATAAGCATTACATACTGGATAACAAACAAAAATATCAGCAGTTTTCATTCACCACACACTCCTTGGGAAAAAGACAAGGCAATGTCTTCCTAGAATGAGTTACAGCCTCAGACACCTGATGGAGGTTTGCTATACATATATATATATTATAAAGAATAAATGTTTATATAATCTAAAGCTCCAAAAAGAGTCTTCAGTAATTGCTGGTATTGTGGCATAAATTATATTTTCTCCTTTAAACTCTCCACTTATCCTTGCTTACAAATAAGCATATTAATTTATTTAAAATTAACCTTTAGACATTCCACAGTTCTACTGTGATATGAGAGATTTAGTGTTCTCTTGAAAGTTGCAATATGGGAAGAATCTATGTCATTATTTTCTACTTATATAATTACATCTAGGTGGGAGGGCAATGGAAATTGGAAAAACATGGTCTGATAAACAATGTATTCGTGTAAATACACTGCAAAAAGAGAACTCATGGAAAGGACTTTATTAAAAGATGTATTTTAGATGTGGAAAATTTATAATTGAGATTATTTTCTTAAAGGTCAAGGTTTTCATGTTGTCTATCACTAATGTAGCATCCTCAAAGGTCTGTCAACACACATTTTGGGTTCTTCTAAGGGTAAAGAAAGGATTATGATGATGTTTGCTTACTCAGTTTGCTGCCCATTGCTCCTTAACTGGTTTAGTCTAGCCTTTGCCATCTTTGTATTACCTGTTGGGAGGCCCTCTAAGGTATCCCAATGATCCAAGTGACTTAACTCATTCACTTCTTTATTTCCAGGAGCCATTACTTACCCAAACACTGAGTCACTTTACCTCCAGATTTGGTTAAGAGATGGGACCTCCTTCCCTTCAACTTCTTGCTGAATGAAACAAGCACACAGAACCCTCCTAAATAATTTTGTTAAAGATAATTGGTTGTCATTCTAAGGCAATAAAAGGGAGAGGGCTCTTCAAACACTTAAGAAACTGATTCCTCCTCTCCCTGTCAGGAAGCCTTAGGAAAATCTCATAGTTGATGTACGGAGGTCAGTTTTCGACATAAACATTAATTATATGTTCTATAATCTTTCCTTTGAGTTTTCAACAACTCACTCTCCCCACTCTTTAGTCATGCTACCCTCCAAAGCTTCTAGCAAATCATGTTCTGGTCCCTTTGGGTAATTATGGAAATGAACAATGGGGAGGCCTTGGAGGTTCTGCCATTTCTTTGGTTCATTCTCTGAGGAGACCTTAAGCTAACAAGATGGGATGGACATGTGGTTGGGCTCACAAGAGTACTCTCTTGCAGAGAGCTTTGGTGGCCTAGTGGCAAGAAACTGCACTGCAATCCCAGAGGAACATGGTTCAAATTCAC
>NW_006399865.1:7341852-7375259 GCF_000299155.1 Elephantulus edwardii
ACTCAAAATAATAATAATAATAATAATAATAATAATAATAATAATAATAATAAATTAAAAAGAGTACTCTCTTACATTGAGAATTTGCTGTGCAGATCTGGTATGATTAATATCAGCTGACACATTTTCCAAGTCAGAAACTCCTTAGGGTGCACAATACAGAGCCCCAATTTAATTTTAATATCTTTGCTAATGAGGTGGATTTTGATGAGTAAATATCAGTAGTTGGTAACTATCTGATAGTTAGGCTTGCACTGGGCAGTATTCCCACCTACTGCCACCTACAAAATGCTCTATAAACCTAACTGACCATGAGGCTAACAGCATTTGAAACAGTACTGGGAATCTGGGTAGTTTAGTAAGTAAGTAGAAGAAACTGGTTTCAAGTTTCAGACATGTGGACCTTTACAACTTTGTTATTATTTTAATTTTCATGTTGAGATAATCAGCCAAAACTGACCATCTGTGAGTAGTCTTCAAAGTACCTGGTAGAGTGGCCAAGCACCCCTGCTTAACTGGGGCTGGATGTAAGACTTTCAGGACTAAAATGGGAACATTTCAGGCAAACATTTGTTCAGGTAAACAATGAACAAAAAAAAAAATCTAGGTTCCAAAGATGTGGAAACGAAGCAAATTAGAATGAATATGGGAGAGGAAATAATAGTAATACTAAGAGTTGCAAGTGGCAGGAATGAAAACTAATAGGTCTGAACCATAGTACAGCTTGACTGGGAAACAGAATTGAGGCCTCATAAATGACAATTTCCATGAAACTGAGTATCTTTGAGTAGAAGTTCCCAGGAGTGTAGTCAAAATTATTGTATAGGCACAAAAGGAAATCACCAGACCAAGTGGGAATGCAAAGGAGTACACACGTCAGTCTCCCAAGAGGAAAGAGTACCTTTGTTAGAATTTGTTCTGATTAGAGAAACAGGAAAAAAGATTTCTGTTCTGATGAAGGATCATGTTAGCTACTGTAGCTACAACCCATTCATAGAGATGATAAAATATTTAATAATTTTGAAAGTAAGAAGCAGTAAGGGAATTATTTTGCCAACAAGAAGCATCTTAATATTTATGTCGATGAATTTTAAAGATATTTCTCCATCTTGTCAGTTTTATAACAAGATTTCCACACCAGAATTACAGAGTGAGTTTCCTTCTGCCCAGAGCTGTAGAGATTACATTATTACTTATTCAGAAAAAGAATCCGTTTTAGTTAACAGTCTCCCTTTCCAGACATATTTCTAGACTCATTGAAACCTTTTCCTATAGCAAAATTAACTTGAGTCAATGTTATTTGGCCCCAGGATGACTACATTAAACAAAATATATTCAATCACACTCAATCTGTTACATTAGTTCTCTGGCTTGGCTGGTTTTCTTTTCTTCCTCTGCTCACGGTCCTCACACCACTAGACTTGAGAGGTTCATTCTGACCAAGGTAAACATGATGTACTAAATCAGAGAGGAGAGGAAGGGGAGAATGGAGAAGGGCCTCTGCTGTTTGCATGAGTGATAAGTAACTCTCATGCATGGCGTTTCTGTAGGACTACCGTGTGAACATTTTTTTGAGACAACAGTGGAATGACTCAAGGCTGGCATACAGCGAGTACCCTGATGATTCTCTGGATTTGGACCCATCTATGCTGGACTCCATTTGGAAACCAGATCTATTCTTTGCCAACGAGAAGGGAGCCAACTTCCACGACGTCACTACTGACAACAAATTGCTGCGGATCTCAAAGAATGGCAAAGTGCTCTACAGTATCAGGTAAGCTTCCATTGGCCAGTCCTGCTACATTTCCATTCCTCTGTTGGGCTAGAGCTGTTGGCTGGAGATGAAGATTTGACTTTGATTTTGTAGAATTGGTGGAGAGATGCAGAGGTTCCCTGGGTTTCAAAAGGGGAATTTGCCATAAATACAAGTATTGTTTCCTAAAGGAAGTATAAGCCCCTCAACTGAATTATCATTGAGCCTAATGAACAATTTCTCATTTCAAATAGCATTCTGCAGCATTTAACTCCTTGTCCTCCCAAGAGGTAAAAGCTCAGCATGATCATTTCCAGCATTCTCTGGGTTAAATGAGTGGAGATCTGGTTCCACTTCCAAGTTGTCTTCTACCTAATCATGTGACCTGGAGCTTTCAGCTTTCCTTTTGGTCTTGGGCTTTGACTTGAGACAGGCGATTACCCATTTTTTACTCTTTTATTCAAATGTGATTATCTTCAGAATCTTTACCACTTCAGGCTCAAAATAATCTCTCCCTTTTCGGATAATAATACTAGTTTCTCTGAGGCCCTTGAAGGCTTATTTCTTCCTACCTTGTATTTTTTACTACCCACTAGGAGCTCTGGTGACCTAGCGGGTAGCGAATTGCACTGCAAACCCAAGGCAGGTAGTTTGAATTCACCATTCACTCCATGGGAGAAAGATGGGCAATCTCCTCTTGTGACGTTTACAGCCTCTGAAAACCCAGTAAGGGGTCAGCTGTAAGTCAGTTCTGGCTCCTTGGCCATGAGGTGGAGATGAGTTTGATTTTTGAGGGGTTTTTCAATTTATATAATTTTTTTTTGTACTCAGGAGTACAGCATAAGGAAACATATTTCTGAAAACTGATTTTCAGTATCAGACATATCTAGAATCAAAGCCAACCTCTGCCACTTACTACATTACTTAACCTATAACCCAATTATTGTTGTTTTTGTCATCATGTGGGAATTAACCTATAACTGACTTTACAGCAGTTTTTGAGAGGCAGTTAATTACACAGGAGGAGACTGCCATGGAGCATATGGTGGATTTGAACCACCTGTCTTTATAATCCTGGGTTTCCCTAATTGCAAAACCATATCCAAAGGTGTTCTAAGGGAACACCATATCTAATAGGTAAGAATAAATAACGTAGAGCAAAAGTCAGGAAACATTTTATGTAAAAGATCAGAGGTTGTTATTGTCGAGTACAACTCAAAGCGACCCTATGAACAAGAGATCTAAACACTGTCCTATATACTGTCCCATCTTCACACTTCCTGACACACTAGGGCCCATTGCAGCAGTCACCGTGTCAATTCATCTGGTCAAGGGTCTTCCTTTCCTTTGTTGACCTTCCACCCTTCCCAGCATCATATCCCTCTCCAAGGAATAGCTTCTCCTAGCAACATGCCCAAAGTATGTAAAATGAAGCCTCATCATCCCTGCCTCCAAAATCACTCTGGCTACACCCTCTCCAAGACATAGCTGTTTGTTCTCTTGGCCGTCCATGGGATGCACAGTGCTTTTCTCCGATGCCACAGGCTCAAAGGCATCAATTCTTTTTCCGTCATCCTTATTCACTGTCCAGCTCTCACTCTGTCATAACTGTTTGATTCTGTTTGTGGAATGTTAAAACCACTAACAGACAGCATGCAAATAACTGAGCATGGTTGTTTTGATACTATTTTGTAAAAACACTGGCATATTCCATTCCAGCTGTTGCTCATAATTTGCTGGACCTTAATATACCCCAGAAGGAGCCCTCATGGTGTTGTATATAACATATCAGGCTGCTAAGTGAAAGGTGAGCAGTTCAACTCCATCAGCAGCTCCACAGGACAAAGATGAGCAGTCTCCTCCCATAAAGATTTACAGCATGGAGGAAATCTGACAGACGGTTGCTATGAGTTGAAATCAACTGGACAGGAGTAGGTCTGGTTTTAACATACTCCAAACAAACTTACAGCTGTTGAGTTGCTTTTTCCTCATGGCAACTCTATAAGAAGGAATAGAATTGCCCTATAGTGTTTCTAAGGGAATAAAACTTTATGTAAGCAGACTGCCTCAATTTTCTTCCACAGAGCATCAGCAGGGTTTGAACTGTTGACTTTTCAGTTTGCAGTCTAACACTTAATCAACTATGCCATTAAAATCCCCCCTTGACTCCTAATATAGAGAATTAGAAAATATTTGCCATAGTATCTGACCCCCAGATACATGCTTAATAAATGATGGCCATCAATATTTTAATGTCAGAGTTCCTTCTAGTAAGCTATCTGATATCAAAGTTTTAACTTCTTTTTAAATTCCTTCCAAGGAGCTGGAGAGTATACACTGTGAGAGATTCTGAGTCCACTGAATAAATAATGGTGTTTTAAAGATCTTTAATAGAATAATGAAATTCTCCCTTTCTTTCCAAAATGAATATCCAAAAATGAGGTGGAAGGGGAGGGGAGAAGGATAGCTAGTTCCTTGAAAATTACATATTCACATGTTTGAAGACTCAATGCCACTACAACCTCATTTCCAAACTCTGTGGACAATTTTGGTCTCTATGGTGTATTCCAATCTAATATCTAGTCATTTCACAGCTTGCTGATGGCTGACAGCCCCATTTTCTTGGGGGGAAAATATTATGCTCGTTTGTAAAAATGTCGGTAAGCCACATCCTTCCTTCACAAAGAACCAGGAACCTGCCTCCCACACCCACTTTAAGGAAACAGAATATTCTGGTGGAGATGCTTTTGTTTGGTGTAAGGTGCAGTATTGGGCATGACCTAAGTTGACATGACCTGATGAAATGGGACATATGTAGAGCATGGTGCTGGGAAGGAGAGTTATAAAAAGCAGTGCAGGGTATCAGCTGCTCCAGCTAACCCTCAGGGCCTGGGGTGGCATTTGCTCTAGTAAATACCTGGCATTGTGCTTGGCTGAAAAGGAAAAAGGGGGGGGGAAGAAGAGAGTCCAAGTTTTTGGCTTTTTACGACAGTTTTTCCATTCTAGAACCGTAGAGACCATAAGGTTCCCAGGCTTTGATCTAGAGGCAATTTTTCTCCCTCTCAAGGGCAGCACATTACAGACCCTAAAATGACCTACTGTTTGGCTTGGCTACCGTTTCTCCTTCAGCAGGCTGGCTTCTATTTTTCCCTTTTAAGGAGTACTCTCTGAAAACAGGGGAAAGATCCTTGGTGAAGGAGAATGGGGCATGCCATTTGTGGAAAAACACAAGCTCTTGATAGTTTGAACTGTAGGAATCTCATTATTTGCCTGGTAGCATTTTCCAATGAGCCAGACAAGGTGCTAGGCCTGAGAGCCAATGCTGAACAGGACCTGGTTTCTGCTCTGGAAAGGCTCTGCTCTAGCAAGGACAGGAAAGTACAAGCTGAGTCAAGTCACAGCAATAAAGTTAGAATGGGGTGGAAGAGGGATTGCCTCATAAACTGCATGGCTTGGGAATTTGGGAGCACTGCCTGATTCGTTTGAGTCATTGCTCTTGAGTTGGAATCCACTCATACATAGCTGAGTCTCCAGGGCTTTTTCAGAGGCATTAAATCTCACAGAAGGAGACTGCTCTTTCTTATTCCATGGAGCAGCAGCTGGTGGATTTGAACGGTCCACTTTTGGGTTGGCTGTGCAAATAGGCAAACCACAGGCCAAGGAATATAAAACCAGCTGCAGGGTAAAGCTACAGTTGCTTATGTCCTAAAGGTATTAAGAAGTCCCTGCTGAAATCCCTTTAGAAAGCAATTTGTCTACACACTGAACTTTACAGTGCAAATACATTTATTTGTCTTCTATAATGAGGTGGGATATTGTGTATTGTGAGTTTTGTTTATTTTGTTCTGAAATTAAAGTATGCAAAATAAAGAAGATGACATTTAAAAAAATACTTTGTTGTGAAAAAGAAATTGTTTTATTGTCAGCCACTGCATTACCTGAATACTTAGTTGTAATTGTTTTTACCATTTTTAAATTAAGATGTTATTTATATACTAAACCACTCTTTTTACAGTATAGCATTCCATTTTTTTAATTGCATGTACAACATTCTATAACCATCCTCACTCTCTAATTGCTGAATTAAACATCCGTTCAACAGCAGGTGGACATATTTGTTGTGTCCACTTGAGGATTTCTGAGCAAGCTTTCCTCCATTCTACGTACACCAATATTTTATAGAGGGTTCACTCCCAGGGAACTTGAGAAACAAGAAGGTGTTTTATCTTAAATGTTCCCTGAGTGGGGCAAGAGGCTTGAGGCCCAGACATAGAAGAGACAAGCGCCATGCACAGTTCTGCAGTGACACACAGCTGGTTTCTGGGACTCACAGGTCCATGGCCACAGAGTCTGTGGAATCTGTCCAACTGTAAACAGTCCAATGATAGAAAGTAGACAGGTTCCGTTCAGTCTGTGGTGAGCGGCCTGTAACTTGACTGTAGTGCATATCCCAGGTCTTGGTCCCTGGATTTCCATTCATTCATTGCCGCAATTTTCTCCCTGCCCACCCCTCCCCACCAGCTTGCTTCCCCCTCCGAAGAGAGAAAAAAGAAAAAAAAAAAACAAAAATTCCTTCATTAGTATACAATTCCCACATCCCTTCCCCCCACCGAGTACACTTCTCTATGCAACCTTAATTCTGGATTCCTGTGCTAACCATAATAATCATATATCACTTCTAATCTGTTCTTTCCCTCATCTGTTTCAATACAATATACATAATTTATCCAGTTTTTTCTGTCATACCCCCACCCTGATGACAGACCCATTCTACAACAGTGGCACCATGCAGTATTTATCCCTTTGTGACTGAGATATTTCACTCAGCATAATGTCCTCCAGGGTCACCCACTTTGAATAATATTGCATGAGTTCCTTGTTTTTCAATGCTGTGTAGTATTCCATTGTGTGGATATACCACAGCTTCTCTATCCATTCGTTTGTTGGTGGGCCCTTAGGCTGCTTCCAACTCTTTGCTATTGTAAACAAAGCTGCAATAAACATGGGTGTGCATATAACTGCTTGGATGGCAAACATGGTTTCTCTGGGGTATATTCCCAGTAATGGGATTGCTGGGTCAAATGGTATCTCTATTTGCAATTTTTTGAGAAAGCGCCACACCGCCTTCCACAATGGTTGCACCATCTTACATTCCCACCAACAGTGAATAAGAGTTCCAGTTTCTCCACATCCTCGCCAGAATTTGTTGCTTGCTGTTCTGTTATATTATGCTATTCTTACTGGGGTGAGATGATATCTCATAGTTGCTTTGATTTGCATCTCTCTTTAAGTATACTATCTTATAATCTGCATATAAAGATAATTTTACCTCCTCTTTGCCAATTTGGATACCTCTTATTCCCATCTCTTGTCATATTGCTATCGCTAAGACTTCCTTGCCTAGTTCCTGTTCTCAAAGGGAATGTCTTTAATACCTCTCCATTGAAAATCACATTGGCTATTGGGTTTGTGTATATATTTTTTTACTATGTTGATGAAATTCTAATCTATTTCCATTCTGTTGAGCGTTTTAATCAGGAAAGGGTGTTGAATTTTGTCAAAGGCCTTTTCTGCAACAAATGATAGTGTGATAAGATTCACTTGTAAAACCATCTGGTCCAGGGTTTTATTGCTTTATTTTGTTTCGTTATTTTTGGTGTTCTTGCTAGTTACTTCGGTCCATCTTACTTTCTGTGGCACCTCTGTAAGACGGACTTCTGGCAGTGTTTCCTTCAATGCTGGTCTTGTTTTTACAAATTACCTCAGGTCTGTTTTTCTAGAAATATCTTGATCTCTCCTTCATATTTGACGGACAATTTTGCTGGGTTGACAATTTTTTATTCTTGGTTGACAGTTGCATTCTTTGAATGTTTGATATATGTCATTCCACTGTCTTCTAGCTCCCATGGTTTCTGCTGAAAAATCAGCACTTAGTCTTATCTGCTCTCCTGTATAGGTTACTCTTTGCTTCTCCCTCACTGATTTCGGAATTCTCTCCTTATCTTTGGTTCTGGCAAATTTCATGATGATATGCCTTGGTGTTTTTCTTTTGGGGTATATTCTACATGGTGTTTACTCAGGTTCTTGAATATATATTCTCTAATTCTTCATTATTCCTGGGAAGATTTCTTCTAGTAATTCTTCCACAACTTTCTGGTGTCAGCTTCTTAAAAATACATTATCTCATTCTTCATTATGCCTGGGAAGTTTTTTTCCTAGTAATTCTTCCACAACTTTCTCAGTGTCTTTACTTACTTCTTCCTGTTCTGTGATTCTGATTATATGCATGCTATTCCTCTTGATGGTCTTCTACATTAGTCTTTGGTTTTCTTCTTCTTCCTTCTTTTTTTATTCTGCTTTTTGTTCTAGCAGATCAGTGGTGAAAATCCTATTTTCTATTTAACTGGTTCTGTGTTCCATCTCTTGAAGTTTATTCATATGTCCCTCCAACATACTGATAGCATCTGACGCTTTGGTCCTTATATTTTAGAATGTGGTTTCTTGTTTTTCCAAAGCCTCAAATGCCTCGTTAGTTTTATCTGCATTGTTTTGGATTGTGTTTTGTGTGTGTGTTATTTTTTTACGTTTCTCTTGGTTTTTGCTTGCAGTATCCTGTAATTCTTCAAGTTTATCTTTCACCCATTGAAAATATTCAATCATTGTTTTTTTTTTAAATTCTGTGTCAAAAAGTTCCATCAGACTTTCTGGCTTCAGGAAATCCATAGATACTGTCTTTTTGGAGGTGACATCTTGCTTCAGGTTTGTGTAGGGTTTGAGGTAGCCTGCTTCCTCTGTGACATTGCTGTGGTAGAGTTTTGCACACACTGGGCAATAGCAGGCTTTTTGTCTGACATCAAGGCTCCACAGCAGGGTGGGGCAGCTACTCTGCCTGATATGCACTCTGAACTTTTAACTCAAGTGAAGACTTGCTTCAAGTTGGGGAAAAATAAGGCCTGTGAATTAGCAGTCTCCTGTGTCAGACATCTGCTGCAGCTAGGTCAGTCCAAGGTGCTCTGGGCTAAAGGCAGCTGATGCTTTGGGAGGGGGAGGAAATGAAATGGGTTCACCTGTGGTACCGATGTCTCTAGTGCAGTTCAGAGGGGTGGTAGTGACCATCCTCCATGCTTTGGGGCTGGGACATCCAGGCTGTAGGGCCGGGTCCTCCAAATGGGGGTCAGGTCCTCCAGGCAGCGAGGACAGGACTTCCAGGTGACAGGGTAGACTTCCAGGTGGCAGGGCCTGGACTTCCAGGCAGTGAGTAGAGCATCCAGGCAGTGGGAGTGGGTCAGTGCCAGTCTTCCACATGGCAGGCGGGATCATCCAGGCAGAGGGGTACGTTCCTTTATGCAACGAGTTCAGGAATCCAGGTGGCAGGTCATGGGGACCTCGAGTTGGGAGGGGGGGCCCCCTCAGGCAGAAGTGCTGCAGTCTAGTGCTCCAAGCAAGAGACAAGTTCAGAACACACTAAGAGATTTTTTAAGGTAGGTACCTAGTTAATTGACTCTAACGAGACAGTCTTGAGATCCTTAGTCCCTTTGTCCCTCTGATCCCAGCTTCTGGTCATGCTGGGCAGTCTCTGGTGCAGTTAATCCTCCATTAGGCAAACCTGTTTTGAGAGAATGATGGGTGCTCTCCTGGCAGTGGGTGCAAAGTATGGGGTTCCTAGGTTGAGGCACGTAATTTTCTAAGCATATTCAGTGACAGAAAGGCCACACTCAAGCCATCTCTAGAGCCAGTATAGTAAAGCAACACAGCAGACAGCTGAGTGGATTAGGAAACTAATGAACTAGGGTACCTGGCAAGGTCCTGCAAACTGGGCCCAGTGTTTGCGTCTTGTCATGGGTTTCCAAGTCTTATGGGTTCTGCTGTTGTACAATCTCTCCCGAGTCCATCTGGAATAAAACACCATCTTGTTCATCATGAGCTAAGCTGAGCTGGAGAGTTGTAGCTACAGGTAGCAGCAGTAGCTAGCGTGGCTGGCAGCAGTGTTGACTGTAGTCTTGAAACTTGGCCATGGCTGCTGACTGGACAGCTCTCACATGACCCCTTTTGAATCCTGACCTATGGCTGCTGAACTTGACAGGTGACTTTCCTTTAGTGTAGTTTGAGTGGGAGCCACAGTCTCTTACTTTTAAATTTAATCATTTGTATACATTTTGTTGTGTAAAATTAACTCCAGTACCCACAATAAAGCCACACTACTAATCTCTCCCTAGAATTCTTATTTCTACGAATCCTTCTATAGTGCTCTTTGTCTTCCTTTTCTTTAGTGACACTCTGCTGACTGCCCTCTTAGTGTGTACTGCCTTTTACTCCCCTCTTATCCCTGGTAACCATCTAAGAATTATTCTGTGTGCAAACTTTTCATTAGCTTTTTTGTAATAGTGGTCTTATACAATATTTATCCTTATATGACGGGTTTATCTGACATAGCATAATATCCTAAAAAAAAAAAAAAAAAGTCCTAAAAAACACTTCAGTGAGATGGATTGATACAATGACTACAATAATGGGCTCAAGAGTGTCAGAGATGATGGCACAGTGTTCAGGCTTGTAATTCTTAGGAGTTACTATGAGTTGTACTTGACTTGATGGCACCTAACAGTAACAATAATGCCCCATTGTTGTTGTGTACCATCACAGATCCATGTTATATGTTATCCAGGTTCATGAATTCTTCATTGTTTTTCAGTAGTGCACTTTTGGATTTTTAGTCTATCTTTGTCTTTTGTGTCTAGGGTTCATCTCTTGCAGACAACAGGTTGATGGGTCATGTTTTCTTATCTACTCTGCTGTTCTCTTTTTCTTGACTGGAGCATTTTATCTAGTCATTGTTGTTCTGGTATACTGTCAAGGTAGAAGTGATTCATAGTTCATCCTTTGGTGGGTTTTCACAGGCAATTAACTGAACGGGAGGAGACTGCCCATCCTTCTTCCACAAAGCTGCTGGTGGCATCGAACTGCATGCCTTCAGGGTTGAAGCACATTGTGACCTTGCTGTTTTCCTGTGGTGTTTGTTTTCTTTGTTCCATCTACCTTTTAATGCTCAATTCATTTTTGTGGTTTTTATTATAGTCTATTTCATTACTGCTGTTTTAGTGTTTACTCAGTAATTTTTATTTTTATGAGGTTTATTCATTTGCTTCAAGCTTGCCCTATAAGCTATGACTTTTTTTCCCAGGTCTAAAAAAGTTCACTTTATCTTAACATTGCCTTGACTTCCTCTCCATTTGGAAATTATATAATTATACTTCTTATTCCCTCTATTTACTTTGTAGCTGCCCTCATTTATTAATTTATACCTCTGATTCTCTATTTCCACTCCTTATGTTTACTCTGCTTTGTGTATTTGGGTCAGTTTCTTAATGATGTTGCTTCTGTGCAACAAACTATTCCTAGAACATATTTTGAGTGGCTAGCTGTTGTTTATTCTCTGTCCAAAGAAACCCCTTAAGTATTTCTTGTAAAGTTGGTTTAGTTTTCACAAATTCCTTTAGTTTCTGTTTATCTGGAAATGTCTTCATTTCACCTTCATACTTTAGGGACATCTTTGTTGGGTATATAGTTATTGGTATTGGTTGGCAATTATTTTTTCAGAGTTTTATACAGGTCATCTCATTGACTTCTTGCAAAGAGCTCTGGTAGCTTAGTTCATAGGGTGTTGTGTTGCTAACATAAAGGCATGCCTCTCTGGTAGTTTGGATCCATCTATGGCTCTGAGGGAAAAAGATTAGCAATATCTTCCTATATAATTTACAGCCTGGGAAACTCAACAGAGAGTCAGTTATGAGTTGGTTGTGACTCAAGAGCAATGAGTTTCTTTTATTTCAGCAGTGAACAGTGAATATTCCCCAGTAACTCCATAGTTCAAAGACATCAATTATTCTTCAGTCTTCTCTACTCATGACCCTATTTCATATGCATATGAGGCAAATGAAGATATCAAAACTTGAGTCAAACACATCCTTGTCTTCAAAGTGCCACTCTTGCTTTTAGTATTTTAAAGAGGTCTTGTGCAGCAGATTTTCCCAATTCAATACACTGTTTGATTTCCTGACTGGTGGTTCCATGGGCATTGACTGTGAATCCAAGAAAAAT
The DNA here is from genome assembly GCF_000299155.1 of Elephantulus edwardii. Taxonomy (NCBI): domain Eukaryota; kingdom Metazoa; phylum Chordata; class Mammalia; order Macroscelidea; family Macroscelididae; genus Elephantulus; species Elephantulus edwardii. The sequence goes on from NW_006399865.1 coordinate 7,353,704, forward strand.
TAAATTCTTTATAGCTTCAATATTTTCTCCATTTACTATAATGTTGTTTAATGGTTCGTTTTTATTTTTGTCATGTTGAAGTAAAATCTAACTCAAATGTTTGTCCACATTAAAAAAAATGTTCTGTGATGGTGGTTTGTATTTGTGTTATCTGAAACCTAGAGAAAGTGATGATAGCATTTCATCCATGAACAATTCATTCTTTTTTTAGCTTTGTAGGAGCAGAGGTAGAATTGACCCTGCAAGGAAACCAGTGCTGAAGGCTTTGATGGCTACATAAAACACAAACAGAACTGCAAAGTTCACTGACTATATTAACAACTATGTTCACATTTCCCAAGGCTTTAAATATCTGTTTCTAAAAAGGTAGGGGTATAAAAAAGAGGGAGGACATTAGACAGAACTTCCTTAGTCCCCTCTTGAGTTAGATATTGCAGCATTATCATACAACTAAATACATTTTTTTAAAAATAAGAAACAAGTATCTGTAGCTAAGTAAAAAATTTTCTATCATTTGACGCAGGATATAGTCACTGTTAATTTTTAAAAGTGTCAAATATCTGATTTCTGCTCTATTAGTTACTTCTTTAGCATGCTTTCCCTTGTTGTTGTTGTTGTTGTTGTTGTTATGTGCTGTCAAGTCGCTTGCAATTCATAGCGACCCTATGTACAATAGCCCTAAAACCTGCTCTATCCCTTGCCAATCTTACTGTCTCCAACACGCCCAGCCCCATTGTCCCAGTGATGGAATTAATCAATCTCATCGAGAGTCTTCCTCTACTGTACAGTCCCTCCACCCTCCAGCATGACGTCCCTATCCAAGGACTGGTGCCGCCTTACAACATGTCCTAAGTATGCCACATGAAGCTTCAGAATCCTTGCTTCCAATGAGCAGCCTGGATTCACCCTCTCCAGGATGAACTTGCTTTTCTCCTAGGAGTCCATGGTATATTCAATACTCTTCTCCAGCACCAAAGCTCAAAGTCATCAATTCTCCTTCTATCATTCCTAGTTATTGTCCAGTTCTCTAATGCATAGCAAGTAATGGCAAAGACCATGCCATCTATCAGGCATACTTTCATCTCCAGACTGACATAGTTGTTTACACTTTCTATTTACTTAAGGTTTCCCCTAATTATTAGTTATTCATGATCAAAGTATAAACAAAAGCCAAGAATTTCATTACATGCCCTTTATATGTACTCAATTTCTAAATTCAAGTTGTTTAAAATGGCCTTTATCTAGATTGGAAATAATAAAGTGAGTGTTGATTCTTGTGCATATCACTGTACAAGCAAGAGTTGTTTAAGTGAATGCAATAGATTTCATAGTCAGGCCCTCATAGGATATAGGGAACAAGAATAAAGGAAAAGGAGAAAATGAGTAGCTTCTCTCACTTGCCCATAATGTCTTTGCTGATATTTGTTTTCATTGAAAAATTTTTACCAGATGCCGCTTGCAGAAAAACATGGGATTTTTTTTTAAAAAAATTGAAAATATCTTGTAAAACACCTAATAAAACATCTTTGTACAGTTATAAGAGTGACGTCTAGAAGTTGTTGTTGTTAGGTGCCATTGAGTCATGTACAACTTAAAACGATCCTCTGAAGAAAAGATCTGCATCTGTTCTAGCTTGCACCATCCTTACAAACGAGCCCACTACAGCAGTCACCATGTCAATCCACCTAGTTGAGACTATTCTTCTGCTTCATTGACCCTTTACTCTTCCCAGAGAATATTCTCAAAGAACATTCCCTCCTAGCAATATGCCCAGAGTATGTGAGGCCAAACCTCATCATACCTGCCTCTAAAGAACACTGTGGTTGCACCCTCTCCAAGATATATCTGTTCATTCTCTTGGCCATCCATGGGATGTTGAGCGTTCTCCACCACCACAGCTCAAAAGTGGCAATTCCTTTTCTGTCATCCTTATTCATTGTCCAGCTCTCAGATGCATAGAAAGTGATAGGAAAGGCCTGAATCAGATGCACATTAGTCTTCAAACTGACATCACTAATTCTCAATAATTTGGAGAGGTCTCTAACTGCAGATTTGCTCAGTGCAATGCAACTTCTTATTCCTTGAATGCTGCTAGCAAGTGTGCTAATTGTGGATTCAAGCAAGATGAGGCTGTTGACAGTTTCATCTCCTCTCGATCCATCATGTGCTGCCTATCGATCCAGTGGTAAGAATCTGTTTTTTGTATTGAGATGCAATCCATACTGAAGGCTGCATCCCTTGATCTTCTGAAACAAGTGCTTCAAATCCCCCTCACGTGCAGCAAGCAATGTTGTGTCATCTACATAATGCAGATTATTTATTAATCTCCCTCCAATCTTGATGCCACACCCCTCTTCATAGAGCCCAGTTTCTCGGATAATTTGCTCAGAATACAGACTGAATAGGTATGGAAAGAGAATACAGCCCTGACACACTCACTTCTCAATTTTAAACCATGCAGTGCTTCCCTGCTCTATTTGCACAACAGCCTCCTAATCCAGTTATAGGTTCCATATAAGCACAATTAAGTGCTCTGGGATTCCCATTCTTCTCAATGTCAGCTACAGTTTGTTATGATCCACACAGTAAAATGTCTTTGCATAATCAATAAAGCATAAATACATATTCTTCTGCTATTCTTTACTTTTAGCTAGGATCCATCTGACATGAGCAATGCTATCCCTGGTGCTATGGCTTCTTCTAAATCCTGGTTGAATTTCTGGCAGTTCCTATTTATGTACTGTTCTAGCTGGTTTTTAATAATCTTCAGCATTATTTTGCTTGCATGTGATATTAAACAAGATATTATCTATACCATATGAATTTCAAGATCATCTTAAGAATAGGTTTGAGGCATTGAACACCGTGATTGAAAACCAGATGAGTTGTGGAATGATATCAAGGATATCTTCCATGAAGAAAGTAAAAGGTCATTACAATAACGAAGGAGAAAGAAAAAACCAGAATGGATATCAGAAGAGAATCTCAAGAGTACACTGGAGCATGAAAAAGCCAAAACAAAAGGAAAATATGTTGAAGTGAAAGAACTGGAGATTTCATAGGGCAGCTAGGGAGGACAAAGCAATGAATTATAATGAATGTGCAGAGAGCTGGAATTGGAGAATAAAAATGGAAGAACTTGTTCTGCATTTCTCAAGTTGAGAAAACTAAAACACAAATTTAAGCCTTGAGTTGCAATATTGAAAGATGCTATGGACAATATATTGAATGACCCAGAAAGCATCAATAGAAGATGGAGGGAATACACAGATCACTGTACCAGAAAGAATTGATTGATACTGAAAAATTTCAGAGAGTACCATATGAACCTGAGCTAATGATAATAAAGGAAGAAGCAGAAGCTGAATTGAAGGCATTGGCAAAAAATAAGGCCCAGGAATCAATGGGATACCAATTGACTTATTTCATCTTATTTGGACACGCTCACCAATCTAAACCAGAAAATTTGGAAGACAGTTGTCTGGGCAACATCCTGGAAGTGGTCCATATTTGTTCCCATTCCCAACAAAGGTGATTTCAACAGAATGTGGAAACTATCAAACAATATCTAGAAGTTAGGTAATCCAAAATATTGGAATGTATTAATAGAAAAGCTAGGAAGAGAATCAAACCTTCTGACTTCTGGTTCTGTGCTCTTGTCTTGAATCCCACATTAATTCCTCATTTACGCTAATCCAAGTCCAAAGACATTAGCAAATTCAATTTCAAAGATAGGTAGTTTGAGACACGACTTTTTGGGGGTTAATTTTTGAAAGGACTATTGTTGTTGGAGGAACAATGTAAGAATCTTATGAGAACATATATCGTCTTCAAATTTTGCAAATTTTTTTAGTACTTGTTTAAATTAAAGGCAAAACCATTTCTTTCAAATAGGAAGATCTAGTTGATAATTTTGTAAATGGCATACCTACTTAGTGAAATTTTTTACTATCACAGGAATAAAAAGGCCAAGGAAACCCATTAAAGTCTTGAAGTCCACTTCCTTCTTACCTTCAAGCACTGGTTGAGAACTCATTCTATTATTTTAAAAGATTTCCATAGATAGAGGTTTTACAATCTTTATTGTGATCTTGTAATAAATTATGCTTACATTGTATAGTATTCCTGACAGAACTTATATAGTATTTGTTACAACTTAAATAATTTGCTATGAACATTGGTGTACAGGTTTCCCTTTGAGCCTCAGTTCTCATTTTCTTGGAGGTCTATTCCAAGCAATGGAATATCTGGGTCATATGGAATTTCTATGTTCGGCTTTAGAAGCGTTATTCACCACTACAAGAACATGGAAACAGCCCAACCACAAACGAATGGATTGAGAAGTTGTGGTACATTCATACAGTGGGATAATACTCAGCACATACGAGCAAGAATTAACTAACTTGGGTGGACTAGAGAACATTATGCTGAGTGAACTCACTCAGTCCCACAAGGACAAATACTGCATAAAACCATTATTGTAGAATGAGTATGAGGATCCAAAGTGGGGGGAGGTTGGAAACCTATCGGGGGTAGGGTGTTAATCATAGGGTTGCACAATTCGATGGGTGGGTGGGCTAAAGAAAATGGAAAGGATCTTTTGTGAAAAACAATGTATTCAAGCTTTGTAAATAAATCAGAGTAATATGAAATAATTTTTAAAAATTTTAAATAAAGAATTTGCCTTTGCCTCCATTTATAAATATGATAAATGGCAATAATTTTTTAAATGATGGTGGGCTTATGTCTTTATTTTTATTTTCATTTATCTTTGTCCAATAGAGTGCACATATATTTGGTCTCCAGTATATTACTGATTTAATTTCACACTAAAATAGTCTTCATCTTGTAAATTCTAGTTAGTTTAATAGCTAGGGGTGCCTACTCTGAACTTTTAAACTTTATACTGATTTATTTACAATGTTTGAATACATTTTCACAAAAGATCCTTCCCATTTCCTTCATCACCCCCACTCATCGAATTGTGAAACCTATGATGAACACTCTCTCCCATCCCTCCCATCCTCACCACTTTGCTTCCATCCTCCCCCTCCTTGAATCCTCATACTCATTCTACAATAATGGTTTTATACAGTATTTATCTTTGTAGGACTGAGTTAGTTCACTCAGCATAATGCTCTCCAGTCCCTCCCAAGTTAGACAGTTATTTACAAAATCGCTGCTCCTTCATGCTGTATAGTATTCCATTGTATGAATGCACCACAACTTCTCAATCCATTCTTTTGTGGCTGGACATCTGGGCTGTTTCCATGTTCTTGTGGAGGTGAATAATGCTGCTATGAACATTGGTGTACAAGTCTTTGTTGAGTCTCAGTTGTCATTTTCTTGGTGTATATTCCAAGCAACGGAATAGCTGGGTTAAATGGAATATCTATGTTCACCTTTTTTAGGAAGTGCCAAACTGCTTTCCAGAGGGTTTGTATCATTTTACAATCCCATCAATAATGTATAAGACCTTCTTAATGGTGTTTTATGCCACTGTGGGAACTTCTGATCATATAGTAGACACAGATTTAAGATTTAAACACCTTTGAGCTTGAGTCTTTAGCCCCAGCAATCGACAGATGAATTTGCTCTCTTCATTTGCCGTTTTGAAGAAAAGACCATTTGATGGTTAGCATTAGGAGAAGACAACACCGTATTTTCACAAGTAATGTATTCATGCAAATAATATGCCATCACAAATTACATACATCGTGCACAGAGGAAACTAACATGAAGGCTCAAAAGCATATGATATGTGAGTTATTTGTGTAAGAATACAGAAAAAGTTCTGCCACATATTCTAGAGCTCTTCATATTTTCTACAAATGAACTGATTGTGCTTTATGTTTCAGCCTCTAAAACAAAGAATAAGCTGTAATAAAATAGTCTAGATTTACTCTTTGGACAGGAGTTCTTAATCTAAGGACTCTAAGGACTCTAGGATTTCCATGGACCTCACTAAAAGTATATGCATATTTTGTGTATTTGTGCATTTACTTTCTCTTGTTTCTTTAGTGGAAAAGGCCCTTGCCTTCTTCAAAGATGACTGTTAAAAATTGTGCTAAAAAAATTGTGCTCAGTATGTTCTTTTTTCACTGACCATAAGGGGTTTCTTAAACTACTCTCCAATAGTAGTAAGTCCTCATAGTCATAAATAATTATAGGCTTGCCCTTCCACAGCAACTATATTGCCAAGGTACTGCCTCACTAGCAACCTTTATCTGACCTGAAATGTATTTCTTTAAAGTGTCTGATCATGATTTGCTCGTTAATACTTTCTGAGTCAATTCAAAGCTCAAGGTATTGGTGACTTAGCATTGTCTTGTCTACCAACAGTATATGAATTGCAACAGAGCACTGCTGGGGACTGACATACCTTCTTCCTCTGATGATGAATTACACCCAGAGTAGGTAGAGTGTATGTTTCTAGACAGGCATCCTACAATGCTCTCAAACAAACCTGTGGAATGACCCACTTCACTTATACACATAAAAGGCCAACTTTTCTCACAGAGACTTGCATTCTTAACTCACTCTATGGCTTGATGTAAAAACTTCAAAAGATTCCAATTTTAGTTATAGAATGATTTTTCAAGGCATATGAAAAAAAAGAACAGTCTCTATATAAATGTTTGAACTGAAATAGTCTGTCATGAATTAAGATGTGCCTAAATATTACCAATGGTGATGCTTTGATTGTCTTACAAGCAATTTTAATGAGACATACAGGCCACATTTTCTATTAGAAAGTACTTATGAAAAACTGAGGTTTCTTCTCTCTGGGTATAGCTGGACCAAATATTTTTTATTATTATTCCAGACAAAATTATATTATCATTTCCAACTCTGTACCCAAACCTCATTACTTACATGACTTGACTTAATGCATTAATTAATAGTTGTAGTATCAGCACCCACACCAAAATTAAGTAATGAGGCTTCAGAGAAATGTCACAGAAACCAAAATAATCTCATTCTTCCTAGGAGTAAACAAGTTTGGAAGGGTGGGAGTCACTGGGATGTACATCTAGGTAAATTAAGCTGACAAATAGAATGGAGGATATTTTTTCAGAAACATTCCCCCACCACACACACCAAAAAAAAGTGTGGCTGAAGGTAGAAATATGAAGGTCTAAAAAGTATGTTCTGTACATGAAAGACTCATAGGACACACTGGAAAGCTTTGTAAATCTTCTGATTAGGTCCGGAAATCCACGTACCCTAAGGAGCATAATAACAGTGGTTCAAACACAATGAGGTGATGCTCTTATCCTTGTTTAAGGGAAAAGAAGGAACTGTGGGGTGAAATGAGATTCTGATTTCCAGTGGCAGCTGGCCTTGACCATTTACCTAATGGTATTAACAATAGCAACCAGTGGCTTCCCCCTTTGTGTAGGTAACTTTCAGGACACTAAACCTCGGCAGTTTGCTCTTCAGGCAATGTCACAGAGGGATGTCAAAAGAGTGGCTCAAGGCATCAACAGTTTCATGCTTTCTTCTGTCATTAACTATGTCCTCTCTGATCATAAAAAAAAATTTCTCTGGATCTTTAGTTCATCATTTTGAGTCTCAGTTTATAAAATTATTACGAACCAGGAGACTAGATGAAATCTGAGTTTCTTTCTAGTTCTAACGTAAGTGTATTCAACAGCAAAGACTTAGTCTTCTTTCTAAACCACCAAACTTATTCCAGATGAATAAATAAGAGTGAGTCCTCCTGGGTCTGTGATTCAGCAAAAGGCTGGATTTCAACTACTTTGGGATATGTGAACTTGAATATCTAACTGTCAAGGAGATGATACTAATATTGGACTAGGATAGGAAAGTTTGGACTGAACCATCCAAAGTTTAAGAAGTAGTCTTAAATTATTCAATACAATGTGGGCCAAAAGATCTGAATACCCTGTTAAGAAATGGTCCAATCACAAACTGAAGCATTTTTACCCTGTAATTAAATCAGCAAGAGTAGCTATGAGATAACATTTTAGAATACGTTCATGAATTATAGATTTATATACTTGTAGACAATTACATTGAGATGTTGGATGGGACAATAATGGACTGTGTATGTAGGCTAAAGGAAATCACATGGAAGATTTGAGCCAGCAGAATTGAAAGGTTAGTCAGTTATTAGTCACTACCTGAATTTCCTTGTGGCAAGAAGCCAAAAGAAAGTCAGAAGCTCTTGTGAGGCTACTAAACTTATGCTGGCATTGCCTTATACTTAATCCATGATGCTGCTTTTGAAAAGCTCCCTAAATGGCATTAATTCCAAAATAAACACACATAATATCACCATGGTTTTTATGAGGCACATGAATTACTTTAGTGGAATAACATAGCATACAATCTGAAGGAAAGCAACTCCATTTTAGAATTAGAACAATATATCCATTTGCAAAAGCTCAGTAGTCACCATGTCTCTCATTATTTGCTTGTGACATTTAAAATTACTAACCAACATCTGTACTGAAAAGAATATAACACTTAACACTGGGTAATCATTGAAAAACAATTAAGGATGTGCACAATTATGTGCAGTTTGACATGGAACATGCTCTCAAGGCAAGGCCATCCACAATATCGAATCAATCTGTTCTTTCAATGGGCAAGAGAACAAATGTTTTCATTTGATTTTCATAGGAATGGTTTATTAATCTGAATACTCAGTAAAGGGTGATATTATCATTTGGTTTCACCAAGTTAAGTTCAACTCAGCGACCCTCCATATAACATAATTAAACACTGTCTGACCCTGTGCCAACCTCACAATCGTTGCTATGCCTGAGCCTACTGTTGCAGCCACTATATCAATCCATCTCATTGAGGGTCTGGTTTTTTCCCATTGACTCTCCACCTTACCAAATAAATGATTGGTTCTTCTTAACAACATATCCAAAATGGACTGAAGTTTCACCACATTGTCTTCCATAAAGCATCACATAGTAGCTTCAAAGACAGATTTCTTCAGTCTTTTGTCAGCTCATTGTAAATTCAATTTTCTTCAAGAACACTCTAAGTCAATTTTTCTCCTATTCCATGTTTAGTTTTTGCACAAATTTGAGGTGACAAAAGTGAAGTGAGGGATAAAAAGGATCTACTTTCATCTAATCTATTCCAATATATAGCAGCCCTGTAGGACAGAGTACAATAGCTCCATAGGGTTTCTACGGCTGTTTTATGGAAGCATTATTTTTCTTCTTCAGAGACTGATGGGTTTAAACCACTGACCTTTCATTTAGCAGTCAACTACTTTAACCACAAGCCACCAGAGTTCTTTAGGCAAAGACTAGAAATAGGTGAGCCAGGGCATGGCTTAAAGACAGACTGCTATGTGGGGTAGGGAAGATGGCAGATCTGAAGGTGTGGCAGACCAGAATTCAACTGCTATCTGCCTAAGTCACCATGAGAAGTCCTTTCTTTGAGCTGCAATTTTTCTCAATTCCAGATTAATACAAGCATTCCATGAATGCCAATATTTTCAATCATCCTCGAGTTTGGTTAAGGGCAAGGGGGAGGAAATGGGGAGAAGCAGTTCTTCTCAAACTCCTTAACCCACCCACATGGACATTTCCTTAATCAGTTCTTATAAGGGCTCCACGCACCTCTAACAGCCTAAAACAACTGCACGCATCCCCAGCCTTGGATTTTCTTACTTGGGAAGCACATGGTCACAGAGGAGATTATGGCTGTAACTCTTTTCAAACAGTGGCTGATCTGCTGTTGGGCTTCCTCTTTAAGGTCTTACTAGGAGTAAGCAGAGGAACTGTACTTGTGCTAGCCAATCAAGGTTTCAAAGTGCTATCAAACCAAGGTTGAGTCATTCTACCATTTGATAAGGTCTTAGCTCTTTCTCCAAAGTTTTCTACTAGAACAAAAGGCCAGAACTACTCTCACCCAGGAAGTTTTAATAAAGCAAAATATCAGCAAAGGAACACAATTTTGTTCTTAGATGTTTATAAATACAAAATTACCGTGGCTTTCTTAAAGCCATATTTGTTGTTTGCAAGCATGTTGTCGTTGTTATGGGCCGTTGAGTCATTTGCGACTCATAACGACCCTATGTGCAACAGCCCTAAACTCTGCTCTGTCCTGTGCCAATAGCACTGTCTCTGACACACCCATCCCGATTATCCCAGTCACTGAATCAATCCACCTCCTAGAGGGCCTTCCCCTCCTGCGCTGTCCCTCCACCCTACCAAGCATGAGGTCCTTCTCCAAGGACTGGTCTCTCCTCACAACATGTCCAAAGTATGTTAGACGGAGCCTCAGAATCCTTGCCTCCAAGGAGCTGCCTGATTTAACCCTCTCCAGGATGAATCTGTTTGTTTTCCTAGCAGTCCATGGTACCCTCAACACTCTTCTCCAGCACCACAAGTTGTTTGATAGCATACAAGGGGAAATTCTTTGCCAAAAGTAAGGTAATCCTGAACAAAAGGTTAAGAAAATGACTACATATTGCCTCTCTCTTTCTGCACCACAGGGCTATTACTAAAGAGCCGTGCACTAAGACAGACAGTGGCAATGAACAAGACCGCTCTCAAAGCTTTAGTGTACAGGCTAATGTGAACATATCTTCAGGAATATTTGAGTGTATAAATAAATACTGGGTGTGAAATGGCTTTGAAATGTAAAATACAGGCCCAATCTCACAGTCACCAAGTTGATCTGGCTCCTAAAAATCTTTACTATAGGAGAGACTAGGACTTCCACATATGGTTTCTGAGGCTGTAAATCTTTAGAGGAGCAGGCTGCCTCCTCTTTCTGTTGAAGAGTGGATGGTGGGTTTGAACTATCAACATTTGGGTTAGCAGCATCTAAGTATTTAACTCACTACACTGTGGGCAAATACTGGTTATTTCAATCTGACTAGTTGAGCTCTTCGTCAACGATATTTTCAATTTGGTCCTCCCCTACTCAACATCTTCATAATAATTTCTTTCATTCCGGAACTATCAAAACATTTGGAAAAGTTTTAGCTGCAGATTTGTCATTTCCTTCCAAGTTGAATCCAATCCATGTTTGGACTTAGTTAACATTGGCCAACCATATGTGTGCACATTTTCTGAAGGGACTAGACGCAGATGGGAGCAGATATCATATTTTGGTCCTTGTAAGCTAGTATTTCTCAATGCATATGGATATTTTCTGTGATGCTTTTATGTTTGGTAAACATAGACCTTCCTAGACAGCCACTGATATTTTAATCAGGGGAGAGGAGAAGAACAGTTGATGAGCCAAGCAATGTAGCAGTTCACATCTTCTAGAGTTCCAAGTTCAATGTAGAAAAATGGGGCAGTCTGTTTATCGGAAGCTGAAAGGTGAGTGTCCAGTCTCTAGTGTCCCAGGTGCAGCACCTGTGCCTTGTTTTCCATTCATTTTCAGCCTTCCCTTTGAAATTCCGAGTTTGGTAGCCTGCTTTTGTGGATACTGCTTCTGTTGCTGTGTACATCAAACTGGAACCAACCAGCCAGTTTTCAGGATCACACAGGACAGGACTGCCCATGTTTCTCCTGCAGAGCAGCTGGTAGATTCAAACCCTGTGCCTCTGGGATGGCAACACAGCTGCTTGTGGGGAATTTGGGCATCTGTCAACTCATTCATAGAAAGGAAGAATTGTCTAAATTTTCTCTGTAATTTGCATTTGAAAAGTCACAGGATCTTTTAGCAAAAGGCCTGTCAATAACAAGTAGCTAAGAGTTCAACGATGTTTAAGCAAAGTATTGCATTGGGATCTTTCTGAAACTTGCAGAACTTTACACATCACGAATGTCTCAAACTTTGCTTATGTGGAAACCTTGCTCAGGTTCAACCAGGTCTGAAATGGACAGGCCCTCCACTATGCTTTATAAAATTAGTGAGCTTAAAGTAGTCATTTTCATTACAAAACTTGCAGAAATGCTAAGGTAAAAAAATGAAACTTTTGCCTACCTAGCCAAACTTGAACTATTTATTCTTGTTTTATGTGAAGGAGGACTTACAGTGGGTGGTTTGGATTTTGATACAGGATCATCATTATAAATTGTTCAAGGCATGGTTCCCTGATAGACCCAATGCTCTCAGCATCTAGGGCTATAAATCGTTTATCTGGTCAACTCAGTCAGTGTACATGCTCTTCTAGGCACCAAGAAAGTAATTAAAAGTACTTTATTTGATCTAAGGAGTCCTGGTGGCATAGTACATAACATACGGTGTTGCTAACCAAAAGGCTGTCAATTTAAATCCACCCGCCCCCTTCTTGAGAGAAAAACATGCTATCTCTTTCCATAAAGATTTTTAGCTATGGAAAATGCAATGGAGTGTGGGTATGCATTAAACTAGAAGGCAGTGGATTTACTTCATTTGGTTCCCGTATTTCTGATTCACATTATCTGAAAATATTCTTTAAAAGTGGTTTTGGAAAGTATTTTTAAAATTGAAGAAGTTTACTATTGGGATCAATTTCATGAACCTAGATGCATATTTAATTCTGACACTCAGCTGTAATCTCTTTCAAGTGTGAAGTGTTCTTACATCAGGTACCTGTTACACGGCAGGTGCACAATAACTATTTGCCCCTAGAATTGTCGAATGGCTGTACTAGGCTCCAAGTCAAGCAGAATTCTGTTTAACACCAACCTCTCCTCACTAAAGACAGGAGTTGCTCTTCTAGCAAGCTCCATCCTTCCCCATCGTAAGCCTTCATAAATTTGAAGTTGATGTTTATCCAGTGCATATTGCATCCATAACCCACCTCCTCTGGAATTTCTCAATGGCTGATCTTACAGCGGAAGACCAGAGATGGTGCCCTAATACAGAGCTACCATTTTGAGTGGTTTCACTTCTGCTCTTGGTCCTTGTATATTGGCGTGTTTAATAAGCATGCTATCTTGAATTCTTCCTATACCTCCAAACTATACTCTCAGTCTTCTTAGCAACTCTCCTAGCCTTCTAGCTACACTTACCATATTCCTGGGTAGTCACTGTTACTAAACTTGACTCCACTGCCCTAAGTTTAACAGTAAGCCCTTCCATTCTACAGAGCATCACTGAGGGGCCATAGAGGATGGATGCCATAGCACGTGGCATTGACAGGAGAAGTGACGCCAAAATGACTGTCTATACACTTTTGTACATTGTTGGAATTTATTATTTTAATAATAAAAAGCTTTTTTTGTAAGCCTAGCTCACATGTAACAATCTGTCAAAATAGGCCAGAACTCTAGATTAATGTACTTTTAGAATTTTCTGGTTGGAACTGTGATTATTATCCAGTTACAGTGATGCGTTGAATCACATGATTTTGTCTGCACTTGCTACAAGAACATGCTTTTGTGTTCACCACTTCTGTTTTTTATAATCACTGACTTTGTCAAATTCTCTAGTATTGTAGCTACACTACTACAGTAAGAAGTATTTGTGGAGGACTCCTGGTGACAGTGTAGTTAAAGCACATGACTGCTAACTCAGAGGTTGCTGGTTCAAACCCACCAGTTGCTTTGTGGGAGGCAGGTGGGGCAGTTGGCTTCTCTAAGGATTTGCAGGCTTACAAATCCTGTGGGCAGTTCCACTCTGCCTTCACAAGGTCACTATGGGTGACTCAATGGCAATGGACTGGGGTTGGCAGTACTTGTGAATATTCTGGACTAACTTTTAAAATAAGGTAGTCATTAAAAGAAAGAGAAAAATAAAGCATGCTTCTTCTCAGTTACTGATATTATAAACAATAAAGAAAGATTATATAGTACATTTTTGTTAGTATTCACATAATCTAAGATCTACTGACATTTAAGCAATTTATAACTATAGCACATATTATTCTTTGATTGAGATTTCTAATAAGAAGCATTACTAAGGATTCTGTACAGGGACAATTCATGAGAGTGATGACACCAAGAGTTACCACACTGGTTCACAGCATGTCTTCTAATCAGTCTCTCCCCCCACTACTCCTCATCTAGTGACTTAACAGTCTAACTGTCTGCCCTGGTTCTGAGTGGGAAGTAACAATTCCCTAAAAAATTGTTACTGTTGCTGCTACTGAAAAATCACAGATGCCTTCTTGAATCCTTTTCCTTTTCCCTTTCCCAATGGTCTCCTTTTAGTCTGCTGCACTGATGGTAATTAAAGTCATTGCTTGGGACATGCTGAAGTAGCGCTTGATAAAATGTGCTCCAGACCATCAGCACCAGCACCTCTAGGCTGCTTAGGGAGAGGGCCCAAGAATCTGCTCTCTTAACCACCAAGCCCCTCGGATGATAGCTATGCCCACCAGAGTTAGCAAACCGCTGCACTTAGGGATGTCTTGATCAGATAGCCAGCCTGGCAATGCCTTCACTCCACTGATACCTCATTCTTTCCTTCCTACCCATGTGTGGGTTGTATAATGATGCACTTTTAACTTGAATTCTAACTTGGCCTCAGGCTAATTTCACTTAAAGTCTAGCTGGGTTAAGGTGACACTCTTGTTCGATACTTGATGCATCCTGTCAAATTTTTCTGACTTTAGAGCATCACATGGTTGAAAAATTTCAAGATATAATTGGGAAAGATTCACTAGGTCTACACTGTGGAGTAAGGTGCCTTATGTGCACTGGGTAATGGTGGCTTGTGTTCTAGGATGTTGGTGTGAGAAAGCCTTTGGGGGGGGGGAATAAATATCTCACCTATCCGCTCAGCTTGCTATAAAGTGCCTAGTTGAAAAAGATAGTGCTTTATTGCTAGTACTCTAGGTTCCCACTGTATTCAAGAGGGGAGAACCAAAATCAAGTTCACTGCTTTGCAGAGGATTCTGACTCATGATGCTCCTCCATCATGTTTCCGAGACTAAAACATTAATCTGAATAGAGTGCCCTTTTCAGTTGTGGAGTGACTGATGGATATGAACTGTCAACCTCTTGGTTAGCTGCCCAACATGTAACCCATTACGTCACTGAGGCTCCTCAAGAGGAAAACCCACCTAAAATAGGAAATCCTTTCAGCTAGTAGGCTTCACTTAGAGTTTAGAATGAAAGCCATTTACAGCTGGGTTGGAGCAAGTTAGGAGATGGGGTCCAGAGATATTTGGCTTGTTGTAAAACAACAAGTTATAGGTAAGTCCGGTCTCCCATCCAGGTCCCTGGCTCCCAAGTCAGTGATGCCTTCATTCTGTCAGGCCATCTAGGAGCCTAGAGGAGGTTCCTTCTTTGATCTGATTTGATTTTTACAAAGAAGCATCATGAGCAGTCTAGATGCCTGAAAGAAAATGAAAGAGCTATTGCAGTAGGTACAAGGCAACTGACATGTTTAAGACCCACACTGCCAACTTTCAAGACAAAAAAGAGGATGATATGTTAGAAACAGAAGATATTTCTAAGGAAGAACACGGCTGAGCAGAAAACATTCTACAGCCTTTTTGGTAAGGTATAGTTGGGATCAAACCTTACTTTGGTTATTTACAAGTTTTGTGACTTTGAGATAATGGCTTAATCCTCTATGAGCTTCAATTTGCTTATGAAAACAAGGAGGTAATTAGATATACCTTGTGTGATATTCCTCAAGGTAGTAAAAGAGCCCTTGACCCTAAGAAGACCATAGGTTCTGATGTGCTTGGACATCACTCTGTGTGTGTGCGTGTGGTGTTTGCCACACAGGGCATTACCATGGCCCCAACAGAAAAGCAAGCCACAGCAATATACCCAGAATTCTCTTAGTCTTCTGAAAAACACTTTCTGAACATGATAGACTATTGTGACTGTTAGAATTAACACTCAAAATAGTACACTAGCAATTTTTGCTTTAGGCAAGCAGGCCACTCATTAAAATTTAGTTTTCTACCTGTAAATCTATTTTCTTTTCAAATGGTTATTTCCTCCCCTCCCATCTGGGGGGGGGGAATGGACTTCCAATTTGTTACCAAGTTCCTAATGAATCTGTGGGTGCTTTATGCACCAGGAACCTTCTGCTACTGTAACAATGAAATGTTAAAAGATTTCTTTACATCCTTCTAGTAACTCCAGAGCAGCATGGCTGTGAATGCAGCTGCCTGATGAAGTCCCAGGGACAGGTGGACCAAGCTCCCAGGCATTCTTTCAGCTTGATTCACCTTGTAATTTGTGGGAACTGGTTAGCACCTTGCAGAGGGGACTAGGCAAGCTTTCCTGGTTTCTGTCACCACTCTTGTAATTCGGCAACATCCTACAGGTTCTGATGACTAGCTCCCATCTTTCTAAAATCCTTCATCCTTTCCACTTATTTTGAGAGAAAGCTGGTTCTGTGATTAGCAAAGCCATGCACAACAGAAACAAACACTGTCTGGCCCTGCGCCATGCTCATAATGAATGCTTCCATAGGGTTTTCACCAGCTGATTTTCAGAAGGAGTTCACTAAGCCTTTCTTCCGAGTCTGCGTTCATCTGGAATCCCTGCTGAAGTCAGTTCCACACCCTTGCTGTTATGTGTCCTCAAGTTGGAACCGACTCAGAGCTGATCCTCCAGTAGGTTTTCAGAGGCTGTAAATCACCCAGGAGGAGAATGCCCATCTATCTCCAACGGAGCAGCTGGTGGATTAGAACAGCGTGTCCAAATTCTTACTACTAAGACACCAGAGCTCAATAACATAGCAACATGTGGGTGATGGCTATGCATGAGGTCTTCCTCACGGCGGGCAAGAATGCTGCCACTGAAACACCACTGCCATAGAAGAAAAGCCTGAAAGTCTCCTGTAGAGTTTTTTTTATATACTTTTTTTAAATTTAGTTTGTTTATTTTTCATTTCAATGAACATCTACAGAGATTTTGGAATTCCATTCATTCATTCACTGTTGCACCCTTCTCCCCACACAAACCCCTCCCCCCTCCCCCCACCCCCTGTTTGCTCCTCTCCTTGAAAAGCAAAAGAAAAACTCCCTCATTGGTACACAATCCCCCCACACCTCCCCAAACCCCACCCCCTACCCGCAAATATAATCCACTCTGCAACCCTCATTGCGTACTCCTACAATAAAAATAATGCCTTAAAGTATAATACTTTTAGACTTTAGAGTTTTAAGCTTAAGTTAGGACACTGACTCATTCATTTGGTCACTAATCATATTGATTACTTGCTCTGTGCTGGGCATGGCTTTAGATGTTGAAAAACAAAAAAGTATAATCCCAATCTTCATGGATATCATGTTAATAGGGGAGAAAGATATCAACAAGCAATAAATAAATAAGCAGATAGAAAGCTTTCTTATTTGATTTTAAACACACACACACACACACCCTCATAACCCCTACATATAAACAAAAACAGTTTGCATTGTCTACATTTATCAATCATTTATACTTTCAAAGTACTCTCCATGAGTGGGTTCTGACTGATCGAGACCCTCCAGGACAGAATCCAACTTTCTCCACAGGTCTCCCAACCTGTCAATCTTTACGGGGTAGACTGGCTCATCTTTCACCCAAGGAATGACTAGTAGATCCAAGCTGCCAACACTTTGGTTAGCAACCCAATGCTTAATCTGCTGTGCCACCAGAGCTCCTTTATCATTTTGTTGTTGTCATGTGCTGTAGATTAGGAACCAACTCACAGCTCACAGTCAGTGGGTTTTCAGAGGCTGTAAATTGCACAGGAGGAGATTGCCCATGTTTCTCCTGTGGAGCAGCTGGTGGATTCGAGCCATCTGCGTTTATGTTGGCAGCACAACTCGTTACCACAGGGCTGCCACCCCAGAGCTGGTTTCATGAACAAGGCGAACCACAGAAGACAGTAATAGTAAGTATAGAAAAGGCAGGAAAGGTCAGATCTGGTAAGACAGACTTCCACATCTTGATTTGTTCTTTTGTCTTTAAATAGAAATGTTCCACTTGCTGGCTCAGTCCTTGGCCTTGCACACCGAAGCAGGGGCCTGGCCACAGTGGGAGTGGGGGATGTACTACCAGAATGCAGAAAATGGGTTCTTTCAAAACATTCAAAAGGAAGATGGGTGGCCGGCCCAGTTTACTGCCTTTAAATGCAATAAGGCCTCACAGTTGCAGATTGTGGAGAGGAGAGGAGAGCAAAGCTGACATGCTGGAGGCAGTCTGTCAGGGACAAGTCTGAGTTCCCAGGCCAGTTTAGAAAGACAAGTGGCTTTTCAATTAAAATAGCTCTTATTCTCTTTGGGTTGCCATAAGAAAATCCCACAAAATGACTAGAAAGATAGAAATGGCTTTCCTTCCAGTTTTAGAGGCGAGGAGGGCAGATTCTGGTCGATTCCTTTTGAGGGCTTTGAGAGACACACTCCAGCAGGCCTCTTTTTGGTGGCTGGTGGCCCTCTTTGGAATTCTCTGATGATTACAGATAAGTCCACCTCCATAGTTACATGCTGTGTTTCCCTTTACTGATGGTTCTTTCTGTGTTCTGCTTCCCCCTTTTGGAAGACCCCACCAGAAGGGATTAGGATTAGAAACTACTCAGGAATGATTTCATAAAAAAAAACAAAAGAAAGAGTTTATGTCCAAACAAGATCACCTTCACAGGTACAGAACTTAGGATGCTGTTACAGATTGAATCTTATACCCTAAAAATACACGCATGTAGTGCGGCAATGCGGAAATTTCATAATGATCCCCTATGATGGATAAACCACAGTTATAAAATGATTAACAGTGGAAGGCAACACCCCTTATTCTTATCATAGTGCTGGTCGGACAAAAGGATGTGGCCTGTAACACCTTTTGTCTTATGAGAATGAAAGGAAAGAGACAGCAAGCAGAGGAGGGAATTTACTAATACCAAAAAATGATCACCAAGAGTGGAGTCAGCCTGTTTGGACCCAGATCCCTGTGCTGAGAAGCTCATCAACACAGGGGATGATTAATACATTTGGAGGTCTGCAAGGAATGCTGGGCCTACAGATGCCTATGTCAACAAAGACCTTCCTTCGGAATAGATAGAGAGCAAGTCTTGCCCTACAGCCAGAGCCCTCAATTCGGACTTCTAGCTTATCGACTATAAGACGATGAATTTGTTTGTTAAAACCATCCACTTGTGGTATCTCTATTATGGTGGCATTAGATACCATGACAGATGCCCACACATCTTTGGCAGGATACAATTCAACCCTTAAAAATCCATAATGCTGCAAGATTCATAAAAATCACCGCAAGCCAGAGGAAAGGAGATGCAAACCATTCCTGTTTTAATATGCCATTGTATATCACTGCCTCATTTGATGCAATTTCTGCATCTCTGTATTGTTGTTGTTGTTATGTGCTGTTGAGTCACCTGTTACTCATAGTGACCCTATGTACAACCTTAAACCCTACTCTATCCTATGCCAATCTTGTCTCTGACACACCTATCCCCATTACTCCCACCACTGAATCAACCTCATCAAAGTCTTCCTCTCTTGTGCTGTCCCTCCACCCTCTCAAGCATAACGTCCCTCTCCAAGGACTGGTCCCACCTTGCAACATGTCCAAAGTAGGTCAGAGGAAGCTTCAGAATCCTTGCCTCCAAGGAGCATCCTGGTTTTGCCCTCTCCAGGACGGACTTGTTTGCTCTCTTGGAAGTCCATGGTATATTCAGTACTCTTCTCCAGCACCACAGCTCAATGGCATCAATTCTTCTATCACCCCTACTCATTGCTCAGCTCTCTGATGCATAACCCTGCTTGCTGAAACTAAGGAGGACCTGAAGCGCTTGCTGCAGAAGGTCAAGGACTGCAGCCTTCAATATGGATTGAAGCTCAACATCAAGAAAACAAAGATTCTCACCACTTGGCCTATTGTAGATAGTGACGAGATTGAGACTGTTAACTTTAGTTTGCTTGACTCCACAATCAACACTCTTGGTACTGGCAGCCAAGAAATTAAAAGACAAATTGCTTGGGGAAAGTCTGCTGTCAGAGACCTCTCCAAAGTACTAAAGAGTAATGATGTCAGTCTGCAGACTAAGGTTCACCTAATCCAAGACATGGACTTTGCAATTACTTGCTATGCATCTCTGTAATAAGATTTAATCCTTTCTTTTTCAAAACTCACATTTTTCTAATTGCAAAAACACTCTGGAAAAGAAAATAAAACCAGTGGTTACTTTCTGGGGTACCTGACTGGGAAGAGGGCACAAGGGACTGGCGTAGTGAGAATAGTCACTATCTGGATCGAAGGGGTGTTGTATGACTGGTATTAATGTAAACAGTCATCATCCTGTCACTGAAGGTCTTTACAGTATTTAATATATACTTCAATACAATGAAGGAAAAGGGAAGGAAGTTAAGTAAAGGCTTGCAGGTGGGTGATAAACTAGACATCATAAATTAGGGGTTCTGTGGAGCATGCAGGGGTTTGATTAGATCTTTACAATCTCATCTCGTTTGCTTGACTGATGACATGATTTAATAAGCTGCCGTGCTGTGAACGTTCCTCCTTGTTACCAGCCCCCATCAGGTCCCAGTGCACAACCTATCTGGAAAGGAAACTAGAAAAACAAACAAGGAAGGAAGAAAACACTCCCGAGGTTTGAAGTTAGTTGGCCACTCGCTGGCACCCTCTCAATGGAGTCATCCATGCTGTCAATAGTTATGATCCCCATGTCTACAAGACAGCTAGTCAATCCCAGCGGTGCGATGGTTAAAGCACTAAGCTGTTAATCAGCTGCTCTGTGGGAGAAAGATGAGGCAATCTGTTTCTGTGGAGATTTACCATGTTGGAAACCTCAGGCGTAGCTCTACTGGCTCCTCTATGGTAGCTGGGAGTTGGAATTGACTAGACAGCAGTGGATTTGGTTTTGGTGGGTGTATGGCTGTTACAGTTGCCCAGAAAGCAGAAACAATTGTTAGTCCTCCTCTTTCTGAATAAGTATGAAAGGATTCACGTCAGAAAAGAATCTAACCCAGAAACTCTATGAAGAAGAATATTAAAGTTGGGTTGTTTCCAATTGCAAATAATATATAGCTGACCTCTGCACTGCATGCTGTTCAAAACTGGATTAATTTCCATTATCAGTGTATTCCCATTTATTGAACCAATATATTTATAAAAAGTCAACTGTTTAAAATTGTGATCAAATTTTCTGATTTTCTGCTTTTGAATCATTTAAAGTATCCATGTTATCCTCTGGTTATGTTTTTCATGATTACAATATTGTTTTTAAAAAGAGAGAAAGAATAAATAGTATCATCTTGCTAATAACACTGTTAAACATATAAGTTCTGCTGAGGGTTTTCACCTTACTAAAATGTCAGATGATGATTAGAGATTTTCATCTTTTTATTTTCATTCTTTTAGTCTGCCCTTAAAGGGCTCAGAGTATTAATCTTAAAAAAAAAAATCTTGGTTTCAGGACTAAAATCAAGGGCTATAAACTTCATTAAGGAAAAGCTTGAAAGAATTCTAGTAGTCCTAATTGAGAACATAAACAGTCTTCCACGTATCCTGAAAAATCTACAATCAGGAGAAGATAAAATAGATGAATGGGACCTTCTAAGAATCAAATCCCTATGCACATCCAAAAACTTCTACAACAGGGTAAAAAGGGAAGCCACAGACTGGGAAATAGTATTTGGTAATGACATGTCAGATAAGGGACTTATATATAGAATTTATAAAATACTTGAGCA